>NC_035107.1:254204725-254511433 GCF_002204515.2 Aedes aegypti | reverse complement strand
ACCTCTGAACTGGAAATGGTCAATATGGACTCGATCCCCAGAGGAACGTGTAAGTCTCCACGGTGCTATTGGATCCGTCCGCTCTGGTCGTAACTGGATACACAATTCGCATTTTCGTCCATTGTCCATTGACGACCACCAAAATTCTGACCGCACAAGGCTCTTCATCTTTACTATGCTCAAGTGAACCGAATGTAACTCCATCAGGATATCCTTCCGTAATTTGGTTGGAATTACGATGCGATAATTCCAAAGCTGAGCTTATCTCGCTTGGAATAAAACTTCTTGATCTCTTCTTCCAGGTTGTTCGATGACCAACCAGACTTCAAATACTTCACCCCACAGCTTACAGTCTTGTCACGATGGCTCTCGACCAGCAACTGCCTTCTTTCGACTAACGAACGAGTTTCTTGTTCCAAAAAATTCAAAAATATTATCGGCTCGTCTTCCGCAAAATCGTCATTAAACTCATCTTCATCTTCGATACTGGCCAACGGCAAACGAGAAAGAAAATGTGCCGAGATATTGTTCACACCTTTCACGTGCTAGATTTCATAGTCGAAGCAGGCCAAAAAACACAGCCTGTTTCAGGAACACTCTTTGTGCTGAACAATCCAATCAGCGGCTTGTGATCGGTCATCAGAATGAAATGTCGACCGGCCAAATAACTGTAACACTTCGTGACTCCGTAGTAAATGGCCAAAGTTGCATAATTGCCTTCGTGTTTCTTGAAAACTCTTGAAGCAAACGTTATCGGACGCTCACTTTTATCCGAAAAAATGTGAGTGATGACAGCTCCGATTCCTGCGTTTGATGCATCGCAGTACAGCTTAATCGGAAGATCTCGGTTGTAGTGAGCCAGCACCGTGTCTCTGACAATGAGATTCTTAGCTTCTTCGAACGCTTGCTGTAGCTTCTTAGTCCAGGAGAAACTAACACCTTCCTTCAGCAGCTCGTACAGAGGCTTAAGACTGTGTTCCAAATTGGAACAAAACTTGGCGTAGTAATTTACGAGTGGAACGGACCTCCTTAGCGTCCATTGATGGCTTCATGTTCAATATGGCCTTCATCTAATGTGAATCCGTATGCAAACCTTCCTTACCGATGCAATGGCCAAGTAAATCCACTTCTTCCTTGAAAAAATCACATTTTTCTTTATTTGGCAGCAATCCAGCGTCTTCGATCCGTTGCAAAACGTGATCCAGGTTCTGCAGATGTTCCTCTATAGTAGACCCGGTGACCATAACGTCGTCTAGGTAGTTGACAGTACCACAACAGCCTTGCAACACTCTCTCCATTGTAGCTTGAAACATGGAACAAGCAGTCTTCGTTCCAAATGACAAACGATTCGTATGGAACACGCCTCGATGTGTGCTCCACGACAAAAGATACTTGCTTTCCTCATCGACCTCAAGCTGGTAATAAGTATTCTTGATGTCCAGCTTTGAAAAGTGCTTACCTCCTTGCAAAGCTGCAAAAATCTCATCGATGATAGGTAACGGATGATGGTCGTCCTTCAGAAACGGATTGACTGTGACACGATAGTCAGTGCTAAGACGAATCGGTGGATCCTTCTACAGAACGGGTACTTGTGGCGTACCTCATTCCATATCCGCCGTGGTTGCTTTGGTAATGATGCCTGTGCGCTCCAAACGATCCAGCTCGGCTTCCACCTTTTCCTTCAAAGCTAATGCCATCTTCCTGGGTTTACAAAATCTTTGTACTGCTTCGTCCTTTAGTGGCAGATGGACCTTCATATCTTTCAAACAGCCAAGTTCTTCCGTGAAAACAGTTTCATGCTTGCACAAAATTGTCTCTAGCTTCTTGATCTTCAGACCCCAGTTAGACATGGTCTGTCGTCCCAGCATTAAGTGCCGGTCACCATCGAAAACGAAAATTTCCTCCTTGGAATCGTGGGCCTTGAAGCGTAGAGCTTTGAAGCAACACAGGCCTATGTTGGTAGCAAAGCTCAAAGCTTTGAGCCAACCCTTCTCCAGTAGAGGAGCTAGGTAGAATACAGGACGCTTCGATGCTTACTGACTTCAAAATGACTTGCTCAATTTTCACCAGCTAATTAAAATTTCAATCTTGTCGCTCCCTTGTGACGCCTATCCACCAATTCATTTCAATCATTTGTACCGTTTTGTCTCAAATCCCGAACAGACTCATCCCAGTTAACACATCATCTTATATGATGGGATATAAGAGTACAAATGTGGGGGTGATATACGTATATTTTGCATGCAGCCTAATGATGCATGTATGTATATCGCCTCCATAATTGTACTCTTGTGCGCTATCGTTTACGAGTTTGTGTTTACTGGGATATTCCGAACACTCGGATTTTGTATGGCGATTTGGTTGAAATGTTTCGCTGAAATATGTCACCAAATTACAAGGAAATGGCAGTCAATTGCAATTCAATTTTAATGTCTCCGATAAAATCTATACCGCAGCGGTAGTGATGATTCTCTAGCCTAAGACCAGTAGAACAAGCTCAGATAAATTTATTTGTAAAATTATCAATTTGAAAAGGATTTATTCGTGCTGTTCGGAATATGAGACAGAATGAACAGTGTTCGGCATTTGAATCAAAATGTTGTTCCATACTTTTACGTAAAAACAATACTAAAACTAATTAATTCAACATTATTATCGGTATACCCAACAGCTAGCAGTTAGACTTTGCGATGAAATTTAAATTTACACAAATATCAGCCAATTTATTCCAATCAGATGCGTTTGAAGTCACTGTTGGTCTTAAATGTTCGGAATATGAGTCAAAACGCTAAAAGAAATCTTCTGTAGACTCCATTTACCTTTAAGTCGCGTGACCGCTATAGCCATAAACAAGAATAATATAAAACAATCACGGTCGATACCTTCTCCTATGCTACAAAGCAAAGCCATGCTGAAGGTATCTGGGTTCGATTCCCAGTCGGTCCAGGATCTTTTCGTAATGGGAATTTTCTTGACTTCCCTGGGGATAGAGTACCATCGTGACTGACACACGATATATGAATGCGAAAATGGCAACTTTGGCAAAGAAAGCTCTCAATTAATAACTGTGGAAATGCTCATAAGAACACTAAGCTGAGAAGCAGGCTCTGTCCCAGTGAGGACGTTAATGTCAAGAACAAGAAGATATTTAACTTCACTTGATGAGCACTGGTGCGGTATTGCGCCGCGCGCCATTGACCATTGCATGAAATCTCCGCATGTCGTTCCGATTCATGCTATCTTGAGCTTCAGCTACCACACTTTCGTCATGCTGCCTTTTCTTTCTGCGGTGGATTCGCTTTTCTTCAGCTCTCGCTTTCATGTATCAGTCTCTGTTCAGTCGGGTACAGACCACATACATACGGCTTCTGGCGACATTCTTCACGTCAATCACTCTCCGGCACTCTTCATCGAACCAGTTTCTTCGTCTTCGTCGTTGACCAGTGCCAATCACTTCCCGCGCCGTTGTTGTCTCCGCTTCGTGGATGGGGTTCCGCAGGATAATGAAATCTTCAGAATCGTTGTTTCTCCCCAATTACTCGTCTTGCTGCTTGCAGTTGTGCAGCTAGAGCTACCCCATCAGTCGACAAGCATTGTATATGGAAGCGCAGAGTTCTGTATGTTCTGGAACTCGTGACGAAGAACTTGCCCTTCACTCTCAACACAAGAGATTCGGTCACATACCGGTTTCCACCGAATAGCTCGCTTCATCTGCTTCCTAATCACTATGAAGCCAACTCTACGTTCTGCTGTATAGCCCTCGCTCTAGTAGATGTGGTACTTGAATGAAGTGATGGCGATGGAATCAACTGTTCGGAATTCACTCTCCTGTTTTCGATTAGTGTTTTTCCTGAATAGCTGCCCCGTTCACGCCGACATTCCACAGTTCACGAGCCAAGAGCACAACACGCTCCGGTTCTCACGTTCCAAGATCTGACTTTCCAATCGTTGTCCTTCATTCGTTGCCGGGACTGTTGCCGTAAAATCAATCCGCTTGTGCCTTTCTTGGTTGGTGAAAAGTCTTCGGTAGGCCACCTAACCAGGGCTGCGCTACCTAAATCGTGCTAGATGGACTGCATCCTCGGTGTAGACACGATAAAGCATTGTCCATTTGTTCAAGGCTTTGAACCTGCGGCTCTGGTTCTCAATAGTTTCAAGTTCTTTCGGACATACTACTATGGTGAGCCGTCATGCACTAGCAGTGTGCTCTCGAAGATAAATATCTTCGGGGATTACTGTTGGTAACTTTTTTTATGATTCTGCCATAAATATTCCATGAATTCCATCAAAGATTCACCATCCTTGGTTGTTCAAAGGATTCCTAGATTTTTTTAAATCTTTAGTGATATATCAAAGAATTCCCTAGATAAATTCCTGCAGTAATCGCTAAAGGATTTTTACGTAATGCTTGGAGACATTCCTGGTATAATCTGAGTAGCATTAGAAAAATCCAAGGTTTTCTGCGAACTTCTTAAAGGAAGGCCAGAAACTAGTCGTAGTGAAATTCCTAGTATATCTGGAAACTGCGTAAAGCAAATTATTGAGAAAATCCCTAGAGTATGTTTAGTGGAATTCAAGTAGAAGTGCTTGTTAAAATCTCTCAATGACTCTCTTGGGGAATAGCCATTTTGGGGAAGACAATCACAAAGATGGAGAAAAATTATAAAATTTACACCACGCAGACTTGTGTAAAGGAAAGAATAAGGGAAGAAACTCTGGAATGAGATATGGGGTCTGATCTGTCTCAATTTTCCTTGAAAACTATGTTCTATGTAATTTTGCGTGAATTTGTTTCGTTAATGATGACACCATTATTGCTTTTGAGCTTATGATTGTAAAACATACTCGAAATATATGTTGAAATTCAAGTAACGTCTGAAGAACTGTAAAATTTTCATACAAGACGGTATTCCTAGTATATCTGGAAACTGCGTAAGACAAATTATTGAGAAAATCCCTAGAGTATGTTTAGTGGAATTCAAGTAGAAGTGCTTGTTAAAATCTCTCAATGACTCTCTTGGGGAATAGCCATTTTGGGGAAGACAATCACAAAGATGGAGAAAAATTATAAAATTTACACCACACAGACTTGGGTAAAGGAAAGAATAAGGGAAGAAACTCTGGAATGAAATATGGGGTCTGATCTGTCTCAATTTTCCTTGAAAACTATGTTCTATGTAATTTTGCGTGAATTTGTTTCGTTAATGATGACACCATTATTGCTTTTGAGCTTATGATTGTAAAACATACTCGAAATATATGTTGAAATTCAAGTAACGGAACAAATCAATCAGATCTAATCCTCTAAAACTGATTATTTTTGCAAAATAGAAAAAAAATCAAATGAATTGTCCTAAATTGCAATCTTTGAAACACAAAGTTCATTCCTGCCCGACCAGAACCACATAACAAAAATATAACACATTCCTATCAGCAGCAGTTTAAAATAACAGGAGTTGATAAAATTTTGTTATCAAGTTGGCTTTGTTATCAGCTTGTTACATTTTTAGTAAGACATTTATAACAACATTTGTTATAATTTTGACATCGCATTTATAAGTTTGTTGCAAATAACATCCGATGTCATAAACAGTAACATAGTTTGCAAGAATTTTGTTATTTTGTAATATCCTTGCAACACATTCTGTAATAATTTTGATATAATTGTAACAGGGTTTGTTATATTTTAGTTTCATTTGGTGCAAATTTTGTTAGAGTTTTTGTTATTTTAACTACTAACGGTACATGTTTTATAACAACTGGTGATATAAAAAAATCATATCAGGGGAACAAATTCTGTTATAATCTTGTTTCTTCCGTCTGGTCGGGTGTAGTGAAGCTAATACAATCAACAACCCTGCTCTACTCTGTCTACGTCCATGCTTCTTAAAGAGAATTGGCAACGATAGCGGCGTCGGCATCCGTCGGAAATAGCCCAAAGGAAGGAAGACAAACCATTTTTCCAAAACTAGTTTGAATTCCCTTTCCAAGTCCGGAAGCAGCGCGAGGCGTACAGACGGAACTAACGATGATTGAATGCTTTGTCTGCCCCGCATCCCACCGCCGAATCCAATCAATAAGTGACATAAATTGATGGAAATTACTCAGGCCCTGTTTCTTTTACTTTCAGTTCCAACTGCACGGATGGCTACCTTAAGGTCTACTTGAAGGGCCAGGAGGTAGCAGATGCGTACGATAAATTCGATCACGAGCTGTGCGGTAACGAGATTCCGCACGCGGTCATCAGCGACGGTCCTCGACTGGTGATGGTGTTCAGTTCCGGTGACTTTCAGGGGCGTGGTTTCAAGGCGAAGTATACCTTCGAAACGGAGTACAAAATACCGGGAACGGCCGCTCCGGACGGCACCTGCAGCTTTACGTATCGGAGCACTTCGCGCAAGAAGGGCGAGTTCAACAGCCCTCGGTACCCGTCGAACTATCCATCGGAGACGAACTGTTCGTACGTCTTTTTGGCAACTCCGAACGAGCAAGTCACGATAGTGTTCGATCACTTCAAGGTCAAAGCCGACGGTGCTAATACGACCTTTGGAGCGTACGGAGCTTCCGTGTGCTTCGAAGACTGGCTGGAAATGTACGTCCTGTACCGGGACGGATCGGATCGGTTCCTGGGGAGGTACTGTAGCCTAACGGCTCCAGGGCCGGTAGAAAGCCCACGTGGAGCGGTGGGCATACGGGTGGTGTTGCACACGGATCAGGAAAACGTGGCCAGCGGCTTCAAAGCACGGTACATATTCGAAACTGCCAAATCGGTGTTCGGTGACTGCGGGGGAAATTATTCCGGTGAAGACTCCGGCATCGTGGCGTCGCCGAACTTTCCCGCAAACTACGACGCTCCCAGCAAGGGGCTGGCTTCGCGCGCTTGCAATTGGTACATCACGGCACGGATAGGGTACAAGATCATGCTGTACTTCGACTACTTTGCCATCGAGGGAGAACCTGCTAGTGAGTATTCTGAATGTGTTGTAGGGTATTAGTTGTGCGAGTCACATGGCTTATGGGATTATTGAAGCTTCGGCAATAATGCGGAACGTAGGGAGATTAAGTGTATAACGGATACATTCCATCCTCCATTCCAGCTCGGGGTTGTGCAGCGGCCGTCCTACGCCTGTGGCTGTCACCGGACTCCGATATGCCTCCTATAGAGATGTGCGGAGAAAAGCCCGCCATGGAAAACTGGCAGTACGTAACCCAAGGCCAAACCGCACGAATCAGTTTCACCAGTGCGGATAAGGCCATTGGTGCACAGGTGAGTAACGTTGTAGTGGTAGATGTCTGTGGCCACGTCCTAACAACCAAATCTTCTCCTTGGCAGGGCTTCCGCATAATCTGGACCGAGGTGCAGGAAACTCCCGTGGGGTCAAGTTCTACGCTGTCGCTGCTGTGCGAATCGACGTACCACTGGCAGTGCCAGATTTCCGGCTTCTGCCTCTCGGATCGGTTGCGCTGCGATGGCGTCAAAAACTGCGGCGCCTCGGACAATAGCGATGAAATGCACTGTGAGTCGTGAGTGAGTCGAACGGATTTCAGTTCATTTTTTTCGCAGTATGATTTCCTTTTTATTTCAAGTATTTTATCAGTTCGAAACGTATCGGTTCCGTACGAAAAAATTGAAGTGAGAGATTTTCTGATCTGCAAGGCAAGACTCCATTTTACCTCTACACGAAGACAAAAACCTCCACGTTTTACGATTGATTTTCTGATCGATAGCTGTTCGTTGTTTGTTTGCACCCTTAGCATCTTCTCTAAATGGTTCTCGGACACAACCCTGCTATAAAAGTACCCGTCACAGTTCCTTAGTAAAACAGTATTTTTTTTTCGATCGGAACCTGCTGCAGAAGTTGTGCCAGCAACTAGAAAAATACTTTGAATAAAAGAAAACGTTCCCACTAAAGCGCTAAACTGGCGACTACTAACCTCACAAGTTAACCTTACATTGAAGTACCGACTGCATTTTGATGGAATATTATGTTAACCACTGTAACTGTTCATCTTTTTAAACAATTCCAAAGACCCTGATCGATAAGAAGTTTTGCACGTCTCATTTGTATGAAAAAGCACGATATGACAGTGAAAGACCATCGCAAAAGTATGATTTAACTTGATACTAAATAAATTTTCGATGAATACTGTGTTGCTTGCTGTTACAGATACTTTTCAACAGAATAGTTATCAATGATATTTGCCATGGTCTCTTACACCTTCAATAATTGTATGTTACATTTGTTTCGATCTCGCGTTGTTTATTTCTTCTATTGATATATCCTTGAATATCCTTCCTTTGATGTTTTCGATAATGAGCATACTTTTAAGAAAATCCCGAACCCCACCTAATCTACTGTTTTGCAAGCACTTCTAACAAGTGAGATGATATGCTAGCACAACAGTCGTTCTCAAGTCTTCTGAATGACAATACTCATCTGTTTCTTTTCTTCCATCTCTTCTTATTATCTTCTCTCCACCTGATCTTTTGAATGAACTGCCTTCACTTATCAAAACTCAACATCTACTCTACTCTGAACTGCCAAACGACTATACCACTTTTAATACCTCTGAACCTATCATTGTAATATCTACAAACATCATCCTTACTACAACCGGCTCCACAAAACAAGGTGAAGCATCTTCCAAACCTATTTCTACTGTGTGTTACATTTCGATGGCATTTATATGGATATTTTATGAACAATATTATCGTTATCGTTGAGAGAGCTATAAATAACCTCTACCACGAGCAGAAGATACCAATGGCACCTGATATCGTTTGTACCAACACGCACAACCCATCATTGACAGTATTTAACACCCACAACGTATTGACGGTTCCCAGTCAATGTAAGAAACACCACTTTGGAAAAAAAGAGCAATCAAAACACTGCTTTCTCACAGTTTTGCATGCCTTCTGTTAACTTCAAACACATACACTATGATTCAACTACAGCCTGACCCGCAGCCACCTTTTCAAACGGAAAGGAACTCATTCCAGTGACCCACTTTTCACTTAGCTTTTCAAATGAATCCACCTCAAACAAGTGAGTTTCTGCACCAATCTACAGCTTAAGGCTTTTTCATAACACTCTAGACATCAAGCTCTAAGTTCGCCACATTATTGCCAAATACAGATTCAATCTATTTTGGTGTCCTTAGTATTGAATCTGTACTTGGGTCATTTGTGATAGCTTGGAGTACAACACAATCATAACCTTCAATAGTTTCAAATAGTTCGATCACACACACATACGCACAAAAACTCATTCATACTCCTCTCCGTATACAAATCTGTTCAGACAAATGACTTTCAAACAATGTAAACTATTTCTAACCGTATTTTACCACGTTTATTATATGGAATATTTTAACAATGCAATTATTTTACAAAATGCAAATCAAAATCCTTTTTTTCCTTTAAGCTTATTCCTGATTGTTTCCTGTGTAAAATATTGTAAAATAACATGAAATGCAGACTTTTTATTTTTATTTAAATTTCACTTGAATTTTTTGGGTAAATTTGTTTTGTTATAATTTATGTTGATTGAGCTTTCTAAAGAAATGAACTCTGATTTATGCGTTTGACTCATCATATCTTGTAACCAAATGTCTAGCGACCAATAAACACAGCTTTCCTATTAATGTTATGACATTCATAAAAAATGTCACGACAATTGTATTGCTTTCCCAGTATAATCAAAAGCAACACGCACACTGACACATTGCCACCTAACACCGCGCTATTCGAATATGCAAACAATATATTCTAACCACCGCTAACCCAAAGACCCTAATTATAACGACATTTACTAACCGAATGTATTTATCCCTCGATGCTAACCCAACCTGACCTCGTCGCACGGAAACTAACCATTCCCTCCTACATGATGTCGAACCATCCCGGGAACTACCGAAACGCTACGCAAAACCGATCATTTGGAAACTTTCCCATCTCTTTCTGTCTCTGTTTCCGTCTCTGCGCGTTCTCGTTGCTGCACCACCACCACCACCACCACACAGGCACCATCATCATTCCCGAGGAGGATCACGGCGCTCTAATAATAAGCTGCATAGCCGCCGCCTCGTTCCTAATCTGTCTCCTCTGCACTCTCTGTCATCGAAAAAGAAAACGCAGACATCACAGACAGCTGGGGCTGCATAGGAACGCGGCCCACTACGACTCGACGACCAGCGCGACCGGGATCAGTAAGTATATGGGTTGGTATGGGTGGCTGGCGATAATCAAAGTAGAGGCTGTGCGTGTGCTCGGATTTAGCTGCCGTGCACCTAATTTCAGTAATCTAGTTGGCATCCACAGCGATCTCGTATCCGCATCTCTCCATCCTAGGATTTGCTTATAGCTCGTCAAATCGTTTTACACAAGGTTGAGGTGTTCATCAATATGCTGCTTCCACCTTTCGGTCATCTCAACATGCTCTCATCCTTACCTCCTCCACATCTCGGCTCAGGCACTGAGCCTCAGCGGGATGCGTTAAGCTTTCGATAAAACTTCCACGTTCCTTTGGAGTTGACGGATAATCTGTGCTGGGATTATCCGTCAACTCGCACTCCGCAGGCGGCGTTTTATCACCAAAAATGGCGATTCTGCTGTTTCCGTTTTCCTCTATAATGTTCCACGTGACAAAATGGTCTCCCGCGCTGTATTCTTTTCCTCCAAATTTGCTCGTACTCCACGTCGAACCAATCGTTCGCTTCGGCTGCATCGTTGATGGCTGCTTTTACTCACTGCTAGAATAACTCCACAAGAGGATCTCGATCCAACTCACGCTCTTACTGTATTGCAGCCTCAAGTTGCTGCACGTATGCAGTAGTGACATCCGGTTGCTTTAAACGTCCAAGTTCATCCCGAGGCGGCAGTCGATTCCATTAATGACAAATTTTAAAAGCAGTTTAAAGATTCATTCACGAATTTCAAAACGCCGAAAATGAACAGTTTTGACATCTACCCATCGCCTCATAACGCTTCTTGCATGGATATTCTACAAATTTGGTATACATTCGAAAGACACCCACACATTCCCTTGAGCCAAATTTAATTTGTGAATCGTCCATACCTACCTTTTATCTTGATGGCAAATGCATAGCGCCAGGCCATTGCCGGGCATATTGTAAATCTCCATCTTCGTCGATAGTTCTCAAGTTTCCCCGAACGTTTGATGTCGCCAGGTCCTCTTCCTCTCCGTACAGCCAGCGTTTTTGTGGTGTTCCATGAAATCGCCGACCTAAAGACACTTACACGTTAATGCTTCCAGTGGGCATTTATGCCCTTTGAAGCAAGCACCACACTAGACAACGGATTAGCATGCAACGCCCAGTGGCACAGTCGGAAAACATTCCTCACGAAAAGTTTACCGGCCTGAGGCGGGAATCGAACCCACACTCCCTAACACGATGCGGCTAAATGCCTGGTGACACTAACCGCACGGCTACGAAGCCCACCTCCATCTGTCAATATTATTTTCACAATTCTTTCTTTCGACATTCGCACTAAGTACATAACTATCCCAAAGTCTGCCGTATTTCACACACCTAATAACATTCACATGTTTCTACACTTGATAAAACCAGTGATTCTTGCGCCTGCGCCACTCATTATCGGCCCTCACTCAGATTGCTTCGATTTCACCCCCTCTCAATACGACATACCAAGTAGGGTTGCCAGCCGTTGAAATTGGGTGACTTCCAAGGATTTCGTGAACAGCTCAACCAGTTGATCACGAGTGCCGATGGGTTCGATGTTCAACATACCTCTCTTGACCAGGTCCCGGATGAAGTGATGCTTTTTTAGGTTCTTGACCATACACACACAGTCACGGTTGTCTTCGAAAATTGTCACTGGATTGGCTACAGCATGCAGGTTCTCCAGAATGCCACTGATCCACACGGCCTCTGCTGCCGCTGCGCTGGGAGTGACGCTTGAAGACAACGACACGGTAGATTACATCTTGCTGCTCCACGAAACAGTGCACCCATACACCTTGAAGACGGATCCGCTTACCGACTTTCGATTCTGCTTTGCTGTTTCATCGGAATTCAAGACCTAGCGATTTAGTCCCGCTCAAGTACCGCACCACTCGCTTTAGAGCATTTCAGTGCGCGGTCGAAGAATCCTGCTGGAACTGTCCAAAATAGCCGACAGGGTAGCACAGAGCATGATGTACCTCAGGCTACCGAGCAGTTCCCGATAGGGTTCACCGGCAGCAGGCCCACAGCGTGATAATTAGAGACCCTTCTTCATCGGAGTCCTTTCGGATTCAAGACCTTTTCGATGCTCGATTCCTGTGACAGCCACAGGAAACCTTCACTACGCTTGTAATTGATCCCTATCCCGAGGAAATGCCGCAACTCACCGCAGTCGGTCATTTGTAATACGAACGCAAGCTTCTTCTTGATCAAGCTGATGGTGCTCAGGTTTCTTCGGGCAATCTGCAATCTGGTTGGTAAACTTCTGGTTCTAACACCGTGACGACTGCTTCAAGCCGTACAGGGGCTTTTACAGCTTATACGCCATTCCCGGTGCTGCTGTCACACCGTCGGGGACGCATATGTAGATATGCTCCTTCAGCTCGTCATGAAAAGCGATCTTCAAGTCCATCTGGTAGAAGAAGTCCTCATGGACGCCCACCGCAAGAATGATTCTGATCGTCGCAAGCTTTGCAACCGGTGCATACGTTTCGTCGTAGTCCAGTCCCGGTCTCTGCTCGAAACTCTCGGCAACGATTCGAGCCTTGTATCGCACCGCCCGTCCGTCCTTGTCGTCCTTGATGAACACCTGGTTCTCCTCCATCGACTGCAGCTCGTCCTGAATGGCTTTCAACCACTCACCACTCGTTACGGTCGTCACGACTCAGAGCCTCCCGGCAGGAACATCTACTGCAGAGAAAAATGCGGCAGAGGTTGCTCGGAAAAAGTCAAGCAACTTAACTGGTACCTTGCGCTCCCGTTCTCTGCGCCTCGACGATTCGCCCTAGACATCGCGTCTATCTGTTTGCGAAGGGAGCGGTTTTCCCTTTTGCCCTCATTTCAGAAGCGTATGGGAAACAGTTCTCGTCGAAACGAACGTCACGAGCAATCACCACCTTTCTGGATTTTCTGTTCCAAAGGCGGTATCCGTTGGGGGCGTAACCGATCATGATGGCTTCCTGACTCTTGGCGTCCAATTTCTTCCGGAGTTAAGTTGGGACCCACGCGTATGCCTTGCAACCGAATACGCGCAACTTCGACAAATCCGGTTTGGATCCGATGCAGCATTCTGCCGCTTCACACCACATGGCTTTCAGCATCGACGAATCAATCAGCATGGTCCTCAGTTTTTCCACCAGTGAGCCTTTCTGCGTTGTAGAACCATACTCACGACCTTGATCCACGGTGAGCTACGATATCTTCAATCCAAACTGTGCGGTCACAAGGGCTTCGTACTTCTCGAAAACTTCCGACTTCCGTTTCATCAGGTAGATCATGACGAAGTGCGTCTAGTCGTCGATGAAAAAAGGATGGGACCGCAAACGTCCGAACGAATGCGCTCGGGGGCCGATTTGCTCGCGAACGGGTGCCAACGAAAGGTTCTCGACACTGCTTACCCTGGGCACAGGCAACGCATTCGATTCTGTCATGGTCCACGCCAGTTGCCAACTGAGACATGAAAAATGTTAAAAATTTAAGTAAAAAGTTATAAACGAAAATGTTTTTTAACAATTTTTTTCATACAAATTTGTGTACTTTAAGTTAAAAATTCGTAACTATTTTACAAGATTTTTAACATTTTTCATGTCTTCTACAAAGTTGTTAAACATCTTAAAACGCGTGTTTTTGCTGAAAATTGCACCTCTCTATCTCTTAAAGTAAAAGAATTATCAGTCGAATTCGTTTTAATAAGGCTTATTTGTTTGATAGTAAAAACCCATGCAAAGACGCTTATAGACAAAAGTTTTTATCAACTGCCGAAAGGGGAGATATGGTACTTTCATGATTTGTAAGAGTTGTCTGCGCCATTTTGCGCCGAAGCCAGTTATAGAGGCCTAAACTACCCCTTGAAAAAAGAGTAATTCATAAATAACTTTGTTACTTCAAAAGATAGGGTGATGATATGTTCAGCAAAAACACGGGTTTTTCTATGACAAACAACTTTGTAGAAAACACAAAAAAATGTTAAAAATCTTGGAAAAAAGTTATGATAAAAAATATGATTTCTAGGGGTCATTCACATTCAACGGCATGTATCTCAAAAAGTATAAGAGATAGAAAAATCGTGTCTTCGACAAAGTTGTTTCAAATTGCCAATTCTACAACTTTACCGAAGACACCATATGTCTATCTAAATGTTTTGAAAAAATAGTTTTTCTATCTCACTGCTAGGTGGATTGATCACAAAATTTTTTGTGTCAAAAGTTGTGCTTTAATATACCAAGAATCTTCTCCGAACAAACTATATCGCTAAAATCAACGGTTAGGGCGCTATTCAAAAAGCGCATGGAAACGAGAAAATAAAACACAGTGCCATGGTTTCCTAGACTACGAAATTCATGCCAACTCGACTGACGTGTCTCTAGGAAAACCTCATATTGCTTCGATTACACTTCTGATAAGCTTCCACGTTTCTTGAGAACCCCATCTCCTGGCATTCCACCTGTTTCATGCGACGCTTGTTATCACGGAACAGGCAGGTAATGTCTTGGCATCAGTTTGTGTCATTCTACGTTTTGCTACGTATGCGTTAATGACATCTGATCGCGCTAGAATGTACTGAGGCGGGCGTCGGTACCGTACATCGTTGATAATGAATAGTTTTGGGACTCATTTTCACGGCAAACTGATCTGTTTCCAATATCGAGTGACATCTCTAAGCACGCATTCAACAAAAGTCAACGACGAATTACATTCAGTATCAAATAGAGTAGCCTAGTTGTATATCATCTCCCCTTTCCAGGTTTGGGTTCCAGCAGGCGGCATCTGCAGGCCGGTGGTAGCCTTTCCGGCAGTTTACACGGCATCAACAATAGCGAACCGATGCAGATCCCGCCGGCACCACTGCCACCCGTTAGTGTACCGCCCCATGTGTGCATCAACGACACCCTGCTGGATCCGGACGACCTGAATGATGACCTGTTTGTGAACAGCTGCGACCGCTTCGACGACAACGGCGAGTGTGTATAGCGGTGAGCGAGACCGACGACGGCGAGGAGGCTACTTTACCAACGTTGCAGCATTTGCCGCTTCTGTCAGCACCTTTACCGGGGACAATACTGTTGCTCGTTTTATTACTATTACCCGTACGATTACTGCTCCTCGCTGTTTGCTATGCTGTGTTTCGGTAGCAGCAGTGCCACAAGTGCCGACAGCTCTCGTCGACTAACGAGCACCATTAGAAACAACATCAACGAAGACAGCAACTCCCCAGCAATCCGAAGCCACCAACTCATCAACGATGAATACGGAAACTATTACCAGCAAAGCTACTATCATAACAATCACCAGCACCAGCACCACTACCACCACCAACAACAACTACAGAAAGAACAACAAGATACGGCTATGGCAGGCACAGCAGTTGATAATTTGAAAATTATTTACTATTAGACGCCATTGTTCGTGGAATTCGTACGGCAACAGCAAGAGTTGTAATCGACTCATAGATCTTCTGCTATCGTTCGTACCCTAGCAAGCGAAGACAGAGCAGATAAACAAGGCATTAACAATAACGACACAAGGATAAAACTAACATTAGATAAACTAAATATTTTAATTAAAAGTGAACAAAAGGTAACAGTAAATCAATTTTTTATCCCAATTATGAATTAACACAATACTGTCGAGTAAATAATTCATAAACACACAAATCAAACGATAAAGGAATAAAAACATTACAAGTATAGTAAACAAGAAAAAACAAAGATTTCATAAATAATCGCAATACATTATATTTTAGTTTAGGGTTTCCAATGTGCAAAAGGAGAAATCGTTACAGAGCATAGTAGATCTATAACTGTAACATAGTTATTAACGTCATTGGGGTAACCGAAAAGAACTGTGGCGGTAGAAATGAAACAGAAACAGGAGGAGAGAGATAGAAAACCGCGGAAAAGGTGGTGAAGTTGTTTTATTTGTATAGTTCATTTTATAAGAAAATCCTTTTTAATAAAAACAAAAACCAATTGAGAAAAAACGCGTAAACGGATAACCAAAAACAAACACAAAAAAAAACTAGGAAATATTTAAAAATTACCGATTTACACTGTCACATTAAACATGGAAATGACAGACACGAACACACATAAGAACACATGACAACAAGCAAAACAACAAACATTCATTGATATTAGAGGAAAAAAGAAACAATCACACGTTCGTGAGAAAAATCGTAGAGACACTCTAAGTATGAAAGAAAATCATAAAACACACTCACACACAGACATGGGGCATTAATTTGTAGAGTAAGCAAATAAGGGAAAAGTTGTTTTTTATATATTTGTACGAAGTAGTTATTAGACATTGATACAGAAACAAATAACGATGTGTAGACTAATTAAAACGACTAAAACAGAAAAAAACGGGAGGGAGGGGAGAATCTGAGGCAAGAATACATGCATTAAAACATAAAGCTCAATTTTTTTCGGAAATAAAGTACTTGCGAACATGGTCTCAAGTTTTTTGTTTGTTATTATGGGTAAACAATTTTCTCGAAGTAATCGTTTCAATGTTTCTTTCAAGTAAGCGCATGGAATGAACTAACCACTGAAGTAGACAGAAACCAATTATGATCACTCAAGTTTACGCTTACCATGATCTTCCCTGTAATGCCATAACCAAACGAAGACGAACTTGGATAGAGAATGTGCAACTAGTCGAAATAATCAAGTTTTATATAACCCCCGTAACGTCACAGTGACCGTCAAAACAAATAGAGGGAAATTTAAATGAAGCCGTTAAACCCAAAGGAAGGCAAACAGAAAATAAAACGAAAACACAGCACACAGAAAGTGAGCCAATAAACAACAACTAACTGAACAAGTAAAGCATAACAATTAACCATGTAATAAATGTGTAAAGAAACCTAAAACAACTATTAATTTACCAGAAGCAGGAAAGTGAGGTTAACCAAGAATATTATTGCAAAAAAGTGAGCGTCCAAAGAATAGGTAACACACATACATAGATGACAACATGTATAGTAAACCAAACAGAAAATTACTTATACACAAACACATACATATGCGTTCGGAAGCAGGGCTGACACAAACAACAAACGTACGTCCTCGTCAGTATAAAGCAAAAGTAATACTCACAAAAAAAAAACCAAAAACACACGCAAAAGTAACACATTTCAGATACCTACATTGCAACTAAGGACAAACGGTAAAATAAAGCAACAACACACATATGCAAACTCGCAATGGAAGATAAATCAAATGCAAAGGAAAACAAACACGTCAAAGGGAACTGCGACTCCCCTCGGATATCTTCCAGTAGGGTTTGTATTATTTTGAGTAAAAAAAACACATTCTCACACATGGTCACAAACACTATCAGGTATCAGAAGGCCGGCTCCAGAGGCACGTTCCCCGCCATTTGGGAGATTTGTGCCATCGCCATATTTGAGCCTATTTCATCATCTACCCGAAGGGAGAGGCTAGGGAAGGGAAAGATGGGAGGAAATAGGAGTGGGGTCCCTTGAAGAGGGAAAATCGCATAAGCGAATTAAGAGCATGTAGCTCCATACCACAATGGGTTCGAACAGCGCCCTAAAAAGGGCACTGCAAAACGCATGAGCGTAAAGAGAACCTATAGCTCATTACCACAGCGGGTTGAGAATAACAGAAGGTCCTGAAGATTCAGGTAACTGAAATCAGTTTCACTTAATAAGTGTTTACCAAGTAATTGGAATCGCAAATACGCGAGAACTTGACAGTTACATATCAGGTGATAAGAAGTTCCATAATCGGAATCAGAACTATCACACACAAATGTATCAACACACTGAATATTTGCCATGTGATAGTTGAGTCAGCAGTGGCCAGTTAAGGTTGTAACCAAGCGACTGCAATTCTGCTTTGACAGATTTGTTAAATACTTAGCCACCTTTGGAGTGGCTCAGTAATGTACAGACATCCACTCGTCCCGCGAAAGGAGTTGTGAGGAACATTTCCTATAAGCAAAGTGACAAGCAATTTTGAGATCACTCGAAGCAAGGACAATTGTGTCCCAATTCACCGGAAGTGGGAACATCCAAATCACTAGGATTTCCAATGGACGGAGAAAATCCATGGAATTTGATCACAACCAATTCACAGTTTGTGGAGTATAACAAATGCAAAGTCTGCGAATTTACATTCTTATGTTCATATAGAGATGTAGGCGATTTCCTACAATAAGTAATCCAAGATTTGAACTACTTAAGCATTCCATCAGACTGGAGCTTCTCAAATTGATATCTGAGCTGCTCCAGATGATGTGATGAATATCAGCATCACTGCCCACAATCAGCAGAAGGCCTTTTCATAGGCAGTGAACGACAACTCGTTTGAAATCATCCATTGGGGATGGTTCATCATGTGGTAAATACACCACAAAACGAAAGACGTATTTTCTATTGAGGTCACATACAGAAACATAGATTGTGACAGCACATACATCTCTGGTTGTAAACTCAGAAATGAGTGTAACGACGTCAGCGCTATTAACGAGCACGCATGCACGAGGCATGGCACGCGAGTATGCCATTTCATGTTTCTGAAAGTAGCAAAAACTGGGTCCACTAGGTTACCTAGATAAAAGTTCACAAAAGTAAGGTTTTTGAACTAGCGCCACTTGAGCTGTACCATTTGCATGATTCTACAAAGATTGATCGATGCTGACATTTTATGCTGGAGATTGATCTAACTAAGCTATCCTAGCCGTAGCCACTACCCAAACTAGGCAGGATTAAGCTTTTTGCAATCTCAGCACGAAAAAGACCAGCAACGAAAAAACCAGATCGGTATCTGTTTGAAGTCGCCAAAGGCGAAAGAGCACAGAATACATTGTGTAAAACGCAAAATGCGAATCCATATAGGTGATAATTTAAATTAAATGTCAACATATTCATAATCCCACCCTTATTAAGCCTCAGGATAGAGACTGAAGAAGGGCAGCCGATTATCTCGGAGAAACACAAGGTCACCTGCACCATTGCTCCGGGTAGCACAGGAAGGACTCAATACTGTGGAGGGCGCCCTGGTACCCCACAGGCTCCGTTTGCGGTTAGGTTTTATTTAGACCCCCCTAACCATTCATTAGGCACGGTAAGCTTAAAGCCGTATGAATTAGGGGTCACCTGTGAGGTGGACTTTTACCACCGGAACAGGTAGTCCATAGTGTTAATTCTTAGCCAGTTGAAACAACCGCTACCGACACTACGCGGCTATCTAGGCTGATCGGGAAAAGGAAGTTAACATTGATGATTAACTCCTGACGTGCCCAAACAGCCTCCCCTCGGATATCTTCCAGTAGGGTTTGTATTATTTTGAGTAAAAAAAACACATTCTCACACATGGTCACAAACACTAACACAAATATCCACCAGAAAGGAAATCAACTGATTTGAAGCAGACCTGTTCAGGCTAGATTTACTCACAATCTGAACATTATGGTCTGGCACACCTCTAAGAGTAGCTTCAAAAGTATTCCAATCAAGTGTAATCTACTTCTCATCAACAAGTTTGGTTCGAGTCAACTTTATTTCAGAAACTATTTCTTAAATAAATGCTAGAAAAACTCTTTCAGCTCGTAACTCGTAACTCGTCCATACGATATTTCACTCGAATTGTAACAGCGAATATATTGGAAGAAATTTGGAAACAATTTTGAATTAGAATTGATTTGTTGATTTGATGATCCATCGTGCAGTGATTCGAAAAAATTGCTCACAGAAAAGTACCAAAACGTAGGAGCCGTCAAAGCAACTACAAGTGACTTCAATCGGAGTAATTGAACAGAACTAATGTGAAGATAATGAACTATTTCGAGATTTGGGCACTTAAAGTCTACAAATAGAACTTAGTACTCAAATCCCCATTTCATGCTAAAAAATGAAGTACCGATTCATTGAAGTTTTGACAAAATTAGAACAGCTGAATTGGCTCGGTAGTTTAGAAATCGATTTTTACTGAATTTTAGTTACAATCAAGCCCTGGAGAAGATCACAACAATTAGATCGAAACGTTGGGAATGATTTAAATAAAAATAAAGGCCATTTCATGCCTAAAAATCCAAAATGTTTAGTAAACTTTTTTTCAAAAACTCTTGGAAAATATTAACTAACGATTTTGCCACACTTACTCAGTGATTCTTATCACGATCGTAACCTCTGGTACACAATCACAAACATTCACTAATCAAACTCTCCACACAAACATACGCGCAAACGACAAAGTTATAGGTAAACAGCCCCCAAGATTTAAACACCTAGGATTGAATGTTTGTTAAACAGAAACGAAAAAGTGACAGAAACAGCGGAAATGGTAACTAAATCCTGTCGGAGAACTGAAGTCACAACTGCGGACATACAAAAATAAAACAACAAGCCAAATCCGAACAAACATTAAGGATTTGGACGGGTTTCTGTGTTTTAAATGTCAGTTTTTTAGCGCAACCCAATAAATAAACAATACACCCAAACTGACAGGGGCGCAGTAATCGAGGAGGCTTCGGAATCGTCGCGCACTGCAAAACAACGGCCCTGTACGCGTGTCAAGTTGATAATCACTGCCTAATAAAATAATACAAAAGTACATATTGAAAATTTTACTAAACAACAACACTAGCAAATGAAAACATTGAACGTATGAGATTACACAGTAGATTACAGATTTAACACAATGAAAGGGTCAACACAATGGTGTTTAAAAATGATCAAAACACACATGAAGATACCAACTAAATTCATAATCATGGAGTACTAGCACATACGAACACAATCACAAACCCATACTTACATATATTTGCGTGTGCAGGCAGCCCAAAAAGGAAACTGTTTAGCCAAACGTTTCAAAAAGTCTAGAAAAATTACAAAAAAAAAAAACAACTAGAAAAATACGAATAATTTTTATACAATCCTATTAAAATCAAAGAAGGCTTTCGGCAAACGATTCGTCGAAACGGTTTCCTTACCGAACATGATTCCAAAGCCAGCCTCGATTGTCGACCGATTGAAATCGTAATAACCTGGGAGTAATAACCATATGTAAGCCAATGAGTGGTAGTTGAATTTTTTGAAAACAAGTAACGCAACTAAAGCTGTATAAACGAAAGGCAACCTTCGGAGCGAAAACCGATCCCCGTACGATCCTGGATGGGGGAGACTGACCCTATTTCATTAGCAAAACCAAAGCAATTTACTTCCAGATCGTCCTCTTCCATCGGGCTTTAATCTGATACCAACCTAGAAACCCCAAAGACCCTAAACCAATGGCAATAATTTGTTTTGAATCAATATAAAACCGTGCGTGCACACAGGGTAGTTGTCTAGCGGGGACAATTAGTCATACAGTTTAGATTATAATTTTCAAATTTCCGTGCACGAAATTCCCACGTTCGAACATTTTCTCCCACCCTGTATGGAGGGGATCGAAGCTGAAAAAAACCTTCAAAAACGTGTACGCGCTCACATCACATGGCAAATCCACGTTTTTGTCAAACATCCAAAGCCAAGAAAACACAAACGAAAAGATCGCACCAAGTGTGGTCCGCCACGAACGCGCATTGTTGATGGATTTGTTGATAGAGGTATCGAATCCCGCCTTGAATCGGGCATAGGCAACGAATATGGAATAGAACCAACCACACATACATACATAAACACTCAAGCTACTTTTCGTAAACAAAAAGTGATTTTTTAAAACAGTCAAATGACTCGGAAAATGCGGACACGCCTGGTGCGATCGGTTGGCATCATCTAAAGGCAAAGAAAAATAAATGAAAACAAGTAAAAGTAATTCCTAATGTTGTTTGTTATAATAAAAAATAAACTGTTACATAAATTATAAAATAACAGCAAAAAATAATAAAAACGGAGAAAACATCTGGAAAATAGTAAAAAAAAAACTGAAAAATGTTAAGAGTATAGAACTCATTTTGATATTAATTAATAAATGAAGGAAGGGATGGAAAACTGTAATTTTAAGAATCAATAACGTGAGTTAACGAAAATATAAGATAATGATTTAAAAAAAGAAAAGTGTTTTTTCGACAAATACTTGCGTTTTATTTGCTACCGAAAGCTAAAACTGTTCTTGAATCGTTCCTCAGATGAATGTTTTCCCAGGTGCCCTTAAGAGTTTGTACTGTAGTGATACCATTAGATACATCTATCAGCTGCAACTTTTTCGAATACCATTTTACCATCGAGTAAGGAAGATTTGATTGTATTGCTGATTGTTTGTGCGGTTGAAACGCAAATATCAAATGCGGGAACACCAAACGCGGTCTTCTTAAATATGGATTACTTCGATACTCCTCTCTAATCCTCGATGCCTATTTGTAACTTCAGCGCCTTCAGTTTCAGGAGTGCCAATAGGTTTGGTAAAACCGTCGGCAGCTTGTTGTTTGGTGTTGACGTACTTTAGCTCGATCACACCATTCTCCAGCGAATCGTGCACGAAGTGATATCGTATATCCACGTGCTTCGTTCGATTATACGATCCGTTCTTGGCAACGCAGATCGCAGATTGATTGTCACACAGGATATCCATCTTACGCTTATCAAAAATCTGCTCCAGCATACCGTGCCACCACAACGCTTCTTGAATGGTCCTCTACATTGCCATGTACTCGGCCTCGCATGATAGCCCAACGGTCGGTTGATGCTTCACGTTCCAGGAAATGGCCCCACCTTGTAACAAGAATACATAGCCCGTCGTTGATTTCCTGGTGTCCACGTCTCCTCCCCAATCTGCATCTGTGTAGACGCCTATTTTGGAATTTCCATTATTCCGATAGCACAAACAATTGCTAGCGATACCTTGTAGATATCGGAAAATTCGTTTGACCGCCACCCAGTGCTTCCATCCTGGATTGCTGCTGTATTGGCTTACTGCATGAACAGCGTAGCTAATGTCGGGTCTCGAAACCTGGGAAAGGTACATCAAACTTCCGATGGCTTCATTCTTCATGTCGTCTTCTTCTTCCTTCGTTTTCGGACACATTGACTTGTCCAATCTCGATCCGGGTTCAAACGGCGTTGCTACGACATAGCAATATGCCATTTGCAACTTCTCCAGCATCGCTTCTATATAATTTTCCTGGTCGAGATACAACTCACCTTTAACTCGATCTCTTCTAATCCGCAGGCTCAAGCAGTACTGTGCCTCGCCGAGGTCCGTCATACGGAAACGTCCACACAGGAACTTCTTCAAGGCCATCTTCAGCTTCTTGTGGTTGCTGAACCACAGAAAATCGTCCACGTACACTATCAAAAACAGCATTGTGTCGCCTTCAATCTTGAAGTAAAGGCACGCATCCACTTTCGACCGTTCCAGACCAAATTCTCTAATGGCCGCATCCAGCTGCTGATTCCATACCCGGCTGGATTGCTTCAACTCGTGCATTGTCTTCTTCAGTCTGCAGACCATCTTTGAATCTACGGTGAATTCCTTGGGCTGTTCCACGTATATCTCCTCTTCACCCAATGTGCCTTGTAGAGAGGCAGTTGCGTCCATCTAATCGAACTCCAAATCGTGCTTGGGCGCCATCGCCATCAGGTACCGAATTGTTGAGTACCTCAAGACTGGTGCGTAAACGTCCTCGAAATCGATACCCGGTCTCTGCGAACATCCCTTGACAACCAAGCGAGCCTTATACCGCTCGATTTGCCCATCGATGCCTCGTTTGGTGGTAAACACCCACTTGTTCCGGATGGCCTTCCAGTCTTTCGGTAGTTCTTGAAGCTCCCACGTTCCATTGGTCTCGTGGGCTTTGATTTCCTGCCACATAGCTTCTATTCATAGGCCCCGGTCCGGTCGTTTCAGTACCTCACTGTACCAGGTTGGATCGCTCATTTCATGGATCGGGTTGGTCTGTTCGGAAACGTTTTGGCGAGTATTTGTGCTGTACGAAACGTAATCACTATGCTTGCCTGGACACCGGCGCTCCCGACCGCTGCGCTTAAACTCATGCACCACCTCTAGCTTAGGGTCCTATTTTATAAGTCGAGTCGATCAAAAACGACTCGACTGGAGTCACTGTCGACCAAAAATTTGACCACCTCCACCTCCCTTTTTGTATGAAGAATTTTAATTTTTTGTAAGAGCTGTAACGATTGAGCCAACTCTCCCCCTCCCCCTACAGCGTTACGTAATTTGTGGATGCCGCCAAATTAGATTCCATCCGCCAACTGTTGGAGCTTCTTCAAACCTTGCTTGTTTAGGTGCCCCATTCGCCTGTGCCACGCACTGTTCACTTCCCGTCGGTTGAGCCGATACAAACCTCCGCCACACACGATGCAAAAACGTCTCCGTCTTGGGTTAGTACTTGACATCCTTCCTGGGTGAACAGTACCTTGAAGCCCTTTTCGCAAATCTTACCCACGGATAGCAGGTTGGCCGCTAAGTCAGGTACCTCCAGCACATCTTTCTTTCTTTCTTCTTTCTTCTCGATTTGGCGCAGACCTATCACTCAAAAAAATCGAAACGTCAAGGCTACGTGAAAAATCACGTAGAACCTGGAAAATGAATTTTTCAAGAATTTACCTTACCTACGTAACAATCATTGGAACATAGATCAAAATGAAATGAACTGTCAATAGGTGCTACTAAAATTCCCTATCACTACTACGTGATGATCTCGTACGTAGAGTCTCGTTCATTTTGACAGCTGAATGTTGTGTTCATTCAGTATCCATCACCGAGAAAAATCAAACTAGTTTGAAACAACCAAAAATTTAGTTGTTTTTCAAACTAGAAATTTGGTTGTTTGTAATCATGAATTTGTTGTTACAAAGTCATAATATTTTTGAAATCAACCTTACGAATTATGATGTTTCAAACTAGATTTTTCATTTTGATTCAGCATTGATCTTGGTTGTATCAAATCAAAATTTTAGTTTATTTCAACCAAAACAAAGTTTGATTATGCCATAAGCTAGGTTGTTTATGTTTTCAGTGATTTCGTAAAATCAAACAGAAATGAAAGATTAAAACAATCTATGATGTTGTTTGAAACAGTAACCAACGATTTTTAGGATTTGAAATAAACCAAATATTCAGTTTGTTTTGTTATAGATTGGAGCGACCTGCTGCAAGACCGATCTTAAAAACTAGCCGTGAAGTGCATTAAAGTTCTGAACGATCAATTAATCAAATAATCAACAAATATTAGCAACAAATTACCAGTTCCACATATCTGTACGGGTAAGCATAATTTATTTATTTATCCAAGCAGTGTTTAAACATTACCACAACCCTTTCCGGGTGTACTGATCTTTATGTCACTGAATTCTATTACAGGATCTTTTTGCTGAAGTTCCTTAGGGAGAAGTTCCGTTCGTCTTTCTAAAGGAAAACTCAAAGGTAAAATCCGAAAAAATACATAGTGTAATGTAACTGCAACGGTGTATATATTTTACAGATAATATTTTCCGGAAACCTGCGCGTTCTCCCCCGGGGATTAATCACTTAATCGAAATCATAAAAGAGCAATGGACTGCTATATCATGCCATGGGTCAATGGAGTGATCAAGCGGACGACATGGATGATTAATAGCTATGTATTGAAAAAGCAAATAAAGTTATGTTTTCCGTAAACGTATTATTTTTGTTTCAATTTTTAAGTTTTCATTCAATGCAAAGCAAAATTTCCTACCGAGATTTTGGTAAAAACAAACAATTAACTTGTTTATTTCAAAATGAAATTTTGTTCTTTCAAACCACTTTTATTAGTTTGAAACAATCTAATATATTGGTTGTTTTAACCAGCTGTCAAATCAATCAACAAATTTCTAGTTTGTTTCAAACTAAACTTGGTTGAATCCAACTACATTTCCATTAAAAAAATTACCTTAAATTTTAGTTTGTTGCAACCAACGTACATAGTAAAATCGAACTAAGAATATGTTTGTGCAATTTTCAACCTAAGATTTTGGTTGAAACGAAGTGAAGTTTAGTTGTATCTACCAATTTTTTTTCTCCGTGATCCTACTGTGTGTCGGACGGATCGAAACCCGTAAACGACATTTTAACCGATCATTAATCCAACTTGGTGAAAAAGTAAGTAAATGTTTAAATTGTTAACACTTGAAGTCTGCTAATATTGATTTTGTTTTGTTTTGATTTGTTTTTCGTCATAAATCTTAATCGTAATTCACAGAAGCTGCAGCCAGGATGTTTCCGATAGTGACTACCGGACTTACGTGTAAAGTTCAAAATGACACAAATTTGCTCGAGCCTCCAATTTTCCATGAAATAACAACTATAGATTCATTCAATGGAGTTTTTAATAAGAACATCTCCCGCCCGCGTGCAAGAACCAGCTTCTCGGACCATCTCTACACTATGGAAGCATTGCACCAAATGTGAGAATTAAATATCATCAGTGCAATAAATAATGCAGTTAAGAAAATTATATCTGAGTTCAATTTACTTTGACTATCTTGAATTTGAAACAATTGATGAAAATCAACGAGAAACAACATGATGTGAACTATAATGTTTGATAAAATACACTGGAATGTCACCTACTCTCCACTAATGCAATTTGTAGAACGTACGAAGAAAACACGTAACAACTACCGGACACACCAGTGAAAGGGATGAAGCTCGCGAGTTCATGCGTTCATTCATCGTCACCTATAATTCACGTAAGTGCTACGTGAAAAGTGCGATGGAAAAAAACTACGTATGTTTTCACGTAGCCTTGACGTGTGGATTATTTTGAGTGTATCGGTCCATTTCAGCCAACATTTTGACATCATCGTATGTCATTTTTTAGACCAGGGGTTTTCAGCCTTTTTGGCTCGCGGAGCACTTTTTTAAATTAAATTGTTGCGCGGAGCACCTGTTCTTCATCAACACTCTGTTTAAAATTTGAACTTTCTACAAGCTTAAATCAATCCTATAATTCCTACGAAAATCGTGAAGTAAAATTTCAACATTTGTTTAAGCTGATAACGTGATCGATTGATCACTTGCTGTTGGTGACTATTTGATCTAGTTTCCATCTCAAATAGATGTTCGATTCTTCAGATTTGTGCTCGAGAAAATTTTAGGTTTAACTATTATTTATCTTCACTATAATTTTCAATTATCTTTCAAATCTGATCCAAAAATATTTTTTTTTTGATTTAAAAAACCTTTTTTAATTCAGACCCTAACTGTGGATATTAGACATCTAAAGGAAACTTTATTCGATTTTTTGTCAAATATTTCAAAATTCTTAGGCAAAGCAATTGTACCGCTTTCAGTACAACTGCCTAACAAAATTTTCGAATTTTTGTTTTTATTTCGAACATTTAAGCGAGTGTCTGTAGCGAAATAATTCTTTTTAAGCCTTTATAAATGTGTTTGCATGGATTGATCACAAGTTCAGCACTCACGGAATTAATCATAATGTTTATAAAATTCGTGTAATGTTCTTAATTTTGTATCATGGTATTTAAATTTTGATTATTATTGGAGTTGCATGTTCCTCAGATATTTTTCAACGAGGATAAGTATCCCGACAAAACTTTCATACCAAAAAAGTTTCAAAATATTATGTCGGGCGTGTTCCACACTAAATTCAAGAAAATACAATTTTGAAGCTAAAACTGTCCCATACAAATTTTCCCCGAAAAAATGTTATCAACCATTCAATTATAAAATGTTAGTCCAAATATTGAACGTTTTCGTAAGAATATCCGATGTTCCATTAATGATCGAGGATTTGACAGACTTGTTAAAACTTTGTTAAGTCATGCACCTTAACTTCGAAAGCAACATAAGGTGAAAATTAATTTAAACTTTTTCTAAATTTTCAAAAGCACAAATCTGCAGAACTAAACAGTGATATTAACCTTCGGGCTGTCGCGCTGTTGTACTTCAATGATTCCAGTCTGCCTTGTAGTTGCTATGGTTTTGGGAATTTATTTGATGCATCGATGAAGGTCAGTCTCTCATTAGCCATAACGTAACGAATCTTGTCTTGGCGAATCCTTTACGGGCAATTTTTGTCCGTCACTCTGCGCGTCTGTTTGCAGTGATAGCAATTAGTCGGATTCGTGCATGTCTGCTTGTCATGTTCAAGACCACAGTTTTCGCAGCGGTCATTCCTACTCTTACATGATTTTTGCCTGTGTCCATAGCGCCAGCACTTACTACACATTTTTATGGGGAAGATGTAAGCTTCCACCATCGCCGCTACCCCGTAAATAGCAACATTTTCAGGTAGTTCTTGTCCCGCAACAAAAATTTTGATTGTGTACGTCGGTATCAATTTTTCGTCCTTCATCCTTTTGATTCGTTCCACTTTCGTAATTTTCTTTTTGCCTCCGGTCTGGATGTTGTTTCATCGTCGGTCAGTGAAGGGGGGACATTCCTAACGATACCTACGGATTCCTTCAGCATGTTAGGTACGTATGTCTTGAATTTGAATTCTTCGGTCAGTAGTTTTGAATTAATCAAATCCTCTGCGTCTCTCGGTCGATTGAAAGAAATTCTGTATCGTCCTTGTCCTGCGAATTTCAATTCCTTGTAGTTTTTTATTCCAATATTATGAAGAGTTTTGGCCATTTCCATCGTGTGCACTGGTTTGTCATTTGGATTTTCCCTCTCAATGAAGAAAACTGTGTCTGTCGTATTCTTGATACAGTTTTCTCGGGTCGTGTACTTGTTTGTTTTCGGGTCCTTTTTCATATTCCTTCTGTTTTCCATTCCAGTTGCTTCATTCAGTTTGTCTGTTTCATTTTCTTCTGTCCCATCGACGTTCATTTTGTTTGTCAGATTGTTCGTCATTCGTTGTACCATTTCCGTTCCTTTGTCAACCTGACAGGTTTTTGCTTTTTGACTTTCGATAATTTCTTCCAACTTCCGTCTAACTCCACATTTCATTAATCCGTCTTTTATGTCGTTCTTACCTGGGAATGAGTCCTGGTTTACACCATCTTGGTCCTCAAACTCCAAAAACTCACTATCACTTGAGCTCATCCACTAAAACTTAACCTATATTTACACCACTTATCACTAAAATTAAACCTAACCTATTCTAGCTGATTATTTTTTTTTCTCTAAGATTTCTGAATTCAAAGATAATAAAAGTTAATGGATATATTAAAAAAACGCGAAACTTAAATAATCAATATAATCATGAACAATTCCACCACTTCAATCAAGAATATTAAAACTTTCTGTTTTTCCAAAAACCGCGTGTCCGCGAAACAAGCTCAAACAAGACCAGCTTCTACTTCCCGAAGTCCAGCACATCTTGCACGGCAACGTCACACCAAATTGACAGTTCCTTTCGCCTTCGAGCACATGCTTCCCTTGTTCGCTGTCCCAATATGAAACGCCAATAGGGTCCTAAAGCCCTGTCCCGATTTTAGTGCCAAATGCTTAAGTTTAGGCCAAAAACACATGTCTACTCAATTTTTCAATGTTTTCCGTTAGTGTAAGTCCAATAAATATTTTTTTATGTTATTTTAGATTTTGTCACACCCCTTGGCTTAAACTCAAATTTCGAGTGTATTTTGTTTTCCGGGTCCTTTCCGAAATGTCAGATAGGAACAACCCCAGTGTTAAAACGGAAACCCCTGTGGTGTTTTTGTCGACTAAGCTAACGTCAAACATGATCACAAGTGTCAAGGTTCATTTATGGACCCAATTTTTAAATTAAAGTTTTAACATGATATAGCCGTTATTTGAGCGGGAAAAATTGCTAAAGTAGTTGAAGTAACATGCTCTTTCGTGTTGTTAAATAAAAATTAGATTTTATCAAAAATTTTAGGACCCAATTCTTGCTTGCTTTCAAAGTTCGTTCCCACACACGCCATGTGGGTGGTTGCTCCGGAGTCGAAGTATCAATCTTGTTGCTTCACATCACCAATGGCAAACCACACAACGCAACATCTTTGACCAGAAGGTTCTTTAAGTTTTGCTTCTACTCTTGACTTCCAATACACGTATGAATGATGCAAGGTCAAAAGAACATGAATCAGTCATACATATAGCGGTAGTGAAGTGTTTTGCCTAAGGATATGAGAAAGGAGGGATTTTGGGTGGTGTTTTGTAAATAGCTCTGTGGAACAAGTTTGTTATTAGTTTAAAATTTAGTTAATCTGATTCACCTTGCAATCAGTAATAAGAATATTTACAAAAACATGATACTTAACTTTTCTCGGCCAATACGCTGCCATGTCTTTCCTCTCCAATGGATTTTTCCTCGTTGTAATGGCGGGTTAGATATGAAAACAAGGATAAAGAGAGAAGAAAAGTTAGTGATTGTTACATGCTTTATTGCTGTATTGGCCTACAATGAGATCATAGAAAATTCGCTCTTTGGATTCCCATGATAACAATCCCCATGCAGCTTACGAGAAACTCCATGGCAATGATCACTGTACGCCATGTGCGGCATTCAGGACATCTCAACAATACTGAGGACGACCAACAAAAAATGAATCCAAAAGAGCGAAAACCTCAATGTTTCAATGTAGGACAATTCAGCTTTAATGCATGTGAGAAGTTCTTGGTGATATTCTCACAACGGCCATTCAGAATGGTTCGACGGATGTAGATAAAAGATCATTATGATAAAATTAACGCGACGACATGTTAGTGAACTCAGAACGATTATTGTATTTGCAACTGTTAATTTCGATGTTAAACTTAGGGTCGGTTATTGTATATAACTTTTAAGATAAGCAGGAGTAAAGCACGAACGCGAAGTAATGACCTTCCATCCCATCTTCAAGTGCTCCCCACAAGCACAACACTTCATTCTGGCACTTTAGAACAGGGGTTTTCAGCCTTTTTGGCTCGCGGAGCACTTTTTTAAATTAAATTGTTGCGCGGAGCACCTGTTCTTCATCAACACTCTGTTTAAAATTTGAACTTTCTACAAGCTTAAATCAATCCTATAATTCCTACGAAAATCGTGAAGTAAAATTTCAACATTTGTTTAAGCTGATAACGTGATCGATTGATCACTTGCTGTTGGTGACTATTTGATCTAGTTTCCATCTCAAATAGATGTTCGATTCTTCAGATTTGTGCTCGAGAAAATTTTAGGTTTAACTATTATTTATCTTCACTATAATTTTCAATTATCTTTCAAATCTGATCCAAAAATATTTTTTTTTTTTATTTAAAAAACCTTTTTTAATTCAGACCTTAACTGTGGATATTAGACATCTAAAGGAAACTTTATTCGATTTTTTGTCAAATATTTCAAAATTCTTAGGCAAAGCAATTGTACCGCTTTCAGTACAACTGCCTAACAAAATTTTCGAATTTTTGTTTTTATTTCGAACATTTAAGCGAGTGTCTGTAGCGAAATAATTCTTTTTAAGCCTTTATAAATGTGTTTGCATGGATTGATCACAAGTTCAGCACTCACGGAATTAATCATAATGTTTATAAAATTCGTGTAATGTTCTTAATTTTGTATCATGGTATTTAAATTTTGATTATTATTGGAGTTGCATGTTCCTCAGATATTTTTCAACGAGGATAAGTATCCCGACAAAACTTTCATACCAAAAAAGTTTCAAAATATTATGTCGGGCGTGTTCCACACTAAATTCAAGAAAATACAATTTTGAAGCTAAAACTGTCCCATACAAATTTTCCCCGAAAAAATGTTATCAACCATTCAATTATAAAATGTTAGTCCAAATATTGAACGTTTTCGTAAGAATATCCGATGTTCCATTAATGATCGAGGATTTGACAGACTTGTTAAAACTTTGTTAAGTCATGCACCTTAACTTCGAAAGCAACACAAGGTGAAAATTAATTTAAAATTTTTCTAAATTTTCAAAAGCACAAATCTGCAGAACTAAACAGTGATATTAACCTTCGAGCTGTCGCGCTGTTGTACTTTGTACAACAGTTGTGATTGATATGCTATCATTTTGCAACAAAGATATCTATCGACACCAAACCAAAATGTATTCCTCAAGAATCTTCTTAAGAACAATACTCGACAGTTTTTGTTTACAGTATGACCCTTTATAATACGGTAAAATCAACAAATGTACATGGAAGTCGCATAATAATGAACACACTATACACGGTTCGAGTAAACCACAGTTTGAAATCGGTTTATCTCAAAATTCAGATAATATAGAAACTTGGGGTCTTCAGTAAAGTTGTTCTGGAGGTGAAGCGCTATCTTATGGTGCCTAATTTAATTCGAAATTTCACCGCTAGGTGGCACTAGTGGGCATGGAAGTTTTACTTTTGTTTTGCATATATTTTAGGATCCTGACCATTTAGAAGGATGGCGTCTTTGGCAAAGTTGTTAAGCAAGTTAAGGACTATTATTGTTCGAGCTAGTTGATTCAAAATTTTGCCACTAGGCGGCGCTAGTGAGCTTGAAACATTTGTTTGCAGATATCTCAGAAGCCTGGCCACTTAGAGAGATAGTGTCTTCGGCAAAGTAGTTCAGTAGCTCAAGAGCTATCATTATTAGAGCCAAGAAATAGGATACTTTGCCATCAGGCGGCGCTAATGAGCATGAAATTATTGTTTTACGGACACTGCAGGATCTTGACTTTTTAGACAGGCATCTTCGGCAAAGTTGTTCAGAAGCTCAGGGACTATCATTATTTTTCAAAATCTCGATCTTTAAGAATTAAACAAATAAAGAATTTGAGCCACTGAACAACTCTGCCGAAGACGCCATCTTTCTAAGTGATCAGGCTCTTGAGATATTTGTGAAACAAATGTTTTATGCTCACTATCGCCACCTGGTAGCAAAATTTTGAATCAACTAGCTCGAACAATGATAGTCCTTGAGTTACCGAACAACTTTGCCGAAGACGCCATCTTTCTAAGTGGTCAGGATCCTGAGATCTGCGAAACACAAGTTTCATGCAAAAATCCTGAATTTCTTGGCGAAAATAATGATAGCCCTTGAGCTACAGAACAATTTTGCCGAAGACGTCATCTTTCTAAGTGGTCAAAATCCTGGGATATTCACAAAACCAATGGTGTTGTACAAAGTACAACGCGCGACTACTCGCGTTACAAAAATTCGCGCGACGACCGAAAGGTTAAAAGAAAATTCTGGGTATGTTTTCTTTTTGTATAATTAAACTGTATTTTAAAGCAACACTTTGAGACATTGGTAAAATTTTTCAATACTGTCGCGGAGCACTTGCCTAAGCTTCGCGGAGCACCAAGTGCTCCGCGGAGCACGATATGAAAACCGCTGCTTTAGAACGTCCATGTTGTAACTTGTTCACACAAGAAATCTGCCTCGACCGAGTTGGCAGAACGCGCGCATACCCCTTTCTGAACCAAAGGACAGGGTATTTTCCTAAATCCCAAAATGTTATGATAAAATTATTTTCAACATAATGCGACATTTATCTAGAACAGCTGGCCTCAAAATAGCTACCATTAATGCTATTTTGCTTTATTTGTCACACAAATTATATTATATAATACACTAATATTAAATAATACACTTCATAGCCTCTTTTAGAGTTGGTCAACTAGTCACGTTCTAGTGTACAAGAGGTTTTGGGGGATGTGATGAAGGCAAAAGCACATACAGACAGACGTCAAACTTTCATCATTGTCCACGGACCACCTTTTTAAGGGTCGATTCAAATATATTGTAGGTGGTCAATCCACCACCGTAGCGCTCGCATCGTTTTCGTTCACGTTTGACGTTTACCCACTACCGTCATCTATTGGCGAGGTGTGGCTTCGTTTTATAATCACCTTAATTAAATAAATTAAATGAATCTGAATTGAACGCATTTCATTTAATTGTTGTGTTTGAACGATGTAAACTGATTGAACTCTCACTTGAACTACAGATAATTATCCATGGCTTGAGGCTGTGATATGCCTACGCGTGTAAATATACAGAGAAAAACATTTTCTACGAATCAGTAAATATTAGCAAGTGGTACAAAGGGTTATATTTCAAAATAGGCAACTCAGTATTCCTCCTACCTTTTAACAGCGTTGCTCAGACCAAATCCTGGAAATATTGCAGATCGTGTTCGTAGATCCGTTCGAGTACGTTGTCAATCTCCACATCAGGGAAGCGATCCGTCCACGACTTGATGTAGCCATCAAAGTTCGACTCGTACGTCTTCAGCTGTACGGCGCCATCCGCATTCAGCTCGGTGTTTGCCTGAACGAAGATCAGCCGTGGCTTCTTGTGCAGCAGCACAATATCGCGCCACTTGGCCCACGGATAAGGTCCCTCCTCGTTGACCTCCGAGTAGTGGTTGTACATCTTGGTGGCGCCAACAATGTCCCCGGTCGATTTGTAATACTGCAGTTTCAAGAGGAATTGTTCGATTGCCTTTTTGCCGACGGTTTCCACCTTGGAGCGATCAAACTTGAGAAGGAGATTCTTGCCAGGTTCGGTTTCCTCCACAGTCACCAAGCCTTCGCCTGCTTCCAAAAGGACCTTCATTATAACAAAGCGTGCCTGGTAATGGGCCTGCAGCCAGGCTTTTTGCGTTGGATTGTACAGCTCCATTGCAACTCCAACGCCTCCCCAAATCAAGAGCAGCCAGTTGACATAGATAATGTCCTCGATTTCCTTCTCATCGGTGTGACCGAAGATTTTCAGGATGTCGCGATTCAAGCTGAGGTACAATCCAACGGCTTCAGCACGACATTCCTCGTAGCTGGATCCCAGCGCTTTGAACTTTGAGTCATACGTTTCTCCGGGTTCATACCAGCTAGTGACTGCCTCTCCCGTCAGGGGATTCTTGACCTTCTCCCGGTCAAAGTTGAACTCACCCTTCTCGTTTACGCGCAACAGTTTACCACTGCCATGACCGAGCAGCTCATGCAGTCCAACCTGCACCTCAAAAGCAGATGCCTTGTAGCGCTTCATCAGTGCCTGGTCTTCCTCGGACAGGAACGGAATGGAGTCCGTTTTGTTGGTATTGGCCAACACGTTGCCCAGAGAAACGTTCTTGAAGCCCTCATCCTGACGGATTTCATCGTCTAGAAATAAATTGTAAATTGATAAGGTACCGTGGGGCAAGTAGGTAATGGAATTCGCATAGTTGAGATTCTTCAAATTCTAGAGACTTTAAATTGAAACAAATGAGGTCGTGTATATTCTTTAGCTTAACTCCCACCAAATATAAGCAGCATGATGAAATTATTTTTTATGAAAACTTAAAGAAAAATACACAGAAAAAGTTTTTGAAAAATGGCTCCTTACTTTTCACTTGCCCCAAAAGTGGGGCAAGTGAAAAGTTTACCGTTTTGAACAATAATTTCAAAAACAAACAGTTATATTTACGATTTCTATTAGCTTTAACATTTGTTAAGGCTTCCCAATGAACAATAACACAAGTAACATGTAAACAAAGGAAATGTTATTTTTTTCACTTGAATTTTCTTCTGTTCAGTTATGTTAGTTGAAATGATTCGACAACATTATAACTGCAACATTTCCAATGTTAGTTCTTACATTATAGGACAGCAATTGCATTTCTGCTCTGTAGAATTTCCATCGCACGTTATTTGTTTTTGAAAAAGTCGAAAATGACGTCGGATAACTCTTCGGGAGAAATCAAACGGAATCGTTCAATAACGTATTTAGAATCTTTTTTATGTGGATAGACCTATACCCCATTTTTATGTTTTGAACTAGCTTACATAGACATTCCACGAGATTTCCGTGTGTTCTCTAATATTGCAACTTTTCAGTCAACGTCTTCCTTTTAATTGGATGCCCGAAGTAGACATATTAATATTGTAATGTTTGCAACATCTTTTAGAGAAGTTCCATGATTTCTAATAGCTTTTAACGCTTGAGTATAGTGTTTCTTGAATTATTAGCACGTTATGTTTTTCTATGATAATTGCGAAGCATGTTTGCTTATGGCTACTTAAGTACAAAAACTCAAATTCAATCTCTAATGATAAACTTTTCACTTGCCCCACCTGATAAGCGTTAAACCGTCAATTTTCGGTCTTTAAATTTAGTTATTTTTAGGTCTACGTCGAATTAATTCTAAAACTTTTTTTATTGCAGTTTGAAACTGTCACAGAGGACAACTAAGAAGTGGTACAGGAAATTATTTTCCGCAACTTTTTTCCACTGAAAATATTAAAATAAGATTGTACGCCGCCAACTTGTTACGGAGTAACAGTTGACATGTTAACAATTTTTCGCTCTATTGTGCAAAAATGGCTGAAAAATCTCAGAAATCTCTTACCTATCGTAATGTTCTGAATGGCCTCAAAGGTTTACGCATGAGTTTAAAACGTTAATTCACATATTCAGTAAAATATATCAATTGTTTTCACTTACCCCATTTACCCACTTACCCCGCGGTACCTTAATTATAAAATTGGACTAAGTCGAATGCATCATGCCCTAAATCCCAGCAAACAGTTTTCAGGTATCAAGACCGGCTCCTGAGAACGTTCCCGCCAATGGACCAATGCACGAGTTTACTCGTTAACGTATGAGCGGTGCCATGTAGCAATTGCTGAGACCTTCCGTTAATAAATTTGCGAAGGAATCTATATGAAAATGACTGGAAGAAAAACATTAAAAAATCGACGTAGGGTTTCCTGGAAAAATCCCTTAGCGATTTTTTTCAGAAAACTCTAGAATGAACCTTTGAGAATTTTCATGTAAAAACTGTGGAAATCTTTAAAACATCTGCCAGAGTAACTACTGCAAAAATCGATGAAAGAGTTAATGGGAAAATCTCTGAAGCAAATCTTAGGATATCTTGGAAATCACTAGAGGTTGTTTTGTTGGATTGCCTGAAAAAACACTCTAAATAAATCCCTTCAATTATGTCTTAACAAACCTCTGGAGGAATATTTGAACGCATTCCTAAATGAGTTTGTGGGAAATCTCTAGATAAATTTATGGAGAAATGGTCAAGCAATTCAATTGAATTGAATTTAATGTCTCGAGCAGAGCTCCTTAAAGTATTCCATAAGAAATCTCTGGAAAAATGAATAGTAGAATTCCTGAAGCATTTTTTCGAAGAATTTGAAAAGTAATTTGCGCAAGTGTCTTCTAAAGTTAGCCTCTAGAATTATGTACCAGTGCAAGGAAAAAAGAAAAGTAGTGATTTTAGAGACCATTTTGTTAAAAAAAAAAGACAAGAGACCTTCAATTGATAATAGAGATTTTTATAGTTAAAATAAAATAGAGACCAAGACTATAAAAAGAGACTTGCTAACAGCCCTGAAGTCGCCGTCTTTGACGGTACCCAACAAGCGAAATGTTTTTATAGCCTTTGTCCTGGCGGATACCATTGTCTGAAAGTGTATCGTAAATTGATAATAAAACAATTGCAATAAGTCAAATCTCGCGTAACAATTCAAAAGGGCCAATCCTCAGATCGTTGACTCTGAGAAAATTCGATTTGAATATTATTCACCACATTTTCAATTCCTATTTTTCAGAATTCAAATCAATCAATGTAATTTCTTGCTAGTTGAGTGACGATTTACTATTACTACACGCTAATAATTGATTTTATTCTGAAAACTGACAAAAATGTGGAAAAAATGATGAGTTTAAATGCTTGGCCCATTTTCGATTTTCATCAAGGCATGGGCCTTTTTTATTTGCCAAAATAGAATTTTATTAGCGTGCTTGGCCCAAGGCTAGGCCTTTTCGGTTTTCAATGAATGAGCAAGAGAGAGTCATTGGCCTCTCACCATGCTAAGGCCAATGACAGTTTGCGAAATTTTCCGATTGTAGGCCCTCTTGATGGAGCGAGAACCAATCATTGGCCTTTTCGAGCGGGGGCCAATGAATGATTTGGAAAAAAGCGGTTATTGGCCGTTTTGAAAACCGAGTTTATAACGGTAAGATTTATGATTATGTTGACAATGTTTGCACAGTTTGTGGGTGTTGGGAGATGCTATCGAATGGTATCAAAACCCGATTTGTTTACAATTTGATTATTGGCCCTTTAGAATTGTTACGCGAGAAATACAATAATGTCGGTTAAGATTGATTGATTGATTTGACTTTATTAACGAGATTTTTAGCCCTGGGCTAGTTCATCTCGGGACCAACGGCTTAACTTCCCTTCCGAAGGAAGTTGTCACTATAACTTTTTTACGTCATAAGTGACTATGTCGGGGATGGGATTCGATCCCAGGTCCTCGGCGTGAGAGGCGAGTGTTCTAACCACTACACCAGGTCCGTCCCCATCGGTTAAGATTAGATTAGAGCTAAATGACTAAAACCTTAACTTACAGAATTGAGATTAAAATAAAAAGAGTCCGAGCAATGCCAAAAAATCACACTTACAGTTGGGAATGTTAATGCCACACGGGACGCCCGATCCGGCAAAGGTCAAAATGTCCAGCGAGGTGAAATCCGGCTTTAGATAATTGTCTTTCTCGTAGTCCTCTCCCCAAGGCAGCAGCTGGATGAAATTCTCTGCATTGCTGACCAACGTTCCGAACTTCGCCGACATCTCCTTATTAACCATGGCCACAAAGCCTTCGAACTCTCCTCGCTGACCGACCGGATCTCTGTACGTTTCGATGAACCCGATGTAGGTTTCGATGACCGGTCCCTTGTCCTTGATCCAGTACCGAGAGCCAGTCTTATGCGCATCCAAACTACCTTCGGTGAAGCTTTGAATGTAGCTATCGATCATTTGCTTCTGATTCTCATTGGCCGAATGCTTGTTGGCCTCCTCCAGGAAACCGGCCACTTTTCCCATTAGCTCTTTGTAATCACCTCGAGTGATCTTGAACAGACAATCCTTGTACTCGACGGGGTCCTTCGTCATCCCTTCCTTTTCGCCTTCCTCCGCCGAAGCCAATTTGATATTGTAAACCGTTTTCCCGTCTTCCAGGGTCTTAAAAGTACGACAGATGTACGCCTCGAACTTGTTCTCCTTCATCCACTCGCTAATCAGTTCCGTGTCCTCTTTGGTCACATTCGAGGAGAAGTACGTGGTAATTCCCTGATCGCACAGTCCCAAAGTCTTCGTCCGCTCAGTCAGCAGGAAGATTGACTTCTTTGTCTTCTCCCACAGACCTCCAACGGTACTTTCATCCGCCTTAAATGCCTTCGAGCTCTTCACGATCAACTCGAGCTTATCTTCCTCCAGATTGGGGACAATCTTGCTGTCGCCCATTCCCTTGTAGTTTCCAGCGTTGGCCAAAAACCCGCAAACGTACACCAAAAATGCCGTAAACTCATCCTCGCTAACGCCAGCCGCCAGGGCACTCTTTTTCAGCTCCTGCGAAGGTTCGGCGTTGAAAATCCGGTGCAGCAACGAGAAAATCAACGGCGATTCCGGACTGGACTGAACCAGCGCAATCAATCCACCCGCCCAGGAAGCCTGAAATCATTCGCGCAAGGGAAATAGCCACGTCAACCACACTTTATCATAAAGCAAATAGCACTTTATTGCTCACCTGGCTGAAATAATGCGCGTAAAGTTTCTCCTTCTCGGTCAGCGCTTTGAAAGCGGTGGAACATTCCAGCTCCACGATCGGTTGGCTGTTCGGGAGAACATGCTGGCTTTTATCCACGGTTTTCATCCTTGGAACTAATTTCGGCTTTGCTAGACTTGATAAGCACACAACACGATTGCTTTTTCTGAACTTTTCAACGATAAACTGTAAAAAAGTATCAATTTAAAGAAAGGAACGCCAAAGTTCAGTTAGTCCCTTGATGATGAGTTGACAAAAATACCGGCAGTTTGGGAGGTTTTGCAGCAAAATTTGACGCCAGTTTGACGTTTGCACAACGGATGAACGACTGGAGTTTCATTTTCGAGATCGTTTTAAAAGATGGGATTTTGTTCGGTCATCTCTCGTCCCAGGGCTGAAGCCAGTTGCAGTTGATATTTTAAATTAACAATCTTCAGCAAAAATCGATGGGCAAACTGCAAAATGACCGCTTTTGACACTACGATGCTTAATTCAGAGCTAAGCTATGCTGTTTCGCTCAAGAAAAAAAGCAACGGTTGCTAGAAAGATGAAACGTCAAATAGTGAACCCGTGCATAGGTCCATAGGGTCCTAAAATGTTTAATGAAATCTTGTTTTTATTTAATAACACGAAAGAGCATGTTACTACTGTCGTATTCTTTCAAAATAAAACATTATTTTTTTTTTATTCATGGCGTCACCAGCGGTTATATTTTCTCATTTTATTTTTTTTTTCACCTTGCGCAAACTGGACGCAAACCGTCCGCGTCGAAAATCGTTATTAGACTGAGGAGCATGCGCAACAACATCGACCAGTCTTATTGCGACGCATACCCCTGTCTCTTTTACTCATTCATTTCGCTTCATTCCATTCCATTCAGTATCAGCGTCGTAGCGTCAATCGACGTATTTCTCTTCTGCATCCATTCAGCTCAACCCCTCTGTCTCCGCATCCATTCTCGCTGTTCGCATACATTCTCGTGTTCATTTCGATCACTTGCGCTAGAAGCGAATGCAAAACTTACGATTACACTGAACGAAATGCTCTAGAATTAAAATATTCAAAGTTTTCTTTTAGCAGCGAACTTAAATATTTTGATTCCTTATGATAGAATTGTTATTCTTTTTTTTTCTTAATTTACTCTATAATACTACATTCGCTCTCCTCTCTACTCTTCATATAATTAATACATAAAGTGCCGTCATATAGCATTGCCAAAAAAGTGTTAATACATTTTTTTTAATAATATCTTTACAAGTTTTTAAGTTTAAAAAAAATCTATACGAGTATCCCAACATCTATGGAGTATCCCAACATTTTGTTACATAATTATTTCATCAAACCTTACATAATCATATATGAATCTAACTATTTCCAATAATTTGCATCTATTTTAAGTCTTGCACTCTTCGTTTTATCTTGTCAATCGTTTCTTCTTGGAATTTTATTATTTTGAATACTTTTTGATATTATTGATGTTTGAAACTGTCCTTGCGTGGACTTATTTAGTTGATGATAATATCTTATTATTTTGTTTCGTAATTTATTTAACTGGAAAATTTTTAACATTAATAATTACTTGTTCGAATATTTTATAAAATACTATAAGAAACATGATCATGATAATATGCAACTGTCGTATTTATATCACACTTTTATTTAGGTCATATAAGTTCAAATACCCAAAACATACTAATTGACAAATATTATCACCAGTTCAACCTATAAAACCATTATCGCCAAAAATTATCGGTTTCCGCATCAAATTGTAATTTCCGTGTTCTTTTCTTTTTACAATTTCCTACAATCAAATTTAATCAATAACTCGATTCTAGTTCTAAAAAAAATCCATTTTGTTATTACCTTTCATGTTTGTTTTATATCGAAGAAGATTTGTGTATTGAAAATAATTCCTGATTTTACGATTCAATGAATCCTTGACACAACTTTCTATTCAATTTTACAATATTGTTTCACAAAATTTTTTTTAATGTAAAATTGAAAACGTAAATTGTTAATTTCAACGCTACTGGAATGAAAACGTACCATTTATTGAATGAAACAAACTATTATTGTACAATAAAAACGTATTGGATACAATACAGCGTATTGTAATTTAATGTCGAAGCAACTTCATTCTTGTTTGTAGATACAATTTAATATTATGTAACAGATCACTGTTTGCTTTTTTTTAAATGGTTTTATACCTTACAATGTAGGTCATTCCTGTTTCCATGTTAAGCTTTTTTTTTCTGTGTGGCTTAACTGAAATTGATTGAATAATTATAACTATTCTATTTTAAATGCATAATACAATATTATCAAGTATAATGTTCTAACAGCAGTAAACATTGACCTTTAGTTTTGATAATAAAAAAACACTTCACTTGAGTATAATGTTATATTTCTTATTTGATTACCAGTAATCTGATATTGAAACATTGTATTACACCTTAAAATTACTTAGACAAGCTTTCCAGTTAGTAATTAATCTCATGTTCACAATAGACAAAGGAAAGATTAAAATTTCATAATCAATTTTCTATCTATGTTTTTAAATAGAGAATTGTTTTTAATGTCTCATATATTTTTATTTAAATTAACCTTTGATAATACACTCTCAAGAAAAAAAGTAAAAAACTAGAATCTCAATGTTCCTAACCATTCAAATTTTCAATGAAATATTTGAATAAGTACTTCTTTAGTGTCTTTTACGGAGACAGCTTTTTTTAACATTTCTATACATTGCAATAATATGTTTTAATTCAGATTAAACCTCAAGCAATCATTTTTTTTTTTTTTTTTTTTGAAACGAAAACTAGTACGTTATTATCGGAGTTGGTTCACTTTCTGAATTGTGAGCACTTGAAATTTTCGTTTTTTTAACATTTCTCGAATTTTAAAATATTAATTATTTTTTTTTTTAACTTACTATTCAATATAACTTTGATTTCTGAAAAAGGTCAACAACCATTACCCTTTTTTTTGACATATTCAAAATTAAAGGGTTTGCTACCCTTAATTTCCGTAATTCATTTAGTACTGGTAACACAACATCTCTTCTTACCACGGTTGAGTTTTCCTATGGTTAATAATTTGACATATTCTAGACTTGAAACTTGTAAAACACAAATCAAAAACAACAACATTATGTGTATATCAATGCAAGATCTTTAATAACAAATTTACAAATAAAACAAAGCCAGAAAATTTCTATTTAACTGCTAGTTGAATGAATTTTCATGTTCCAAATAACATTACCAATGTTTTCATCATGGATGGAGCACGAACAAGTTTTATATTTTCTATATCGCAATACTAGCTGGTTTTCATCACTTCGCTTAGATGGAGCTGACCAGGCTCCTCAAGAATCCCTCTTATAACAAAACCAGAGAACTTGCAATCAGCATTCTCAGCAACAAATTTTACATGTTCAATATCCTAATAAGTATTACTAACAGATTTTCATCACTTTTGTTGGATGTTCAGCGCTTCTGAATAATCTACAAGACCAGCAAAAATTTAAATCAACTTTCACAATAAACGCACAATAACACAATAAATAACAATCCCAATGAATCCTAATAAAATTCATCACATCTCTTGGCTTACGACCAATTTTCGCGAAAACAAATTTTACATGTTCTAAGCCTCAATGAGTAATACTAGCTGATTTTCATTATTTCTTTTGGATGGCGCTGACCAGGCTTCTGAAAAACTCATCAATTAGCAAAACCAGAAAACTTCCAACCAAATGTTACTACAAACGATTTTTTCACGTTCTATTTCTCAATAAGTGATACTGTCTGATTTTAACCACTTCTCTTGGGTGTAGCTGAAAATTCCGTCAAGTACCAAACCAGAAAATTTCAAATCAAGTTTCTCAACTAACGAATTTTACATGTTCTATGTTTAAATAGGAAATACTAGCTGGTTTCCATCACTTCTCTTGGATGGAGCTGACCAGGCTCCTGAAAAATTCCTTCAAGTGACAAAACCAGAAAATTTCTAATCAAGTTTCTCAACAAACGATATTTACATGTTCTCTATTTAAATAGGTAATACTAGCTGGTTTTCATCACTTTTCTTGGATGGAGCTGACCAGGCTCCTGAAAAGTTCCTTCAAGTGACAAAACCAGAAAATTTCTAATCGAGTTTCTCAACAAACGATTTTTACATGTTCTCTATTTAAATAGGTAATACTAGCTGGTTTTCATCACTTCTCTTTGTTACGCGCTTTTTTCATGTTAGTCCAATGTTTGAGATCTGGGCTCACAGTGACAGTTCGTGACAGCGGAATCTCGGCTCACTATGACGTACAGAAATTTTGTATTGGTTTCTCCCTCCCAGGAGCTGACCAGGCTCCTGAAAAGTTCCTTCAAGTGACAAAACCAGAAAATTTCTAATCGAGTTTCTCAACAAACGGTTTTTACATGTTCTCTATTTAAATAGGTAATACTAGCTGGTTTTCATCACTTTTCTTGGATGGAGCTGACCAGGCTCCTGGAAAATTCCATCAAGTGACAAAACCAGAAAATTTCTAATACATATTCACAACAACAAATTTTACATGTTCTATGTTTAAATAATACGAGCTGGTTTTCATCACTTCCCTTGGATGGAGCTGCCAGACTCCTGACAAATTTCTTCAAGTAACAAAACCAGAAATTTCCTAATCAATTTCACAATAATCGAATTTACATGTTCTATGTTTAAATAGGCAATACTAGCTGGTTTTCATCACTTCTCTTGGATGGAGCTGACCAGGCTCCTGAAAAATTCCTTCAAGTAACAAAACCAGAAAATTTCTAATCAAGTTTCTCAACAAACGATTTTTACATGTTCTCTATTTAAATAGGTGATACGAGCTGGTTTTCATCACTTCTCTTGGATGGAGCTGACCAGGCTCCTGGATAATTCCGTCTAGTGACAAAACCAGAAAATTTCTAAAAAAATTTCCTAACAAACGAATTTTACATGTTCTATATTCAGATAGGTAAAACTAGCTGGTTTTCATCACTTCTCTTGGATGGAGCTGACCGGGCTCCTGAAAAATATGTCCAGTAACACAACAAGAAAAACTTCAATCAACTTTCTCCACAAACGAATGAATTTTACTTGAACTATACCTAAATAAGTAAAACTAGCTGATTTTCATCACTTCTCTTGGATGAAGCTTACCAGGTTCCTGAAAATTTCACCAAGTTACAAAACCAGAAAATTTTTTATCAATTGTCTCAACAAACAAATTTTTCGTATTCTCTATTTAAATCGGAAATACTAGCTGGTTTTCATCACTTCATCACAATCTAGTAACATAACCAGGAAACCTCCAATCAACATCCTCAGCAAACCAAATATTAAGTTCTTTATCTCAAAGAATCACTTTTTTTATGGAGCTGACTAGGCTCCTGACAAATTCTTTAAGTAACAAAATCAGAAAACTTTCAATCAATTTTCCTTACAACAGATGTTTCATGCCCCATATCTCTGTAAGTAATACTAGTTGATTTTGATCGCTTCTCTTGAATGGAGATTACCAGACTCCTGGAAAATTCCGTTAAGCAACAAAACCAGAAAACTTCCAAGTAACTTTTTTTCAACGAAAGAATTTTACATGTTCTTTGTCTCAATTAATAATACTAGCTGATTTTGATCACTTCTTTTTTATTGAGCAGACTAGGTTTTTTTGAAAAATCCCTCAAGTAATAAAATCAGAGAACTTTCAATCAATTAACGAAACAAATCAATTTTAAAAGTTTCTCAATAATTAACACAAGCTGTTTTTCATCACTTTTCTTTGATCCGTCAACAAAATCAGAAAACTTCCAGTTAAAATTCTCAACAAACGAATTATGTTCTATACGAACATCTCACCAAGTCATACTATCTGATTGCTATCACTTCTCTTTGATACTGTTGTCCGGCCCCTTGAAAATCCATAATGAAAAATCCAGAAATCCAATCAACTTTCAAAACAAACAAATGTAACATGACCTACGGTTACGCACAATTCATTTTCTTGCAGATGACACAATATAATGAACGATAATAAGTTAAGTTGAATAAAGTCTCACACGGTTATTAATATTATCATTTTTTTTAGGGAGGCTTAACTTCCCTCTTTTATTTATTTTCATTCTCAGTTCTCTTTTCAAACTACCAGAGTTACTTATTGGTGGCAGTAGCCCACTCGCTCTGCATTTTAATTATGTCCTTCAAATCTCATATTTTCTCCGTATAGCATATGCAGAAATAATCTCATCTGAATTGTTAACAGTAGCCCACTCGCTCTGCTGATTCGATTATTTATTTCAACTATCTCGCTGTCTTATTAAGCATCATGCAGGAATCCGCTCATCTGCAGGGCTAGCAGTAGCCCACTCGCTCTGCTCTCTGTTTTCTCATCTTCATTTTCTGAAAGAACTATACAGGAATCCGCTCATCTGCATTACTAGCAGTTGCCCACTCGCTCTGCTGATTCAATTATTTATTTGAACTATCTCTCTCTCGCTCTCTTATTAAGCATCATTCAGGTATCCGCTCATCTGAAGTGCTAGCAGTAGCCCACTCGCTCTGCTTTCTGTTTGTTTATTTCTGAAAGAACTATGCAGGAATCCGCTCATCTGCATTACTAGCAGTAGCCCACTCGCTCTGCTGATTCAATTATTTATTTCTACTCACTTTCTCTTTTATTAAGCATCATGCAGGAATCCGCTCATCTGCAGTGCTAGCAGTAGCCCACTCCCCAAGTAACACCGAAAACATAAATCCAAATTTAAAAATACACAGTTTGTCCTACAATGATTGCTAGAAAGTTTTTGAAACATGTCATGTCTCACGTAAGTCGCTATTTTGTTTAGTTAAACCTTTCAATATTGAACTTGAATGGAGATGTTCTACTAAGGAATATAATTTGTTTTGCAATACAAATCTACCATTTTGCTGAAAATGTTCTAATTATGTTTACTATGTTTCAACCATATTATGTTTTATATTTGTCTTTTTATGTTTATCAAAACATGTGTTTGGTTATATGTCTTATTTCGGTTGTTTTAGACATGTACGACAAATAAACAGTCTCAATATGTCATATTCATGTTACATGTATGTCATAATATATACTCTTTTCAAACATGTTCTGAATAAACAAATTATGTTCATTTTTAGTCAAATATAAGTTTTTCTAGTTGTCTATAAAACAAATGCAACAAAAGTGACATTTAATACTTTTGATAGCATGGATAATACATTACCGGCTAAGAAATTCGCCATATGGTGTTCACTGAATGCTTTTAAGCAAATGTTTTGAGTAAATTATTATTTTTAAGGTATGCTCTAAATACCGATTTATCAATGTATATGAATGAATAGAGTGTGGTGGTTGTTTGCCACTGTTTAGTACGAAAATGGTTCAATGGAATTACCTAACTCGCTTACAGTTGTGTTCATGCAGAGCTTACATGTTTTTGTGAAAAATTGTAGGAAAAAATATAAATACTTAGAAAACACTTCATAGTCATTTGGTATAGGAGTTTTCCGTCAACAAAATTGTAACATAAAGTTTGCCGGAATAGTTTTTGGTAATAACCTGATTAGACTATTTTATTTTGGGTACAAATAAACAACGGTTCGTGAGATTTGAGAAGTAACTTCCATGCTACAACTTCAATTTATGCTGTCATAGTCAAGGGATTTATCAAACTTATATCACACTGTAAATTTATGATCACAATAGTTGTCCCTGAAAACTGTTCACTGCCTTGAATGAAACAATGGCAACTAATTGGCAATGAAATGTTTGTCTTTTCCCAAAACACTCGTCATGCAGTGTGTCTAAGGGGACCATCTTTAATTTTTGAATTTAATTTTGAATATTTACCATAGCGATGAGATTTTTTTTCTAAGCTTTGAAATAAGAAGTAATAGTTCAGTAAAAGTTCAGTGTATTAGTAGAAAACAGAATAACAAACTAATTTGCAAAATGTGATGATTCCTTTTTGGAAATATTTATTTGGCTTGATGTCGGAAAATGTATATTGAACGATTTATAAGGGCGAATTGATTTTTTCGAAGCAAAAGTGCATATTTCACCATAATTTTTGATTCGCATATTAATTTAGTGTTAAATAATAGTTATAAATCAATAACAGTTATGCAATCAAAAATGAAGGCTTGTCAATGTTTGCACTTTTACATTTTTCATTGTCGACCATCCAATGCATTTCCACTACCAAATGTTCTCAGTATTTTGTTGCGTTAATGGTTTATTGGACAAAGTATAATACATAATTATGTATACCTAAACCCATATGATACATAATTTTGACAACAAAAATATGTTGCACAAGCTCCACCTCCTGCGCTTTTCCAGTCATATATAAGTATGAATTCCAGTTTTTTCGCTATGAAACAGAACATTCTCATTAGTCATATTGAAGTCATTGTGATTTATATGAGACATGTTGTGTTACTTGGGTCGCTCTGCTCTTTATCACTTTTCTTTTTTTTTTTAATTATGCAGGAATCCGCTCATCTGCATTACTAGCAGTAGCCCACTCGCTCTGCTGATTCAATTATTTATTTCAACTATCTTTCTCTCTTATAAAGCATCATGCAGGAATCCACTCATCTGCAGTGCTAGCAGTAGCCCACTCGCTCTGCTCTCTTTCTTCTTATCCTCATTTCCTTAAAGAATTATGCAGGAATTCGCTCATCTGCTTTACAAGCAGTAGTCCACTCGCTCTGCTCTTTATCACTTTTCTTATATTTTTTTCTTTTTTTTTTAAATTATGCAGGAATCCACTCATCTGCATTGCTAGCAGTGACACACTCGCTCTGCTTTTTCAATACCTTCCCTTTTAAAGCAGCCTGTAAGAATCCGCTCATCTCAACATCATTGTTAGCAATAGCCCATTCACTCACCATTATGTTCTGATAACTTAATTTATTTTAACATTATTCTGCATTTGCTCGTCTGCAATGCTAGAAGAAGCCCATTTGCTAAAGCTGTTATTAATTTACTTTATTTTTTTTTATTTTCAGGATTCTCTCAAAGCAGATTCTCAAAATTTGCTGATATATGAATTGTCAATTTTAGTTCTGTTTTTCCACATAACGCAAAGACTGCAAAAGAGATTATGGAATATTTTCGTAAAATATGTATGCTAATATCTCACGATTCATGATGATTCAATTCCGTTTTATGTTGCACTGCGTTTAAGCAGAAACATAAGAACAATCAGAACAACATTTTATCGTACTTCCGTTTCAGCTGCGGCATGATTACCCCGAATATACTTTTAAGCTAGGTATGCTGTTCCGCTCAAGAAAAGTAAAAATTTCTGCTCAAGAAATGGTCAAGAAATTTCCTACAGTGAGCTCCATTTGAAATGACATTTCTTTTCAACTGCGTACTGCGATCAAAGAAAAATGCATCGAGATAGGCGATTACTTTTCTGTTGAAGTGCATACTTCGCTTTACTCTGTAAAAAAATATATTTTAGATTTTGGCAAAAAAAATCGATTTGCAAATCTTGTAATTTTTCTTTTGATTGCCAAATACTTTTCCACTGTTCTCACTGAGCATCTTAGGCAGCGTCCATTTATTACGTAACGCTAAAATTGGCAATTTTTGGACCCCCTCCCCCCCGTCCGTAACGCTTTTTGTATGAAAAATTTCAAATATTTGTATGAGTCGTAACGCTTGAGCCAACTCCCCCCTCCCCCCAGAGCGTTACGTAATTTATGGATGCCGCATTACCTCGAAATTTCAACCGCCATGTATCCGATCTGCTCCTCTGCTTTTTTTTTTGCTACACATTATCCATCCTAGAACATTCTCTTCGTATAAAAATAATCACGAATGCAACTCACAAAATAACCAATCAGATATTGGTGCTTACTCCTTTCACACAATGATATTGTCTACTAAAATTATTCACAACACTACCGACTGTGCCATGTCGTATTCTTTCAAAATAAAACATTAATTTTTTTTATTCATGGCGTCACCAGCGGTTATATTTTCTCATTTTATTTTTTTTTTCACCTTGCGCAAACTGGACGCAAACCGTCCGCGTCGAAAATCGTTATTAAACTGAGGAGCATGCGCAACAACATCGTCCAGTCTTACTGCGACGCATACCCCTGTCTCTTTTACTCATTCATTTCGCTTCATTCCATTCCATTCAGTATCAGCGTCGTAGCGTCAATCGACGTATTTCTCTTCTGCATCCATTCAGCTCAACCCCTCTGTCTCCGCATCCATTCTCGCTGTTCGCATACATTCTCGTGTTCATTTCGATCACTTGCGCTAGAAGCGAATGCAAAACTTACGATTACACTGAACGAAATGCTCTAGAATTAAAATAATCAGTTTTCTTTTAGCAGCGAACTTAAATATTTTGATTCCTTATGATAGAATTGTTATTCTTTTTTTTTCTTAATTTTCTCTATAATACTACAACTACAAATACTAATTACGAGGGGGTGGGTGGGTGTTGAAAATTGCTATTTTTGGCGTTATGAAAATTGTGAATAAACCCATATTGATTTTGTAGTGCGAAAGCATCCTGCCCCTCGTTACACTCTGGTTCTGGCACTGCATCTGTTTATGCGGGAAAATATACTCCAACTGCGCAACCAAGGTGATCTTCACGGTTCACGTTTTAATAAAATCTTGTTTTTATTATATAACACGAAAGAACATGATACTGCTACAACTTTAGCAATCTTTCCCGCTCAAATAACGGTTATATCATATTTGAACTTTAATTAAAAAAAAAAGGTTCATAAATGAACCTTGACACTTTTGATCATGTTTGACGTTCGCTTAGTCGACAAAAACATTACACACGATGGCACTAGTGAACGTCACCATACATTGGCATACAAAACAACGCTGTTTATTTTGTTCATGACCGCTAACAGTTGGCGCCAGTGTCAAAAAGTACAGACAACAACCTTTCGAACATTCAGTTTCTCGCACTGGCTGCCGAGCAGCGACACTGATGTTTGTATTCCACTCACAGATTGCGCTACGCTGGATGCTCAAATTTCTCAAACTTCCAACACAAACGCATGGGAGAATGGTAATCGAGAGCTGTCAAAACGTATGGAATATAATGAAAAACGTCAATTACTAGCAATTAGGAAACTGCATCGGAAAAGTAGTGATTAGAAATCAAGCGTAATGTGAATAGATAACTTTTTGTTCTTAGTTCATCTTTCATGGTGCTTTCACAGACAAACAGACGTAACACTTAGAACAAATCTCGATCCAAATCATAGTCACGAGGACATGTACGCCCAATGCTAAAATTAGTGTATTTGGCCGACGGGCCAACAGATGGCGGTAGTGTGTAAACGTCAAACGCGAACAAAAACGATGCGAGCGCTGCGGGTGGCGGATTGGCCACCTACCATATTTTTGAATCGACCGTTAAAAAGGTGATCGATGGACAAAGATGAGAGTGTGACGTCTGTTTGTCTGTGGTGCTTTCTTTGCTTCAAGATTTCGCTTTCATTACCACTGAAAAAGAGCCATCTATTGCCTTTTCAGTTTTTAATATCGCACTATTTTTTATGGTGACACTATATTCTAATGACAGCGTCGCGTAACAGGAGCATAACGACTTACTTTTAATTTACCAGTACAAAGCTTTACACACGGTAACGATGAAAGATGAACGTCTGTTCTCTGTGGTTTTAGTTTTAACACTGCTCGCATAGAGAATCACAGTTCCCCTTACATTCAAAACAATTAATCACTTTTATCTGTTAAGGTTAATGTACTCCGAACAGTTGGTTTTATGTTGAACTGTATTCAATCTAATGCTTAAGACGTTTAAAAATGGTTTGCGTGATGTATGCCAAACAGTAACAATAAAAGATACTGTCCAGATATTGTAAAATTATACGGAGTTTCAAATCTCCAAGAAATGGTAAAATTATTACTTGACATTCTGCGAAACGGTCATTATCGCAAAACACTAACACATTTACCTTTTACCGAATACAACCTATTTTTAACACTTTGGCAAACAGTGGTTCGCTTTAGTGTTTGTGAGCGAAGTACCTACAATATTTTCATCGTTTTGTTTGGTTTAGGAGTGAAAAAAAACTCGTGCGGAAATAAATTTTCAAGTGGCGGATCTTTATTTATCTTTAAGGTTTATGAGCTAGATCCCAAGTGACCCGTTTCATATACAGATCTCTCAGGTAAGAAGAATTTATTCCGTGTAACTTAGATTCAAGTTCTAACGGGCACCAATTTGTTGTTTCCAGGATGTGTTGTTGCAGCGACCTAGAAATGAAACCAACAAATTATTACCGTTACCGATCTTCCCGTAATCTTCTAGCTGAGAAATCGTGCTTCCAAGGCCCAGGATTGTGTGAGCAAGAACCCCCAGAGTTTGGAACGGTGAAAAAAGCAGAAAAAAGTGGTGAAATAGGAAACGCAATCTGTTTTACAGTGTGATTGCTCTAATATGAATAAAAATGCATAAAAGATCAAATTCATTCATCTTTCATTGATTAATCACAATAGGGATAATTCTTGGGTTAAATACTATACTTCACAATTAAACGATAATTACATATACAGTATTTGTTTTGATTTAAATTATAAAGTTCAACCATTCTCAACCTGTTTGGATTATTGTAGATTGATCAAAAAATCGAAGGTATGTGAACAGTTTGGCAGATTGTAATGAAAAAAATTTGTTCGACAAAATCGGCCTTTTTAAATGGTTACATAACTTAACCGCCTATTTCCCACATTGTTATTTGTGCAATTACCATTCCCCGAACTGTAAAACCCGTTTATGGTACTGTTGGTTTATTGTTATTTTTAATTTTACACCTAATTATACGAATACTGTTGTTAATTGTTGTGGATTGAATGGGAAACAGTAGATGTATGGTTCATAATTATGCGGGTGGGATTGTTCCTATGGACTTATCCACGGTCTTCTTTTATTGTCGATTTTCTTTTTCTTTTCCGCTCTGAATGAGGGCCGTGTTTACATAAAATGAAAAAAAAATTGAGTGGATGAATGCGCAGCGAAATCGTTTTTCTTTTTTGGAAGCACGGCCCGCAGTAAAGGTTTTCTTCCCGTTGGAAGTTGCAGCGTGACATCATCGTAGATTAGTTCATCTGACATTTTGGAAGGGGCACGGAAAACAAAATACACCCAATATTTAAGTTTAAGCCATGGTGTGACAAAATCTAAAAAATATATGTTTTTTGGACTTAAACAAACGAAAAACATTTGAAAATTGAGTAAACATGTGTTTTTGACCTAAACTTAAGCGTTTGTCTCTAAAATTGGGAAATGGCTTTAGGACCCTATTAAGCAGATTTTCCGGAGAGGATGAAGTTACGTGCGATGTGGAGTGACCTAAGTAATCAACTATGTCGGCGTTGAAGGACGACTCGTCGGAAACGTACTATTTCGATATTATACCTTTTTTGGATTATGTATTTAGATCATAGACCCTTTTTTCCAAAATGGCCAATTTAGGCGTTATGAATTACAGTCGGATGTGTTGATCTTCCATGAGCGTCGGTGCAACAATCGACCGATTTTTCAACCAATTTAGTCGGCTTTTGAACTGTAAAATGTTTAATAGGGCTGTCATTCGTCTCTTGCCGTTTGCTTAGGTTTTCCTTGTTAATATTCAAACCTGAGACGCATCTTCTTTTTCTGTGATTGCTGAGTTTTTTCTTATTCCACTTTGTGTTTATGCCAATCATGCGCAAGCCGTTCAAACTCTCACATGAACCTCTCAGCAAAAAATGATTGCGTTTGCATCACATCGAATCATTAGCCTTTTGAGTTAAACTTCATGCCAGCAACATAGGGCCCATTCACAAATTTCATAACGCTGAAGGGGGTGGGTGAGTGTCCTAGCGATGTTACGGCCCATACAAAAATTAAATGACATCCATATTAAAAGTGTTACAAGGGGGTGGGTGGGTGTCCAAAATGGCCATTTTCAGCGTTATGAAATAAATGAATGAGCCCATAGCATAGTGGACTCGTGCATGGACCAATGCACGAGTTCATTTTTTGACGTTTGAGCGGTGCCGTGTTATTTATGTGACCATGGCAACTAGTGAATACGGCACCGCTCAAACTTCAAATTAGTGAACTCGTGCATCGGTCCATAGGTCCATACCTAATTTTGGGTAAAGTAAACCCAAAAATTAGGGATAAAAATTTCTCAGTGACCTAGCTTTAGCCTTTTCTAAACATCTTGGCAACTGATTCGCGATAAGCCCTTTTCAAAACACCGTCAACTGTCAACCAAGTTAACGGCCGCACTGTTGTTTTTGATTGATGAACCGAAGCGCGTTTTCTCAAATGTAAACATAATTTTCCATTGTTTCGTCACTTTTTTCGAGTTCTATAAAGTGAATTTCTCCTGAAAACCAATAAAATCTTTAGTTAGAACCAACTCAGCATGAAAACCGAAACCGAACCGCACCACAATCCGGCCGACCCTTCCGGATTGTGTCGAACATGTATGCTGAGTGGCTCGCCAGAATCGCTGATAGCCGTCGGTTCCGAACTGGAAGAAGGTGCCCCGATTGCCAGCGTTATCGGAGAACTGACCGCCGTCCAGATCAAACAGAAGGATGGTCTCCCGGAAGCGGTCTGCGCCGAATGTGTGGCTGAATTGAAGCAGTTTGTGGAATTCATCCGGAAGGTACGGGTTTCCGATCGGAAGTTAAGGCGGTTGTTCAAAGGAGGGAATTCGGAGAGCGTTGCACAAGAAGAGGTGTATGTTAAGCAAGAAAGCGATTCTTGGAACTGTAAGGAGGAACTGATGGTGAATGATGAGACTGAGGAAGTTATCGAGGAGGTCATAGTCGATGAGGAATACCTGGAATTGGATGAGGACACGGTGTGGAAAGTTGAGGAGGAACCTAATCAAAGCACTACAACTGCCGGAGATAATTCCGAAATAGATTTCGTTGGATTTGACGATGCTGAGACAAAACCCCAGATTGATGTTCCCGATTTGACCACAAGGAAGCAAAAGCGAAAGCGGCTTTATCATAGGTATAACAAGAACCCCACGGATTACACTGTCCTGGATGAGGTTGAGCAGCAAATTTTCATCACTATAGAAGTATCGGAGGGCGATTTGATGTGCTGTTCGTGTTATAAAATCTTTGAGGACGAGGAAGAGTTCAAAGACCACTGCGAGGATCATCGCAAAAAAGCCAGGTTGAACGTTTTGAGGCCGCACGTTTGTGAAATTTGCTCTAAGAGGTACACAACGGCTCAAGGTTTGACTCTGCACATGAATCAATCGCGAAGCGTCGACAAAGTTTATGAGTGCATTCGATGCAAGTCTCGGTTCCTAAACTCCAAAACTCGTCGTCATCATGCTCACAACCATCCTCAAAAGGAGGTAATTCAATCGGCTGTAATTGCGCCTATAAGAATTCAGCCAAACCATCGCAAGGGAAGAATCTGCTGCGCCCAGGGCTGTGGAGAATCGTTCGCCACGGACGAAGCGCTTATCGAACATGCCCAAGAAGCTCATCGACTGAACAAGATGGCCTCAACCCTACCGGAATACCAAGACAAGCCGTTTGAGTGTCCAGTTTGCTATAAGAGGTTCTTCGATCAAGCAGCGTTGGTTTCGCATCAGAAACGAAAGTACAAGAATCCCGTCCGCCAATGTTCGATCTGCGGGGCGAAGGTTCCCGGGGCAGCGGCACTGGCCGCTCACGAACGAATGCACACGGGAATTAGGCCGTTCCCCTGTGGTTCATGTCCTAAATCGTTTGCAAGTACTGCCCTGCTGAAGGCGCATTCCCTCGTGCATCGCAAAGACAAGCCATTCATGTGTCCGACTTGTGGCAAAGGATTCAACCGGAAGGCCACCCTCCAGAAGCACGAGCTGATCCATGCCAATTTGTCGGTATTCGACTGCGACGTCTGTGGAAAGCCATTCCGAACCAAATCGAGACTGGACCTGCACACGAGAACTCACTCCGGATTCAAGCCGTATCCCTGCCGGTTTGTCTTACTGAATTCTTAATATGAAACTGGTTAACAGATATTCGATGCTATTTCACAGATATTGCGAAAAGGCCTTTGCCGACCATAGTAATCGTCATCGTCACGAAATGGGGCACACAGGCATCAAGCCATACAAGTGCTCGCAGTGTGACAAAACTTTCATCACGAAGCGACTTCAGGCGGAACATGAAAGGTCAAATCATGGTGAGTAGAAACTTGGTTTAAAACATCTATATTCATTGTAGCAATACGTGATCTTTCTATTACAGCTATTGCTACTGTCTACACGTGCAGTATTTGCATGGAATCGTATACCAACAGAGCATCTTTGACTAAGCATATGGCGCTGCACGACGATGAAGATGCCGCAGCCGTAACTAAGCTAGTAGGATAGTTATGCTTATTTTTTTTTTCGATAAAAATTGAATACGTGAATAACACCTTTGGTAGGTAGCAGAACATACTTTTCTTTATCCAACAAAAGAAATCTTTTCCATGACAATTATGATTTTTACTTGCATGCCTAACAGAGACGCGTCTACATTCAAAACCATGGGTAGGGTAGACATTTAATGTCCATGGAAGTCAAGAAATGTTTTTAACCCAATGTAATTCAGGACCGCATACTGAAAGTAACTGTTTTTTCAAGCCGGTCATTTTTACAAGACTGAGAAAGCTTCGAGATCATTAGTTAGGTCAACTTCTTGCTTTAGCTTTGATCACCGTTTACTTCGGTGATCTTTTTCGGTTTATTGGTGCTTTTCGGTGATGGTTAATAACTTCCATTGATAAATTTTTACGTTAGATTCTCGCTCCAGTCCATTTTTTGGATTGCATTTAGGTCCCATAACAACTGTGCAAAATTTCAGCTCGATCGGTGAAACAATATTTACGCGCCAGCCGTTCAAAATTTGTGTGGGATTTACTATGGGAAAACTTACTTTTGCACAGAAAAATCGCCAGAATTCTGAACACAGATCTCGATAGGTATTTCTACGATGAAAAACATTGCCGAGGACCGCAAAGCAATCCGATGCTTGTGAAAAAAGTTATTAAGGGGGCAGGATCCGTCATGAATTCTTGTGGCATCGATGATTATTTGGTTTAGTGTTAGTGAACATCGATTTGCATTGCAATTTCAGGCTGACACTGTTTTATTTCACAACATACCTGCATTTGCCAATGTTCACCGGATACCTCGAAAAGAATAATGTCATGGGATAATAAGCCATTTTTATGCACAAAACCTATTCAAATTTCTATAATCTGGTAATATGTTGCTCGGGGTGACAATCACATTTCTACTAAAACCATCTGCAGATGTTTTTTTCAATAACCAACACATGCACAAGACACCAGTAGTCGAAAATTTCAAACACATTTCCCACTATTTTTTAGCCTTTCATGTCTCGAAAATAACTTCAACTCCCGGAGAACACACATTATTTTCAAATTGAACTTAAATATTCCACTTTTCAGCCGAAACATCTCAGAAAACTGCACACTGATAAAAATCCACAATCCACACGCTCGATCTGTGTGTTTGAAATTATGGATCGATTCATGAACGTCCATATCGATTTGCTATGATTTTCTTGCAAACTTCGTGTGTGTTACACATTAAATTCCTTTGTTTTGCTTCATGAATTGATTCATCAACCGACAACAGGGATTCCATATTTTTTCCACATAAGTTCCCGAAGCTTTCTCTTCAGATTCGTATGTGTCAACCTATGGACGCATAGATCATCACTCCAACACGGATTAAGTGTGTTTTGCTTATGGTTATCTTGTGAAATAATCATCATGTTCAAGTTGGTCGATTCATTGATATGCGCAATGAGATTGTTATGATGAAATCCATGAGCTATGTTACCGATTTCCATGTTCAAAGCTTCTAAATTGTTTGTGATCAACCCATGGGATGCATAGTGAACTGAATTGCGGTTGGACCTCGTGTCGAACGACAGTCATCATCAAGCTTCCAAAGAGAAGAAGCAAATTTTGAAGCTGAAAGTGTTAGATGAAAATTTGTGAATTCGATTTTTCTTTTATTAGTGAAGTTGACCGATATACGAGAATTCTACCTTTCTATAAAAAAACATTGATTATAATGTATAGTTTAGTAGAAAAATCGGATTCCACTAACAGATTTTCCTGGCTTTCAGTTTCGAAAAAAAAAATGGAATATGCTTATCCCTGGCTATGGATTTGCGGCGTCCTGCTTGTTGCTGGCTCAGGGGTTTGAAAAAAAAAATCAAGAGAGCTTGCGACAAGCAGAGGAGCCTCGGATCCATATTTTGGGGAGCAAAAGTTCTTCTACCAAATTTCTTCTTTCAGTCCCATGACATTTATGTTCTATCACACATGACTATCTAAAGCTACTACATTTTGAATTCAATAAGCAAATCAGTTGGTTTTCATGATTTAATATTTGGAAATTCATGTTTGTTTCACATGACAACCTAATGTTGATACACATGTTATTATACCGTGAAATCAATGATGAAATGCATATGGCTACCACACTCAAATCATGTGGTTTTCCTCATTGCGCAAATCTATAAGTAAAACACACGACCTTGACGTGTAGATTTTTCTCAGTGTGCTTTTCAAAACATGAATCAATGGGACAAGCTTGATGTTGATATTGTCCATGCGTTTTACATCGCAACTTACTAAACAACTTGCGCATCAAGCAAAATGTACTAATAAAAACAATCGCATTTCATTTTCGACTTGTACAACAGTATACTCTCACTTCAGTTCGAACACACACCATGGAAAACATGATTCAGGGTGGCAAATAGAAGTAATGAACCATAGAAGAAGAATGTCGCTGGCGTCGCTGTCGGAACATCTTTTGCTGGCGGAGATAGGCGGGGCTATACATGTCAACGCGAAAATGTGTGCAGTTTGACAGTTATGTACCCAACATGTTTCTGAGCGAGAACAAAGGGAACACCAGCGACATTATTCTTCTATGGTTTATTATTTCTATTGGGTGGCATCATCAAAGCATGGCTGCCAGAATTATTTACCTATCTCTTCCTCTAAATGCAAGATGTTAACACACAATTTCCGAAAAAAACAGTGAAAATGTCATGGAATTGCGTATGGAAATCTTTTTCATTAATTTTATGATCTTTTCACTATGCCGATAGTGGAAAATCTTTCTTTTGTTACGTTGTACAGACAGGTATTTAAACTGAAAGTGATCATCATCGTACCATCTGGCAGCATTGCTCATCAGCTGTTATCCTGGTACCACCCAATTTCCTCCCATCGTTCTGTAAACAAACTAATCACAAGACTTAGCATGACTCTTTCTGGTTGGCACTGGAAAGGAATAAAAATGCTCCAGAATTGAAAATCCCGAAGATCTGCTATTAATCTTGAAGAATCGAATCAATTAGCTTGTGTGTGAAAATTATTCCGGTGATAACGTAAAGAAAAATTACCGCAGATGGATTTCAGAAGATTCTGAAAGAAGGTAAAACTGCGTTTTCATTGTGTTTCTTCTGTTGTAACAGATCGCGAGAAAAATTTAAGTTTTCCGTAATCGCTTATTTTTGTATTCTGGAACCCGCACCTGAGGACTATTCAAGTTTTACATAGACAGATCTAACGAAATATTAATTGCAAAAATTAAAGCAATCAAACTTGGTTTTTATATAACAATATAACACGAAAAAAACAACTAGTGGTTCGGCTGATAAAACAACTTTCTGAATAAGGCAGCATCCTATTATTACGTAACGCAAAAATTTAAAAGTTTTTTTTTTGTTCGGTTATCCAGATTTGTGCTCTTGAAAATTTGAGTTTTAGCTTCGATTCATCTTCACCTTAAAATGCTAAAAATGCATTTACTTAACGCAATTACAGGCTCACGTAGTTCTCTGTCGAAATTTCATAAGAAAATATTACATGAGGAAAGAAACTTACAGCATGCAGAAGAAGACCATTTTGTATACCAATCGGCATTCATTACCCAAGTAACCATAAGCACTAATAATAAGCCCTTAATCAGCATCATAGATGCGTACATGCATTATAATAGCACCACAAATGCTTACACACCTTATAACAGCACTTCCGCTGCATAGAAACCCTATTACAGCATCATTAATGCTTCTAAGCCTGATGCATACAGGCATTAAATAAGCACTATATTGGCTTTATATTCGAATACAGGGCATGTTTAAATGCCATCCAGTGTTTTGACAGATATACCACGTGCTTTGTGTTTGCATATAGTGGTAAGAGGGAGTCAAACATAAATCTTCTCACTACTACAATTGCAGGTTTTATGACGGGGAAAAGTGATGGTTTAAATTGGTCACTTTTCTTTCCAATACTATTCATCTTAAGTGGCCGTAGGAGCAAAGGAGCAGGACAACAACTCAACAATACGGGTGTCGCAGGTTCGAGACGCGAAATGAAGAATTTCATCATCATAAAACGAGGATCAAAATGTGGCAATTGCAAGTCCTCAAAAGGATAAAAACTACCAAAACGAATATGTCTGATACGGAGAAGTACTATCTGTATCATTTTATTACATTTTTTGCATACTATTAGAGGTTTCCGTTTTCATTCATTTGCTATTTACCTCGTGTACCAGTTGCTTGGCCGCATACGCGAAAGCTTTCTGGCTGCGTACGCTAAAGCACAAAATATTCGCCCTAAAAACCTGGCGAAAACAACTGACGTTTCTCACGTGGTCTTATATCAGCATTAGTGGTGCAGAGAAGCACGGTTATATCTAGGCACTATAATGGCACGCTATTTCGCCTTTTCCGGCATTATAATAGCATTATATGTGTATATAAAACTGACATGCATCAAATGATTACCCTATATGCGCATATAATGCTGTTACCGTGCCGCATTATCGTGCTTACTGGTTACTTGGGTACTATTAATTAATACAAAGTGCTCATGAATGCAATCACGCCTTCTATTTTAAATATAACTTCGCCCATTCTAAGTGCTCCTAAACAGCTTAATTCAGTTCACTCAAAAAAATAGAACTAAAAATATAACTCATATTGCCCAAGTAACCAGTAAGCACGATAATGCGGCGTGTGTGAACATTTTTGCGAAAATTGCGTTTACCTTACGCGTAAATTTGTCAACTTTTCGAAACAATGATTTCAATGGGTAAGGATGACACTACCGAAGATTCATGTCTCACATTCATTCCGAAAACGATATGAGCAAGGAAAATGCGGTTCTAACTAAAAATGGCATCGCTGAAAACGAATCCGTTGTCAAAAATTTTATTAATATTCTCAATTAGGCAACATTAACGAATTACTGTTAAGAACATAGAAATCCCTTAGGAAATTGCCTAACTTTTGGCGTATTCCGTGGTTCGAGGTGTTTTTAATTTTAAAATAATTCGAAAAGTAAATGATTTGTAAGCGTTTGGCCTTCATATTCGGCTTCGGGGGCCATGGTTTAAGTAAGTAACGTCATTTTCAATATTACCGAACGTTGTTTACATAGGTGATCAATGTTACCCCATATCAGCTAAATCAAAAAATCGATTAAAACATTTTTTTAAACATCCTTAATTCTTTCAAAAAGCAAAATACAATATGTAGTCACGAGTCATGGGTGGCAGTACTTGTTTTAAAAATATAAAATTTGCAACATTTGCATTTGGAAACGGAATACTTAAGAAATATTCAAAAAAATGATCAATGTTACCCCGGATTACGGTATATACAATATAATATACCAATGTAATTGCATACCAGTCCCATAATGTTCATCGGCTCGTTCGACAGCTACTAAAACACTCATTGCTATTAATGCACTGGTTGTGTCATTTGCTATTTATGTTCTTTGGTCGTAAAAATTTAGTTATTATAGTACAGTCAACTCTCCGTAACTCGATATTAAGGCGACTATCGAGTTAGGGAAATATCGTGTTAAAGAACACAAATCAGGGTAACTTTGGTTAAAGGGACCATCGAGGTATCCATGAAAACCCACATTTACTACACATTCTATAACTCGATATCGAGATACGGAATAGCGAGTTACGGATAGTATACTGTATGTCCATGGATCACCAGGTAAAAAAAAACATCGTATTGAATGATTTCTCAAAACACACGTTATGATGTGGAATGCGCTTACTGTCATGAGTCCCAGTCATGAGAGACCCAGATGATCATCTTTTGGATAATGCAGAAATGGAATCCGATGGAAATGATTCGAGATGTTCCAGAACAACCTAGCTAATCTGTTATATGGGAGATCCAGAATGACGAATCAAATTTTTCAGGCAACTTCTGTAAGCCTTGACCGCAGATCTAAAATACAGTGGCTCGTGGGATGTGCCGAGCCAAAGTCTTTCTGTATTTTCTCAATAAACAGATGAAGAAGACGATGTGGTTGCTGATTGTTTTTAAATGGAAATCTTGCTTTCGTTTTGAAAAGTTTTTATCAGGGTTCTGAATTATCGTATCAATGATGCGAAATCTACGATTTTTCGCACGTAAGGAGAATGCTTTTTCGCTTCCTCACGTGAATATCTTTTTTCGCTCACACTTATTTTCCCTAGATTAACGATGGAGGATAACCGAAAATCTTTCCAGTCCGGGGATAATTTCTTTTTCACCCCATCATATTTTCGCTCACCAACTTCTCCCGAGAATTATCACTATGTGGATAAACAAAAACTGGTGCCGCCGACGGGATTCGAACCTACAACATTGCTAAAAACAGCCGCGATGCGTGCACGCTATCCATGCTACCACATCAACTTGACGAAAGCAGCAGTTAATTTGATGCACAAAAGCAACTGCTGCGTGTGGCGATGGACACATGAAAAGTTCTCCATGGAGAGGAGAATGATAAAATAAAATTCTCACAGCAGTGGAGTTTGTCGTAACCTGCTGAGGATGGTAAGCATCCTCAGCCAAACCGTCGCAACACGTCCGTTGCTTTCAACTATGACCGATTAACTGACTCAATTTTTCTTCTGTGATCATTGCATAGTCAGCAGACCTCCCTATGACTGTGTTTGTGATCGTATCACTCGCGAACACACTCTCTCGTTCTGGTCTTTGCTGAAAGAGAGAGAGAGAAACAGAAACGGCTTCTTCCAACCAAAGTCTACACAGATTCGAATAACGCACCCACATCCAGCGTGATGCTCAATCGAGCGTTATTATTGAAATGGTCCTATTTTCAAATAATGCTTATCGACATCATTTATTTAAGATCAAATTTGAATGTATTTTTTTATAGCTTCAATATATTGAAACTTTAAGTATTATATAGAGCTATGAATCCATTACCACAATCCCTCTCACCTCTACTCTTCAACAAGATAAGTCACATACAATTTTGTAATATATTTTATTTGTTTCAAATTATTTTTTTTTTCTGTAACAGTACAATTTCAAACTAGATTTTTTTTACTTCTCTGGTTCTATGTCTTGACATTGATGCATAACACAAATTTAGGACAAAGGTAGTCCTTACCATAAAAACCATTAAGTTTTGTCTTATTGCGTTTAAAAATATACAAATTGTGCTACATAGCAAGCCCTGTTGATATTTCAAGAAAAAAGGAATTGAGAAATCAGAGTTAAAAGTTTACAAATTACTTTTAACAACACAAAACATTTCGCAAATTATATAAGTATTAAAAATTAAATAAGTATTGACGAAACAACTTATTCAGGTTACACTGATCAGCTGTTCGAAAAATTATGTAATTGATCCTGTATATATACCTTATACATATTGCCGTGAATGCTTGCAGCCGTGATCTCGTTTTCTTTGTAGAGTATTGCTACTTAACTTATTTTGTTTAAGATATGTATAGGCATTATGGATTAAAATTCCTTAGCAAACAATCAAGAAAATTTCTAAAGCATGCTCCATTTTAAATTCCTTTCTGCGTTCTGTGATCAAACAAAAGTGGTTTCTTGAACCATTCAGTGAAAAAACGATATTAGTGACTAGAGACTTTTTAAACGGTATTCAAATGAACAATTTAATTGTTTTGTTTTAGTTCTACACTTTTTTTATTTTCATCGTTCCGAAATATTTGTTTATAATGGACCATTCAAATCATCAAGACAACCGCTTTGAAATGCATAGAAAGATCCACCGTAGAACAGACAGAACAGACAGAAATACTGTCACAATGACAAATCCCATATACAGTGATGCCCTTGTCTTGATGCGATGAGTGCTGATCCAAATCCAATCCAAATCTAATTCAAATACAATTCAAATCCAATCCAAATCCAATCCAAATCCAATCCAATCCAAAGCCAATCCAAAGCCAATCCAAGCCAATCAAAATCCAATCCAAATTCAATCCAATCTAAAATCCAATCCAAATCCAAACCAAATCCAATCCAAATCCAATCCAAATCCAATCCAAATCCAATCCAAATTCAATCCAAATCCATTTCAAATCCAATCCAAATCCAATCCAAATCCAATCCAAATCCAATCCAAATCCAATCCAAATCCAATCCAAATCCAATCCAAATCCAATCCAAATCCAATCCAAATCCAATCCAAATCCAATCCAAATCCAATCCAAATCCAATCCAAATCCAATCCAAATCCAATCCAAATCCAATCCAAATCCAATCCAAATCCAATCCAAATCCAATCCAAATCCAATCAAATCCAATCCAAATCCAATCCAAATCCAATCCAAATCCAATCCAAATCCAATCCAAATCCAATCCAAATCCAATCCAAATCCAATCCAAATCCAATCCAAATCCAATCCAAATCCAATCCAAATCCAATCCAAATCCAATCCAAATTCAAAACCAATCCAAATCCAATTAAATCCAAAGCCAATCTAAATCCAATCCAAAGCCAATCCAAATACAATCCAAATTAATCCAATTCCAATCCAATCCAAATTCAAAACCAATCCAAATACAGTCCAAAACAAAATTTGAACCCACTTCATCCCAATCCAAATCCAATAGAATTTCAATCCAAGTCCAGTCTAAATGCAATTAAACCCAAAGCCAACACAAAATTGATCCAAATTCAATCTAAATCCATTAAAAATCCAATTCAAATCCAAGCCAAATTCAATCCAAGTCTAATCCAAACCAAATTCGATTAAATTTCAATCTTAATCAAATCCAAATCCGATCCAAATTCAAGCCAATGTCAAACCAAATCCAATCTAAATCCATTTTAATTTCAATCCAAATTAATTACAAATCCAATCTAAATCAGAAACAAATTTAAATCCAATCTAAAAGCGATCCAAATGCAATCTAAATTCAATCCAAACCAAATCTTATTCGCAAATCAAATACAAAATCAAATCCAATAGAACTTCAATCCAAGTTCATTCTAAATCCAATCCAAATCCAGCACAAATTCGATCCAAATCAGGTACAAATTAAAATTCAATCCAATCCAATTCCAATAGAACTTCAATCCAAGTCCAGTCTAAATCCAAAACCAATCCAAATACAGTCCAAATCTAAAACCAATCCAAATACAGTCCAAATTCAATTCAAATTTTATCTAGATCCTATTCGATTTCAATCCAAATCAAATACAAATTAATTCCTAATCTAATCCAAATCAAAAACACATTTAAATCCAATCTAAATGCGATCCAAATCAAATCCAAATCCAATCTAAGTGCAATCTAAATCTAATTCAAATCCAATCCAATTCAAATCCAATCTTATTCAATTTCAATCAAATTCCAATCCAAATCAGATACAAATTTGAATCCAATAGAACTTCAATCCACGTTTAGTCCAAATCTAATCCAATCCAAATCCAATAGAATTTCAATCCAAGTCCAGTCTTAATGAAATCAAATCCAAAGCCAATACAAATTTGATCGAAATTCAATCAAAATCCAATCAAAATCCAATTCAAATCCAATCCAAATTCAATCCAAATCTAATTCAAATCCGATTAAATTTCAATCTTAATCAAATCCAAATCCAATCCAAATTCAAGCTAATGTCAACCCAAATCCAATCTAAATCCAACTTAATTTCAATCCAAATTAATTCCAAATCTAATCTAAATCAGAAACGAATTTAAATCCAGTCTAAAAGCGATCCAATCCAAATTCAATCCAAAGCAAACCTTATTCACAAATCAGATACAAATTCAAATCCAATAGAACTTCAATCCAAGTTCATTCTAAATTCAATCCAAATCCAGCACAAATCCGATCCAAATCAAATACAAATTAAAATTAAATCCATTCCAATTCCAATAGAACTTCAATCCAAGTACAGTCTAAATCCAAAACCAATCCAAATACAGTCCAAATTCAATCCAAATTTAATTTAAATCCAATTCGATTTCAATCCAAATCAAATACAAATTAATTCCTAATCTAATCCAAATCAAAAACACATTTAAATCCAATCTAAATGCGATCCAAATCAAATCCAATCTAAGTGCAAACTAAATCTAATTCAAATCCAATCCAATTCAAATCCAATCTAATTCAATTTCAATCAAATTCCAATCCAAATCAGATACAAATTTGAATCCAATAGAACTTCAATCCACGTTCAGTTCAAATCTAATCCAATCCAAATCCAATAGAATTTCAATCCAAGTCTAGTCTAAATGAAATCAAATCCAAAGCCAATACAAATTTGATCGAAAGTCAATCTAAATCCAATCAAAATCCAATCTAATCCAAATCCGATTAAATTTCAATCTTAATCAAATCCAAATCCGATCGAAATTCATGCCAATTCCAATCCAAATCCAATCCAAATCAAAATCTATTCGATCCATACCTAATCCAAATCTATTCCTAATCAGAAACAAATTTAAATCCAGATACAAACACTCCAAATCTAATCTAAATTCAATCCAAATATAATCCGAATCGAATTCAAATCCTTAATCCGTTCCAAATTCAAGCCAAATTCAATCCGAATCCAATCCAATCCAAATCAGATATAAATTAAAATCCAATCCAAATCGAATAGCACTTCAATCCAAGTCCAGTCTAAATCCAATCCAACACAAATCCAATCCAAATCTAGTCCAATCCAAATTTAATTCTTATCCATTCCAAATCTCATCCAAAACAAAATTCAATTAATTTCGAATTCAAGTCCAATAAAAATCCCATACAAATTCATTTCAATCTGTAACTGAATCAGGTGTTGGTTCGACTGGTGAAACACTTCCGATTTTGTCAAACTAATTATAGCACCCTTTAACTCCAGTATTCACGAAATATTGATATGCTACGCACAAGATTATCTGTTGAATGTTAAAATAGCTTAATTTATTTTGAGACAACTTCTAAGAAATTGATATTTTTATTATATTTCATTAAATCTTTGTGGTTGAATTTCTTTACGGCTTATTTTACTTGATCTATTCTCGTTTTAGTTTTTTTTCTGTTCAATAAATTGTTTGAAGCATTGTATTTTCACTGGAAATTTTGGTTTATTTCATAATCTTACTCATTCAAATATTTTTTCATTGCAATTTGTTTCAATCAATTTTTTTGTGACCCCACCATAGGCCCGGTTTCCCCATTATTTTCTTTAGTCATATCATTTTTTTTCTTGGCTTCATATCATGTCAGTTTTGCTCACTCTTTTTTTTTAGCCACATCTATTTTTTGGCTTCATATCATCCGTTCTTATCTTTTTTTCTAGCCACATCTATTTTTTTAGCTTTTTTTTTTATCATGTCCTTATTATCCTCTTTTACTTTTCTCTTATTTCAGCCACATCTATTTTTTAGCGTCAAATCATGTTCGGTATTATCATACTTTTTTTCTAGCCACATCTATTTTTTTGGCTGTCCGTTTTCCTGTTTCTTTTTCTTTAAGCTCCGTCTATTTTTTTAGCTTCATATCATTTCCATTTCCATTCTATTTCCATTTTTAATCACATTTATTTTTTGTTTTTAGCCTTTACTCCATCTGTTCCTCAAGCACTTCATTTCATTTTTCTATTTAATTTGCAAATATAAACCAAATTTGCGATTCCGACTACTAAAAAGAATCCACACTGGTTCAGCTACCGGCTGCACCATGTCGTAACCTGCTGAGGATGGTAAGCATCCTCAGCCAAACCGTCGCAACACGTCTGTTGCTTTCAACTATGACCGATTAACTGACTCAATTTTTCTTCTGTGATCATTGCATAGTCAGCAGACCTCCCTATGACTGTGTTTGTGATCGTATCACTCGCGAACACACTCTCTCGTTCTGGTCTTTGCTGAAAGAGAGAGAGAGAGAAACAGAAACGGCTTCTTCCAACCAAAGTCTACACAGATTCGAATAACGCACCCACATCCAGCGTGATGCTCAATCGAGCGTTATTATTGAAATGGTCCTATTTTCAAATAATGCTTATCGACATCATTTATTTAAGATCAAATTTGAATGTATTTTTTTATAGCTTCAATATATTGAAACTTTAAGTATTATATAGAGCTATGAATCCATTACCACAGAGTTGTGCCATTATCTATTTTCGCTTTGTTTTGTAGACGGATAATTTCGCAAGGCAGCTTTTCGCTGAAAATTGTGGTGATGGAGAAATCCATTATCGTGAGAGTGAGTGAGAATTCGGAAGCTTGGTTTTTATTTTGCACACTTACAAGCAAGTACTCCTTAAGTCAATTTTACCAGTTATCGAAAAACGCAAAAATAAGTTTTAGTTCGATATTCCTGGGCACCAGCAAAGAATCATTACAAAATTTAAATAAAAAATGTAGAATTAACTTTATTTTATTTTTTTTTGTTGCTCATTTGTTTTTATTCCCCCCTTACCACCCAAATGGTTACCTACGGACATAAAAGAAGATTAATATTTGTATAAGCAAAAATGTGTAATGCATCGTAATTGAAAATACATAATTATGTGTGATATCCACTAATTTAAAAATATTTTCGAAACAACGTGAATACATGACATTTCTAATGTCGTAAGCAAGTATGTATTATATACAGTCAAACCTCCATATATATCTGAAGAAATCATAGACTCATGGAAACATCGAGTCATGGAACAGAAATGCTTTGGAAAGCTGTTTGAGCGAATCATCATAGTTACCATGACATTTTGTTTAAGTATGGTTCCATGAGTCGATATTAAGACATAGAACATCGACTCATGGAGGTTTCACTGTACAATTAATTTCCCTTTACTTCGCTACACATCAGTGAATAACTAGTAGTATCGAGAGTCCGAATGTAGTACTAGAAGTGGTACCTATTCTGAGCCCGATCACTATACGGACTTAGATGTGACTGTTATGCGAATATTTTCAAGATGGGACAACACAAATGGGGTTTGTTTTTGTACAAGTTAGGAACAAAGGCTACTTTTTTAAAAGTTTTTATCGATCTTCTGACGATGTTGAGTTGATTTATGCAAAAAAACGCAAATCCGTCAAAAGTCGACATGGGACTGTTATGCGATTATGGGCAGTACACTATTCGAAAATTTTGCCCGATTTTGTTATTATTGTTATTCCTTTACGTATTAATCAACGTCGCCTTGCCAAAAGGTTTTCATTGAATAACTGCCAATTGTTTATGGTGGTAGAGGGTTCATTGTAAAAAATGAACTGGCAGAAACATTCATATTATGTTTTTTTATATATTTCATCAATAGTAATTATATTTAATATTATAACATGATTAGAATGATGTGCCGAATGGTGAAATGTTGGTTATATATTCAACACAGATTCTGAAGTATCCTGTTTTTTATATAATGGGGGTATATTTTGTTATTTTGATTACGATTGCAACAGGGCTGGTAACGACTGTCGAGTAAGAGAGTTCCAGGCGTCTGTGGAGTCTTCGCAGCTGCCAGTAGCGTGGAGCAAGTGGAAAAGAGATTTAGAATCATATTTTGATGCAGAGAATATTGTTTCCCAGTACGAGAGAAGAGCAAAGTTATTGTATCTGGGAGGACCGGACTTGAGGGATATTTTTGATAATCCCTGATTCCTGAAACTGATAATGTCCCACATGTTTTGGTGGACCCGCCGTATTATGATGCGGTGATTTCCAAATTTGACGCTCATTTTGAGCAATTTCGTCGTCGAACTTATGAGCGACATCAATAGGGCGATATTCAAAACTGAAAAGGCAATAGATGGCTCTTTTTCAGTGGTAGTAAAAACGAAATCCTGAAGCAAAGAAAGCACCACGGAAGATGAACTAAACATAAAAAGTTATGTATTCACTTTACACTTGATTTCTAATCACTACTTTTTTGATCCAGTTTCCTAATAAGGCGATATTCAAAACTGAAAAGGCAATAGATGACTCTTTTTCAGTGGTAGTAAAAACGAAATCCTGAAGCAAAGAAAGCACCACGGAAGATGAACTAAACATAAAAAGTTATGTATTCATATTACGCTTGATTTCTAATCACTACTTTTTCGATCCAGTTTCCTAATTGCAAGTAATTTACGTTTTTCATTATTTTCCATACGTTTTGACAGTTCACCGACTACCATTCTTCCATGCGCTTGTGTTTGAGAATTTTGAGAAATTTGAGAATCCAGCGTAGCGCGATCAGTGAAAGGAATACACACATCAGTGTCGCCGCTAGGCGGCCAGCACAGATAAACTGGATGTTCGAAGGGTTGTTGTCTGTACTTTTTGCCACTGGCGCCAACTGTTAGCGATCAAGATCAAAATAAACAGTCGTTATCCTATTGCAAGTAATTAACGTTTTTCATTATTTTCCATACGTTTTGACAGTTCTCCGACTACCATTCTTCCATGCGCTTGTGTTGAAAGTTTGAGAAATTTGAGAATCCAGCGTAGCGCAATTCGTGATCAAACGTCAACATTCCACCGCAAAATCGCTAGTGTTTGGAGGTGATGTTAACCTCCAAAATGCGAAATCATCACCTCCAACTTAGTGCTAATACCCACCGTTATATGAATTATGGTGGCGCGTCGATCGTCGCAAGTTTCTCGTTAAACAGTCAATCAGTGTGTATGTAAACAACAGTGTCGTCGCTCGGCGGCCAGTGGAAGAAACTGAATGTTCGAAAGGTTGTTGCCTGTACTTTTCGCCGCTGGCGCCAACTGTTAGCGTTTAAGAACGAAATAAACAGTCGTTACCCTATTTCGACAAATTGCTCAGAAACCGTCAGAAAGGTTCTCAGATTTCGTGCTGCGATTGCCTACACAAGTGAAACGCTGTAAATACAGCCAGCCTGATGAAATGATAGTTGATCAGATTGTAGAAAAATGTACCTCGAGCAAACTGCGATAGAAGCTTCTCATACGCGATATGTTACTCGATGAGGTTGAAGCGCTTGGCCGAGTCTTGAAGAGAGCGACCGCCAGTTGAGGGAATTCAACAGATCTCCCAGTGAAGCTATCAACAGATTGACTTATCGGGGTCAAACATCATCAGCACTCAACAAGCCGGAGTTTTTCAAGAAGCCGTATCAATGGTCGAGTAACCGTAATCTGTACTCTCGTGGTGGTGGAAATTTTGCTCGATCGGAGTCGGTCTGTTTCGCTTGTGAGAAAAAAGGACACGTGAAGGGATCAGATGTGTGTCCGGCAATCAAAGCGCAATGTTTAAAATGCCGAGGATACGGCCATTTTGCACGTCAGTGTCTTAAAAGACCAAACATTGACCAACGAGGACCCGTACCAGTAAAACGTGTTAGAACGGTTCAAGAGATAAATGAACAAAACAAGGAGGAAGATGGATACATTTTTTACGCTATGGGAAGAAACACGTTTTTGTTCAAGATCGGAGATGTAGAGGTACCGATGGTTATAGATTGGGGGGCAGCAGCTAATATCATTAGCATGCCAATATGGGAGGAAATGAAGCGATTGGGTGCCCAAGTTTCGAATATGACCACCACGGTAAAGAAAGATTTCACAAGCTACGCTTCAAGCAAGAAAAGCTGAGAATGATGTTGGCTAAGGGAATCATTGAACGCGTGCGAGGACCTTCCCGTTGGGTATCACCAGGTCCGTCCCACTCGGGCTCAGATTGGTAAAATGTTTTAAGTTCCGGAACCAGACCGGATTGGGGTGTAACTTTTACTCACTTCTACGGACAGCGGCAAACTGAACTGGGAGATTATCACTCAACTAATTCAGGGGGAACTTGGGGGTTTTCTCACTTGGGAATAAACACGACTTGTACGTTTGAGGTGTAAAACTGAAGAGAGCCTCTTTGGGCTTGTTTATTGTAAATATAAAATCGACAGCAGTGTTGCCAGTTTCTGCTGACTAGTTTATGGGGTGCTGAATACACTCATAAATGTTTTCACACAAAGTGTAATACACTGAACGAAAGCTCCTGTCTCAAACTGAATGATATGTAATTCAGATGGCTGCAAATCTCTGTATTCTTCATTTTGAATGAATATGTTAACATATGATGCATCAACCTACTACTGAACGGAAATCATCCAATTTAGTAATGAATATAAGTATATATCGGTATGACAATGAGTAGATAATTGAATAACTATAATACAAATGAATAATTTGCAACTAATGACAGATTTTATTTCCTATCATGCCCCGAATTGAAAATCATTCAATCATTGTATAAAACGTCATGTGGCGTATGAATGGTCCTTAATATCGAATCATTCTTGCATACATTGTAAATATGGCGGTTGCGGCGTGGTCAATTTGCGAATTGTAGAACGAGTTTGTGTAGATCTTCAAGGTAATTACGTGTAATAATGGACTATATTCAGGTTTTTAGCATCTACTGTATTCGTAGCATCTATTTGTGATTTCGAGTGCCACCAAGAACCCCAGCAACAACAGAACCAAGGATTTTGTATTTAATCAGCGGGATGGAGTCACGGCATGTAGCTTACGAACAGGCATCTGATCCTGCAGTCTCAATATTTTATAATGTTTAAATATTACTTATATTGTGCAGCTAAATTGTGATAAAAAGCAGCAGTTAATCATTATTCTTTTCCATTTTGAATTATTCGAAATTATGAACTATGGGTACGATCGGGATTGTTTACGTTTGCGTATGATAATCACTCAGTTTTCGATATCTTTAACAAGGAAGGGAATCAGTTCAAGACTGGATGATTTTCATTCGGTGGGATTTGTAAACAAGATGATTTTGACAAGGATGAAAATCATCTTGAATGTGTCGGAAAATGGGTATGGGGCTCAGATGAAGCAAAAATCATTCAATACGGAGCAGGAGATTTCGTTCAGTGTAGAATATACATTAATTGGGTTCCACTTCTAGTACTGCATTTGGTCCCTCGGTAGTGCACAAGGTACCCAAGTTTGACAGATCGCAGTACACTTTGAACGGCATTCTAGATTACCTTATGAGCCATAAAATTTTAGGAAACTGCAAGGGACATGGGGGTCTTTAATTTGTCTTTGGTCAAGAAACTATTATGTTCAGTCAAAGAAGCCACGGTCTTTTCCAAATTGGATGTTAAGGACGCTTATCACCAATTGGAAATTTCGGTAAAATCGCGAACAATTACAACTTTCATCACCAAAACCAGATTGTTCAGGTAATTTTTAGTTTTGGTAAAACTGATCGTCATTTTACGGTAAATTAAATAAATAACATGACAGTGTGAATTCGGAATAAACTTAAGTAATATTTTAATGCATCAAAATATTTTCTTTTGGTAAATTTTCATCATTAAACAGATTTAAGAGGCTCATGTTTGGGGTTAGTTGCGCACCCGAAATTTTCCAGAAGACCATGGAATCGATATTGGCGGGTCTGGTATATCTTGACGACGTCATGGTTTATGGAGCAAACAAGGCAGAACATGACGAAAGACTGACTTTACTACAATATCGTCTCAAAGAATATGACATTCTTCTTAATGGCCAAAAATGTATTTATGGAGTAGATTAGTTAGAGTTTTTTGGACATGTATTGGTCCAAAACGGAATACGCCCTACAGAACATCGGTTGAAAGCGATTAAAAATTTCAGAGAGCCTAGGAATGTATTTGAATTAAGAAGTTTTTTAGGCTTAATCACTTATGTAGGTCGATTCATCCCAAACCTTGCCTCCAAAACGGATTTACTCAGGCAACTTCTAAGCAAAGGAAGTTGTTTCCAGTGGGAAGAAATTCACCAAAAAGCGAATTTAAGGAAGCTGGTTGCAATGTAGGATACAATGGATTTTTCAGTAGAGAGGACAAAACAAAACTTATTGCCGATGCTAGCCCTGAAGGTGTGGGAGCTGTTTTATTACAAGAGAATAAGGAAGGATGTACTCGCATTAAAGCTCTCTCAGATCTGGAGATGAAATATTTCCAGACGGAACGTGAAGCGCTGGCATTAGTCTGGGCTGTCGAGAAGTTCCAGCTTTATCTCCTTGGTACCAAATTTCAACTGATCACGGATTGCAAGGCTCTTAAGTTCCTGTTCAGTCCAAGGTCCAGTCCATGTCCAAAGATTGAACGGTGGGTTTTGCGCCTTCAATCATACGATTATGAAATAAGTCGTGAACCGGGTGCTACAAATCTAACTGATGCCCTTTTTCACGCTTATCGGTAAGTGAAGGGAAACCATTTGATGACCACACAGAAATGTATATTTACCATCTAGTGGAAGCTGCTATCCCAGATGCTGTGACCTTGCAGAACGTTTTGGAAGAGATCCGATTCTCCAAGAACTAATGTGCGCTTTGGAGACGAATTTGTGGACGGAGGATATAAACATGTATGAGCCGTTTAAATCCGAATTACACGTAGAAATCGTTATGAGAGGCGATCGGCTGATAATCCCTGAAAAACTTTGAAAACAGGTTCTAGATTGTGCACACGACGGACATCCAGGTATGAGCTCTATGAAGCGAAGGCTGAGACAGAAGACTTGGTGGCCAAAAATGGACGACCAATGCGAAAAAGATGTGAAGCAATGTAATCCATGTACTCTGGTATCATCACTTGGGCCACCAGAACCTATGTTGAGAACTAAAATGCCGGATAGAGTTTGGACAGATGTAGCAGTAGACTTCCTTGGGCCACTTCATAGCGGACATAATCTGTTGATCATTATTGATTACTATAGCCGATTTGTGGAAGTAGTGGTTATGAAGAAGATTACTGCATAATTGACGATTGAAGCCCTGTTTGAAACATTCACCCGTTTTGGGGTACCGGATAATGGACCACAATTTATTAGTGAGAGTTTCAAATCATGTTGCAAAGAATTTGGCATCACACAACAAAAGACTACGCCTTATTGACCACAGACCAACGGGGAAGTTGAGAAAATGAACAGCTCAATGTTAAGGGACGAATGACCTTCGGGTTAAAGTCCCTCTCAAACAACAACAACAGAACAGCTCAATATTGAAGCGTCTATGTATAAGCCAAGAAACTAACCAGGAAGGGTGGAAGTGGGATCTCAGAAACTTCTCACTGATGTACAACTCCACTCCACACAGCACTACGGGTATAGCACCATCAGCCCTCATGTTTGGAAGGGTGTTGAGGGATAAATTACCATCGGTGAAGCAGTCGACCGGTCAGGAAGTTGAAAGCATTAAGAACAGGGATTGGGAGAGAAAACTGAAACAGGCGAAGATAACGGATAATAGCGCAGGAAGGCTACTCTCAGCAACCTGAATGTAGGAGATATTGTCGTGGCTAAACGGATGTCCAAAGATCATAAACTTTCAAGTAATTTCGACCCGGAGCAATTTGAGATTATTAGTCGTACAAGAACGAACGTAGAATTATAGTCGTTGAGCACGCAAAAACTACACCATCGTAACGTATCGCACCTGAAACCAATAACAAAATCAGGAGACATAGTGAAAACCATCAAACAGCCGAGAAGGAGTTGGGCAAATCAGATGGAACTTGCCCGGCTCAACAAGAATTGGCGCGACGACCACAACGGATATCAAGGGCTCCAGAATACCTTCGGGATTATGTTGCAGCTGTTGAGGCAGAAATTAAGTAAAGGGGGAGTGTAGCATCGGGCAACTATTGGGATCGATACCATACCTTAGTATGTAGAGTAGCAGTGCAGAGACGAGTTCGTCTACCTTGGATCCTTGCTGACGGCTGACAATAACGTTACACATTCCTACATTCCTCATCCAACCAATCGTTCCGTCGACTCCGTCCCACGTACCTGACGTTGCTCTCAGCTGCATCGTTGATGGCTGCTTTTGAACAAAGGTTTGTCATGTTAATTATTAATATGTTATTAAACATGGAGCTGCATAATTATGTTTGTTAAATGAGTGAATGTTTGTTGAGGAACCATTAACAAGTTGATAAGATCGATTCAACTTTTCTAGAATAATTGAATATGTTGCTAATCACATTTCAATATAGTCCATAAGAGGAAGAGTGAGAACTACTGTAGGTTCCGTCCATAAACCACGTGGTTATGTAGGGGGTGCGTAGTGTCTGGCCAAAGACCACGTTCCATAAAAATTTTAAAATTATTGTTTGACCAAAAAAAAAATCACGAGGGATAAGGGTAGTCGTTTAAAAAACACGTGTTTTATTGAAATCCCCTAAATGTTACTTTACAAATTCATACAACACCACGGTACCATTTTCTATGATTGCATCATCAGATTGCTACTCGCAATGATCAACAGGATTCGTTGGGCTTATTTACGTTGCTCTGTTTATTATACAAATCTCTTGGCTGTTGTTCAATGCAACTTTCCCGAAGAAAGTGGTCGGTCTGGCACAGTTGCATCAGCCTTCCGCCTGTACACAGCCAGTATTTGTTTCCGTGCACTGAATTACTGTCGTCTGTCGTGGATGTATTTTATTATTTTTTAAAATGTTTATTTTTCACTGTTTTCGCAATTTTGCTAATGGTCTCTCTGTCGTCTCCCAGAAACGGACGCGTTGAGCTAACTCCGGAGAATTATGGTTCGCGCTTTCCTGTCATCCCTGCCTATAGTGGAGCCAGTTTGGGTTGCATGAGATTCCTATGCAAGAGCCATTTTTTTTTGCGCTGGTACGATTTCAACTCTCATTGTCATGCGTTTTATTCAGGACATTCATGGATGTCACGAGGATGGGTTCGAGAACGATTGGTACATCCAATTCCATTCCATGAATATTAACAATTTTAAATATTTTCAATAGTTAATCAGTATGCTTTGACCTAAATCATGGTTGGTAGCGACTATGAATCATAAAAATAGTAGCTAAGGAGACCTTATGCATGAAAAAAAGAAACCAACAAAACATCAAACAAGATTTGAAATGGGACCTAAAAGAAACCAAACAGAAATTATAAATAGATCAAAAAGAAACCAGATAGGAACTATGAAAACAAAACAGAAGCCAAAAGGTACCAAGAGGTAAGAGTTTCCATAAGGACCATAAGCCCTGAAAGGTTTCTGATGAAAGTTGACAAAGATTTTTCAAGGTTTTGATGTTTTTGAAGGTTTCTGGTGAAAATTCTATAAAGATTCTTAGAAGAATTCTGGAAACATTCTTATGAGAATTCTGGAGGGCTTTTTTTGGGTTCCTGTAAGAATTGTGATGAATATCTTGATTTTAGAGATCTCTGCAATGTTTTTGGGAGAATCCTAAAAAGATTGGATAGGAATCCTTAAAGAATTATGATGAAAATCCTGGATGAATTCTGATGAATATGCAGGAAGGATTCTAATTAGAATAGTGGAAGGATTTTGGTAAGAATTCTGAAAGCGTTTCGGTTAGAATCCCCGAAGGATTATGATGCGAATGTTAGAAGGGTTTGAACAAGAATTCTGGAAGGATTCTGTAGCGAATACTTCTAGGATTCTGATGAGAATCCTGGAAGAATTCTGATAAGAATCCTCGAAGAATTATGTTAAGAATTCCGGAAGGATTCTTTTGAGTATCCTGGAGAATTCTGAAAACATTCTGTGGAGAATCCAGGGAAGATTCTGATGAGAACCATGGAGGTATTCTTAGGCTTAGCTTAGCTTAGCTTAGCTTAGACTGACTACACATATCAATGGTTGCTATTCCGTGATTGACCGAAGTCAGTGAAAATGCACAAAGAATCAACTAGAAGTTCGGCTGGGATTGGCCATAATCTTCTTCAGTGTGCATAATTCAGTGCCTCTATTTATACAGGGTGAATAACGGCGCCGGCCACGTCCTTGCAGTCAGGTGGGATTGGGGGAAGGAATGTTAGTGTGTAACCTTTGCTATTTGGAGACCGTGTTTGCCTCTGCATCTCCACAAAGGTTACTGGGAGGGATGTTTGTTAATGGGGAGGATCGTTGGGTCATAGGATTCACTTTGATAAGCGATTAGACCATGATAAACAATGATTTGTGAGATATATACATGCTTATACGTAAATATAATATTTTCATTTGATATGAACAATTTCTATGTAGAGGAAAATTATGCCGACACTTGAGGTGACGAACCATTCAAAGTTTGTTGAACAAATACCTAAATGTAACATTCCTACAACTGTCAGGACGAAAGCATGTGTTATTATATTTTACTCATTTGAAAAGAAACAAAAAACTCGATTGGTTGGCACATCATAGAACACTCTTATTTTTATGCCGACACTTACAGTGGCGAACCATCCAAAGTTTGTTGAATAAAGTGAACCTTTCGCAAGTCTACACTTGTAGTGTCGCACCATTCAAAGTTTTTTTAATTACAAAAATAAAGGTATATAAGAGGTGTTCTGAAAAAAAAATGTTAAACATAAATAAATCATGAATCAGAGTTTGTGTCGACACTCACAGTGACGAACCATCCATAGTTTGTTGAAAAATCATATTTACATCCCACCATTGTAATGATTGAATGTGCAGTCATACATATTTTATAGATTAGAAATAGTAGCATGAAACGAGCTCACCAATTGATCCTTTATCCTTGACTGAGCAGCCACAATCCACTTTCGGCTTCACTCGTTTGCTCGGCTATAAAAAAGCACTCTGGAAAAAAAAATAAGCGCGCGACCCAAAAAGAATAAAAAAAAACTGTTCGGGCTTTCTTGACGCACTGCCCAGGAGCAAGCGTCAAGGTCGAAGGATCAAACAGAACTAACCGATCGCGGCACTTTTTCAGTTACTCCAACCGAACTCACCGATCACGCCACTTTTTCACTTACGAGACCGACGCGCGACATGTTTGATCCTGCCCTCGTCGCTTGCCCCGGGAAAAGCAAGTGTCAAGGTCGAAAGATCAAACAGAACTCCTGATGAGAACCATGGAGGTATTCTGAACATAAACTTGGAAGGGTTTCGATGAGGACTCAGATTAGATGTCTGAAAGGATTCTGATGAGAATCCTGGAACGATTGTAATTATTATTGAGTCGAAGCTTGCTATAACGACATCGCACGGGACCGTCGTAATAGGGAAAAGTCGTTATAGAGAATAGTTATAATATTGAAATATATTTTAAGGGACCGAAAAATGTCGCCTTAGAGAGCTTTTGTCACTATAAAAGTTGTCGTTATAACGAGCTTCGACTGTATTTGAATGATTCTGATGAGAATGCAGACATGATTAAGTTGAGATTCCTTCAACGATTTTGATAAGAATCTTGATAGGATTGTGATGAGAGTCCAGGGAGGATTCTGATTATTATGCTGCAAGGAATTTGATAAGAATCTTGAGAGGTTTCTGAATAGAATCCTGAGGAGATAATGATGATATTTGTTTAATTTTGAAGAGAATTTTCAAATAATTCCAATGAAAAACATGAACGAGATTGATGTGAATTCTGAGATAATATTGATGAAACACCTTAGAGGATGGTCAAGAGAATCCTTAAATGATTCTGACAAGAATCCTGAGAAGGGACTGAGAGAAATTCTGAGCGAATTCAGAAGCGGATCCTGAGAGAATTTTGATGTGAATACTGCAAAGAATCTTCTGATTTTGCGATGATTCTGATGAGAATCCTGCGAAAATTCTTATTAGAATTCTAATGGAATGGATTCTAATGAGAATCCTGAGAGGAACTCGATGTGAATCCTGTAAAAAATCTTATGTAAATCTCGAGGAATCCAAGAAGAATTCGGAGAGGATATTGATGAGAATTCTGTGAGGATTCTGAGAGATCCCTGAGAGGATTCATCAGAAACTTTCTAGGATCTTCTTTCCTTCCAGGATTATCAATGAAATCAAAATTTCACATAATAATTATAGAACTTTGCTACTAAACCTGAGTCTTAGAGGAAAATGTAATGGAAAACTTTCTGGAGAAAATCCTGGGATGGACTATGAATTTAAAAAAAAATCTACTGGAGATTTTTTGGAGTAAATTCCAAAATAATTAATCAAAAAATCCCTAAAAAAAAGGAATTCCTGAAGCATTTCGCCAAGAAATCTTAGAAGAAATTCTGGATGTCGCGTAATAGTCTCTGAAGGTTTCTCTGGTTTCTCTAAAAGCTTTAGAGATTTAAAAATAGAAACTTTTAAGATATTTTCTTAGAAATTTGCTCTTTACGGCTCCTACGACTGTCTATGACTCCTCTATGAAATTGCATAAAATCTGCTCAATAAATTATAGCTTTTTGTAAATAAAACATTGCGAACAAATTCGCAATTGTGAAGATTGCACAATGGTCGGAGAAAAACGAAGTTTGGCCAAAACTAATTTTATCGCCTTAATCGATGAAATATGTAATCTGAATATGTTATTTGGCGTTTTTATTGTTTCAGAAGGGGTTATTCACATATTACGTAACTTTAAAAAACAAGTTTTTTTCATTAAAAATGCTATCAAATTAAGCTGAAAGCACAAACTTTGTTTGTATTTAAACGAGTTTGATCAAAATATGTATGAAGAGTGGTTAAATATATTTTATATAAACTTTGTATGAAAAATATCGTCAAAATGTATGAAAATATTGAATTATTCAAATAGCTCTAGCTTGCAAATCAGCAAATTTCTGCAAAAAATTTAAACGTTTTTTGTAAGATCTAAGGATGTATTTTAAAGTGCAATATTCGAAATCGCGGCGACATAACGCGACAAGAGTTGTTTTTCATGTTCAAAATCATCAAAATTACTAAAGTGTATTATTGAACAGTATTAAAACTTCAACCAAATATTTTTTTCCATCCTCATGCTCGATAAAAGTATTGAACCATAAGCTTTCAGATAGTGGGTAACTTTGGGAAAATATTGCATTCCTTAAATATGAATTTTGTACTTTATTTTATTGTTAAATTTTTCATTTCTTTGACTTCAGTCATTTTGACGTTATAAAAGTCAAAGAAATTTAAATGTTAATACAATTTCAATTAAGAATCATAATAATATAATACATGAGGTATATTTTAAAATGATAAAAACCATAAAAATCTCAAAAAAGTGTTTTGGTAGTTTTGGCCGCTCCTTTATATGGAGCCCGACCATTGTGGATTGATTGAAAACATGCAGATGGCTCAAGTTAACGAGTTGTAAAGCCAACCATGCGTCTCCATTGAAGCAGGGTTACCTTATCGTTCGTCACACTTGCTTGTTAATTGCCTACGTTCATCCCGTCGTCGTCGTCTTCGTCATCATTATCAACGGTCGTCGGTTAGCCATAAATAATCTGCAATTGATTGACCGTCACAGATTTCAGGGCATTATCTCTCTATCTCTAACGTTTTAGCTCAACTATAGAGTTCCATTTCCACAAATAGCACAGCAGACAGTGACCGAAAGGATCCGAAGCAACTGACCATGAAGAAAGCCACCTCGTGACATGGCCCATTGCTACCGTTTTCTGGGATATAAGCCAGCTCATTTGCCGAAACTGAACCCCGAAAAAAACAGACTTGCTATAAATACAGCTCATCCGCAGGAGATGGAAATAGAAAGGCTGAGGTTCAGACGTATCGCTCTTAGCAAACCTACGAAAAACCATAACGTAAAAACCCTCTGTCAACACCACTACGGTTCTCTGTGGATGTTGGCAAAAGCACTGGCGGTGCACGGAGGAAATAGGAAGATTAATTACAACCTTCAAATCAAATCAAACAAACTGCTTCCACCATATACATCTTCATCTGGGCGTTCAGTGAGGGTCATTTCTCTTTACTCAGTGTAATATCAGTGTTTTCGGTTGTTTGTGGCTTCATTTCGTTCTCAACCCATATATGTGAAGAAACTATTAAGGGAAGCGGGAACGGAATTCGCTATGCTTATGTCAAGGTTGTGGGAACGTAATTTGTCGACCATGACCAGACTATTGTGTGAGATGACGTCCTGGAAATAATTATCGATCAGTTATGAAAGAGAACCATCAGCAATCATGGCAATGTTATATTTTATGTATCGATGTTGATGTAGAGGAGATTGAGGAGACGTGATCCCCTTCTCATAAAGCGGATGGAATTCTGCAGAGACATAAGATTTTAATTAGATTTTTTTGGATCTCCAGGAAACATCCACAGGATCTCCAGTGAGCATGCTTTCATTAGTGTAACTTGAGCATAAAACTAGTGGTGTTTGACCTATTATATTGCAAATTCATTGGCCAAACCTTCTTAGCTTAGAAGTTTTAATTTTCAGGGGGTTCTCTAAAATGTTGTTAAGACATTCGAAACTTCACAATTACATGTCTTATGAATCATTTAGACACTTTTTTTTGTTAAAGAATGGGTTGTAGTAGAATTATTATAAGTATAAGCATTAATTGATTCTCAAAAACCGCTATAGGGGAACATGGCACAATACGCACATGGGGTTAAATGGCCCGACTTATTACTAGAAGTATGACTACTAAAAGGATTTATTTTGTATTCTTTACCCAAATGCTGTATATTTTAACCTTAACTTGTCGCTACATACCTTAGAAATGGACTTCTTACATAGCTTTGTATTCATTATGTAGAACTTTGTTTGCGCGCGCGGGAAACGGATCAGTTCGGATACCGTATAAATTAGTTTTTGATTTCACTCCGTAACACAACTTTTTCCGGCAATTAATTAACACTACTATTCGCGGTAATTCAAAACAACTTTGTTGCGGACTAAAAACGGACGAAGAGTATATTTCCCGGCGGTATGATTGTAACTGAATTTATTTGCCTATTTACATGATCAGCTGGCTACTGATTAAGTGCTGTCTCGTAGCGAAAGGGCTAGCTTAAAAGCGTATGACAGACAGGGATTAACAGTATTACTGCCTGTGGAACATGTTTGCTACTCCTCATTGCTCTCAATTAAACCTCGCGTAGCCATGCCGGCCGCCTTGAAATCTCGGCGATTTCAATCAACTACCTACTTCTACTCCAACTTCTTCTACTCTGTACTGATTTGTTTTGTATACGAATTCATATTGTACTTTTAATCTACTATTTACACTCTCGGTCGCCGGGTTGACCGTAATATATACTCCTACTGCTACTGGACGTATTGTGTTGCTGCTACTTCGATGCCGAATGACCCATACTCGGTGGCTTGTTGTTGTTGTTAACGCTGAGGTTGCTTGCAGAGACGATGACGATTTCGGATGATTGCTGGACTTCGATCTGGATTCTGGACGATCCTTGCTGCTGCGGACTCGACTTCTTCTTCTCTCTAGGCTGACAGATCTGCTGCTCTTCGACTCTTGGTGGATAAATGGATGTGGTTGAACTTGAATCATATGAATGGGTGCTTTTTAAACTGAATTACTGTACAAAACAGAGACTTGCCTGGAACGCAGGCCTCCTGGTCTCCGCGGCGCCTCCAGGCGCTGATGTTACCCCTACACGTCACAGTGGCGATCGTCGGTACTTGCTAGCGAACTACAAATGTGCTGATGGAACCATTTCCGATTCGAGACCGTTGTTCGATTTGACCATACTCGTTGACGACCTCTTCGTTGATTCCGGAAGGACGAATAGCGCTCTTCTACCTCGGTTGTGAGTTCGCACACTCGTACCTCAAATAGCCAAGCGTGAGATTGTGGTTAGCAGGGTTCCGATTTGTACAGTCTACGACTGCCAAGACGATTGACATCGCGGAACAAAATAATATTGCCGAACTAAGTTCTGCACGGCTGCTTCATGCACCGTTCATGCAGCGTTTCTTGGGCTTGAAACGAGGACGGAATGTGGCTACGAATGAAAAATTAGATGAACTTTTTGGAATTGAAAACAATACTTAACTTAACTGGTCTGCGGAGGTCTTTCGACCTCCGCCGGTGGAGGGGTCCTAGTTCTCCCCTGATGCTGATTGAACATTATCGCTGATTGGAAGGATGCAGATCTTCGAGATTGCTCCTTTGTAGCTGCCATCCTTCGTTCGGACTGCCACTACCCGAATGTTTCCGTCTGCTCCAGTATGTACTCGGTTATCCGACCCAGAAGCCAACGCAACGGTGGCTGATTATCCTCCCTTAATACCACCATCGTTCCTATCTTCACGTTGTCACGCTTCTTGGTCCACTTCGTGCGGTTTTGCAGGTTGGACAAATATTCGGTAGACCATTTCCTCCCCAAAAGTTGCACAAAGTGCGGCTCCGGAATTGCTGCCAACGGACTTTGGATGAGAAAATGGCCCGGTGTTAGTGCCTCGTAATCACTGGGATCGTTGTTGACCGGTTGTAAGCGGACGAGAATTCAAAACAGCCTCGATCTGCGTGAGCAGCGTCTGGAACTCGTCGTACTGTAACGTCCTTGAACCTATCGTTCGTTTCATCAACGTTTTGAACGATTTTACAGTGCTCTCCCACAATCCTCCAAAATTTGGGGAGCGGGCTGGTATGAAGCGGAATTCAATGTGGTCTTTCGACGATTCTTGAACCACGGCGTTCTGGAACTGTTCTTTGATGAAAAGCTGCCGTAATTCTGCCAACTCGCGTTTAGCTCCGACAAAATTTCTGCCGTTGCCGCACATGATTAGCGATGGTTTTCCACGTCTAGACGAGAACCGTCTGAGGGAAGCTAGGAATGCCTGCGACGTTTGGTCAGCCATTAAATCCAGGTGGACTGCCTTTGTGACCAGGCAAACGAATACGACGACAAAACACTTCACGGAACTGGTAGAACGCTGGGGGTACTTTGGTTGAAACGGTCCACAAAGATCGATGCCGACGCGTTGAAAGGGACTACAAGGCGTAACTCTCTCCGATAGTAGATCGGCCATCAATTGCTCGTGAATCTTCGGCTTGACACGGAAGCAGCGTACACAATCATGGATCACTTTTCGAGCTAAATTTCGAACGTTTGTCGGCCAGTACTTGCCGTGAACGGTCGAAACCAGTAGTTGCTGTCCCGCATGGAACAGATTCTGATGATATTCGGTCATGACAAGCATGGCGAATGGATGGTGATGATCGATGATATACGGATGTTTCCTATTGGACGGAATCTTGGCGTTCCGTAACCGGCCGCCAACGTAAATAATGCCGTCCACCATTTCTGGGTTCAGCGAAGCGTTTCGCGAGGAATATTGAACACTCCGACCACGTGACAGCACGGCGCACTCTTGCGGAAAGTATTCTTGCTCTGCTAGGCGAGCTAGCAATCGAAGAGCCTCGTCGCATTCGACGAGCGTTAGTTGACCTTGCTTGCGATGATTACGATTCATACTCCTTGCATTGAAGCAGAACTGTTGTAGGCAAGCTACAAGCTTTACGAGCTCTGTCAGCGACGACCGTAAACCGAAAATTTCGCTAGGTACCTTACTAGCAAGTAATGCGGAAATGACTCCCTTTTCTTCCAAAAGCGACGGATGCAGTTCGCTTGTATCTGGCTCAGCTATCGGCCAGTTTGCTCGTTCTTGGAGAAGCCAATGAGGCCCACGCCACAAGAGAGACTCGTACTGCAGCTGCGGGGCTGACATACCCCGAGAAATGATATCTGCCGGGTTTTCCATTCCAGGGACGTGATTCCAGGTGTCGCCAATGGTGATGTGCTGGTTTTCCGATACTCGGTTGCTGACTCCACGGTCATGTGGATGCTGTCGATCACCTTCTCGTAGAGATGTGCGAGTAGCAACGCTGAGGAAAGTTGAAGCAGTGGCGATTTTTTCTTCTTCTTGAGCAACTCGCGACTTTGCTGTCAGCAATCGTACGTCAACATTACCGTCTGCCGCGACGGTTCGAATATAGATGCACGCACCGTACGCTTTCCTGGATGCATCACAGAAACCATGCAATTCTACAGACTCCCGAGAAGTCCAATCCAACGTAGATTCCTTATTCCGTCCAAGCCGATCATATTTCTGCGATATTCAAGCCATCTTTCTCTCATATCTTCGCTCAACGGAATGTCCCAGCTACATTCCCGCTTCCAGAGTTTCTGAATGAACAACTTTGCTTGAACGATGACTGGGCCGATCAATCCCAAGGGATCGAATAAACGAGAGATATCGGACAGAACTGTCCGTTCGGCATCTGATTCATTCCACTTCGGAGTGCTGGAGCGATAGACATCCGAACGCGGTTCCCACTGTAGGCCTAGTGTCTTCATACTAGAATTGCTTGAATCCAGCGTGAGAATAGTCCGATCGTCATGTAGATGCTCCGGAACGTGCCGCAGATTTTCTTCGCAATTGGAGTTCCACTTTCTCAGCGTGAAACCTTCGGATTGCATCAAATCCACCATTTCTTCGACGAACTGCTTGCCTTCATCAGTCTCGTCCACGCCGGACAGCATATCGTCGACGTAGAAGTCTTCTTTTAGCACGGCGACTGCTATAGGATAGGATTCCACTCCTTCTTCCGCCAATTGTTTCAGGCACCTCGTGGCGAGATATGGAGCTGACGCAGTACCGTATGTGACGGTTGTTAACTTACACGTTCGAATTTCTTCGTCGATGCTACCTCTCCATACGATCCTCAAGAGCTCTCGATCATGTTCGGAGACTGCAATCATGCGATACATCTTCGCATCATCGGCAACAACGGCGTAACGATGGAGACGGAATCGGAGATTAATATCGATCAACTCGTCCTGTACGACGGGACCGACCATCAACGCATCGTTCAACGAAACTCCTGTTGAGGTTTTGCAGGAGGCATCAAACACCACCCGAAGTTTAGTGGTTGTGCTCTCCGGCTTCAAGACAGCGTGATGAGGCATGTAGTATGCAGCTTCCTCACAGTTCTCGGTGACTTCTACCATGTGTCCCGTGTCCAGATATTCTTGGATGAACTCGGAGTATTGCTGCTGCAGTTCGGGGTTCGCTGACAATCTTCGCTCCAAACTATTCAACCGTCTTATCGCAGTAGACCTTGATTCACCCAATTTTTCGATGAGGAAATCCTTCTCCGGCAGAGCAACTACGAATCTTCCCGTATCGTCGCGTACAGTTCTCTTCGCAAAGTTCTCCTCGCAAGCAGATTCTTCCACGGAATGTGTACTGATAGAACGACAAGTTTCAATTTTCCAGAATCTAGTCAGCTGGTCTTGGAGCTCCGCAGTTGAGCAGACGTTGACTATGGAACGGGATCCGCTGATTGGGCAATCCGGCACTCGGCCAGAGACGATACATCCAAAAACAGTATTCTGCAAAGTCAGTCCATTCTCCGTCGCCTTCAGTTGTCCATCTGCCAGCAAATCCAAATAATATTTTGCTCCGATAATCACGTCCACCGGTCCGGATTCATGGAAGTCTGGATCACCCAAGAATTCTGTTTCCGGAAGACTCCATTCTGATGGGAGGTGGGCAACGACACAGTCAGCTTCGGCAAGACGAAAAATTGTATCTCTTCTTCGAACGGAGAAATTATTCGCGACCTTGGTGAATCTTCAGCACTCACTCGCTTGGTGGATACGCTTTGAGCACACCCAATACCTTGCACGGACAAATAGGTGGCTGAAACTCGAAGCTTGTGAGCTTGTTCGAGAACTCCTTAGTCATGAGACAGTGTTGGGAGCAAGAATCCAACAAAGCTCGAGCAAGCAGTACATTTCCAAAACGGTCTTTAACTCGTACGAGAGCCGTTGACAAGAGAATGTTGTGTGTTGGTGTCTTGGGGAGTGCAACGTAGTTGTGGCTTGTGCTGGCTTGACTTGTACTGAGCAATTCTCGCTGAAACCAGGCCGCCATCGGCACCCATCGTTAGAATTCCAATTTTATGTCACTGATCGCTAGTTTTCGATAAAACTTAAGGGTGGTCCTTTCTGTTTTCTCAAATTGGTGGACCCCTCGTACGTCAGCTAGCTGAACAGTTTGCGAAAAAGCCCATTTTTTGATAAATCTTGGGTATTTCTTCACGGGATATGTCTCATATTTCGCTTGGAACACATAGCAAACTTAGTGGCATCGTATAGAGAAATGTTATAGCTTTCATTTAAACTTAAAAAAATTTTGGCGGCCATTTTGAATTTGGCCGCCATCTTGAATTTTGTTAGAAAAATCGATTTTTCACCATTAGCGCACCGCTAGTTTTGAATTCTGAGATCACCATCAGAAAGCTGAGGAAAAATTGCGTAAGATAGGCTACAAAAACTAGGTGAGCAAAGGTATTTACCCTATGATATGAACGATTTTCTAAATCATGTTCTACTATTTTGACGTATATGGCGAGTGCAATCAATGCAAACATAATTTTTTGTACAACAAAGATACAAGTTTTCAACTTTTGGTGTATTATTTGAGACAGATGAAGAATAGGAGTATTAATTTGAGTGAAAAAATCTGGCGGCCATCTTGGATTTTGACGCCATCTTGGTTTTAAGTAGTAGAATGAGTTTTCACCTTGTTAGCACTCAACATGTTGAATTTCAATGCTACCGTTACACTTATTCTTCTTCTTGTTCTTCTTTTTCCTAACGATACGTCCCTACTGGAACAGAGCCAGCCCTTCAGCTTAACTAGTTTTAAAAACAAATTATCAAATAGGATTTTTTAACGCTTATTTGCTACCTGAATAATTCTTCTGCATATATTCGAGTTGTACAATAGCATTATTTCTTTCATTTATTTGGTCTAAAACCATTGATAAAAATGAACAATCAGTTGAACAGCTGAGATAAGATAAGAAAGATAGAATCTGATTGTTTTTTTTTAACGGAGGCTTTATAATTCAACATGATGAGCACTGAGTTGGAAAAAAATCATGCAACTGCTAAAAACCAAGATGGCGTCGAAAGCCAAAATGGCCGCCAGTTTTTCTAACCTCGAAATTATACACATGCCTTTCAGCATTACGTCCACACTAGAACAAAACCTGCTTCTCATCATTCATATCGATATTTTTCACATGCATGTTGCTAAAAACGATACTTTATGACTTAGAAAATCAAGGATGTTTTTTGCTTCAAAATTTAAGACTTTCATTATAAATTAATGCACTTTTGTCAATGTTTTACGTTAAAACTACAGATATTACCACAAGGCTTACTAATGTCCCGACACGCAATCTATAAACTTCATACAATGAACAACAATGCATACGGTAAAAAAAGTGTTTGTTTAATACAATCAATGTTTTATGACGGTTTTCATTTATTGAATTTATTTATTCATTATTACTGAATTTAAAGATATATCGCAGAATTATTCTGTTGTCAGAAATCGCATTAAAAAAGAAAATTCCTGTTTAATAACCTGGATTTATAACTAATAAAGCTGAGTATCAGGCTCGGTTCCAGTAGGGACGTAACGTCAATAAAATGAAGATTAACAAGAAGAAGTGTATACGTAACATTTTTTATTGGTAGCATCTAAATTCAACATGCTGAGTGCTATCAAGATGAAAAATTAATTCTACTACCTAAAATCAAGATGGCGTCAAAATCCAAGATGGCCGCCAGATTTTTTCACTAAAAATAATATTCTTATTCTTTACTCGACTCGAATAAAACACCAAAGGTTGAAAACTTGTTTCTTTGTTGTACAAAAAATGATGTTTGTATTGATTGCACTCGCCATATACGTCAAAATCGTAGAACATGATTTAGAAAATCGTTCATTTGATAGGGTAAATACCATTGCTCACCTAGTTTCTGTAGCCTATCTTACGCAATTTTTCCTCAGCTTTCTGATGGTGATCTCAGAATTCAAAACTAGCGGTGCGCTAATGGTGAAAAATCGATTTTTCTAACAAAATTCAAGATGGCGAAAATTTTTTCAAGGTAAAATGAAAGCTATATCCTTTCTCTATACGATGCCACTAAGTTTGCTATGTGTTCCAAGCGAAATATGAGACATATCCCGTGAAGAAATACCCAAGATTTATCAAAAAATGGGCTTTTTCGCAACCTGTTCAGCTAGCTGGCGTACGAGGGGTCCACCAATTTGAGAAAACAGAAAGGACCACCCTTAAGTTTTATCGAAAACTAGCGATTAGTGACATAAAATTGGAATTCTAACGATGAGTGCCGATGGCGGCCTGGTTTCAGCGAGAATTGCTCTACTAGGCTGTGGCTTATTGTTTTGTGAGTTGTTTCTTATCGGGTTGAAGTGAAGCATGGTGTGGTGTTTTTGCTGGCAGTGGTGGCAGACACCTTTATCGCATGTTCTTGAGATATGACCAGGATGCAGGCAGTTTCGACACAGCTTGCTTCTCATCACCGCTTCGTTGCGTTCCGTGACCTTCATCTTCTGGAACTTGTTGCAATCAGGCTTGGGAACTGTGATCACAATTTTCCACAGTTCATCAATTCTGCCAGTCAACCATAACACAAAGCAGCAGCAGCATCAATACCATCAGGTGTTGCGCTGCCGACGGTTCACACACTGCTTGACTGTTTTTGTCTCTCCACTATGACCGTTTTCGGGCAGCCATTCCAAGGTGAATGATTGAAAAAAATGTTAAATGATTCAATCGCTAATATTTCGCTTGTGTTTTCGACTAATTGAAATCTTTTATAGCTAATAGCAAGAGCACAATCATTCCGTTGCGATACATATAAACAAGTTAAATTTCATGCTGCCTTTATCAAGCAATAATGCAAAACCACGAAAACCGGAAAAATCGTGTCACCACTGTGCTCGAGTCTTTTCGAATTCGGGTTTGAATAGCAGTTGGGAAGAAGAAGATTACAGTTTTGAAGAGCCGTGACATTTTTTTGTTTTGAACGGTCATGGTTTGCTATGGATTTTGATGGTCGGGGAGAAAAATGTGAATGTCGAGGTGGTAAATGTTTGCTACAGTACATTTCCCATCCCTGGTTGCAATGGAACGGAGGATGCCAAAACTCGCCGCAAAATGGACATTTGTTGGACATCTTCACCACAGCATGACACACAGCAAACTTCGTCGGACGTTGATCGGAGACCTCGACGGAGGTATTGACTGCAACACTGCGCACTGGTTGCGCAGGAATGTCATCAAATACTGAATTGAATTTGTCCATCGAGTTCAACTGTCCGTTCAGATGAATCAAACAGCGGAAGGTGTCGCGAAACATCACCCATTCTCCTAATTTGCCACTAAACGTGGGCAAACTAATTTCGGGCAACTTCACCTTGGAATGCGTTGCGGTTTGATCGGCTGGTATTCCACAGTCGCGCCTGACCGCATCCTTGGGTGGAAGCAGTTTGAGAAGGGCCGATTTCACCTTACAGTAGCGGTTTTCAAATTCTTCGGCTACACGGAAGTTTTCCTGCTCACGGGTGTGCGTATCTTTTCCACCAGAAGAACCTTTCTTGAATGGATCGCTCTCGTCTTCATCCTTCTCTTCCTCTTCGTCTTATATCAGCAGCTCGATCTTCTCACGTAGCATGAAAAACTCCGAATACACTTCGTGCATGCCCTTGATTCGCACTTCAACTTCACACTCACCACGATCTTTGTCGAAAGTGACCGCAAACTTCTCCACGATTGTCACCTTTTGCTGAAGCAAGCGTTCACGCTTCAACAAAGCACGCAAATCACTGGCCATCACTGCACTGGTCAAATGAAATCACCAAGCAAGAATCACTATCACCGGTACACTCACTGTGACAGATCTACTCGACGTTACACGATCGCGTTTAGAGTAGACAAATTTAGAACTGTACAATAGTGTGGGACCAAATTTAGATTCTCGCTCCAGTCCACTTTTCGGATTGTATTTAGGTCCCATAACAACTGTGCAAAATTTCAGATCGATCGGTGAAACGATATTTACGCACCAGCCGTTCAAAGTTTGTATGGGATTTACTATGGGAAAACTTATTGCGGGGAAATTTAAAAATTTGGATAGGCTCGCGGAAATAACGCGCACCGAGCTACCTCCGCACAGAACAAAATTCACAAAGTGTGCTTTGCGTGCTGTTTGATAGAAGCATCATCAAATTAGTCATTAGTTGGGGGTCCTCTCCTATCACATCGCAGATTTCCAATAAATATTGCTTAAAAAAACTTGCCGTCGGAACGTTTCATAGATTTGCAATGCTGTTGATACAAATTTTCCTCGATAAGGGACGTTGTTTAAGGGGACACGGGAGACCGTGTTATTTTCCCTATCTTTCGTCTCACTCTAACAATTATCATCAAAACTTTGTGGAAGCAAATCTCGAGTTTAAGTGAACCGATGAAGCTGAAAATTTATTGGGTTGTGCACTACATATATAGAATCATAGTGATACATTTTCGCATCGATATATGGAGTGGTTCTTGGGATTTGCTTCTTGAAATGGATAGGGTGATTATGATGACGTCCCGTGCGGCCTTAATATCCCATATTTCACGTAAATGGCAACCCGTATCTAATTTCGAGTAAGAAGAACAACCAAATCGCATCGTGCTGAATTTCTATGGAAGCGGTTCTGACTGAGTGGATGGTACTTATTCCCTGAGAGAGAGGAGACAGCTGGCTTAGATTGCGAGCTCCCAAAAGTCAAGGAAATCTGTCATCAACTGTCACTGGAAAACCGCACATTCGAAGGGCAGAGCGTAATAAACCGTTAAAATTTGGTCAAACTAAAACTGGATGTGATTGAAAATTTGTTTTTTTTTCCTGTACTTTCGCATATAAAATAGTTGAATATTTGAATATTGTCGATTGAACTCAAATTGCTATTGAAATGTTTTAATTTTATGATCTTTATGATAACGAATAGGATGTGAAAATGGTTTTGACCCAGTTTGTGTTCTCTGAACCATTGTGCACAACCCAAACATGAGAAGAAGAAATCAAAGAAGCCAAGAAAACAAGCCAGTTGTCAGTGAGCTGTCTCCTCTCTCTCAGCTTATTCCTAACCTTTCCAGACCTTAACAAACAGAATAAGTGCGCTCCACAGCAGCTGTAGTTGGGGCAACATGCCATTTTTATGCGAGACTTAGTAATGTTTCAGTTCCCATAACATGCAATACACAGTCGTAACGATCATCCTCAAGATTTCTCAATGTCATCAATCAAAACAAATAATTAACAACCTAGTAACAAGCATAGCTGTCTTTGATTTTTTGCCTGGAAAATTTCCTGCTCTATGTAGGTGAATTTTCCAGGAATCAAAATATTTCTTGCAACGCGTAATACTTTTGCAAAGAAAAATTGCCTGAAGCTGCCCATTGATCTATATAAAAATTCTGAACACAGACCTCGATAGGTATTTTTACGATGAAGAATAAATCCGAAGACTGCAAAACAATCCAACACTTGTGAAAAAAGTTATTCAATGAAAACCTTTTGACAATGCGACGTTGATTAACACGTAAAGGAATAACAATAATAATAAAATTGGGCAAAATTTCTAAATAGTCTATCCATATTAACTTTTTTCACAAGCATTGCTCCGCGGTCTTCAACAATGTTGTTCATCGTAAAAATACCTATTGAGATCTGTGTTCAGAATTTTTATAGAGGTCAATGTGCGACCTCTGAAGATTTTTCTTTACAAAAGTAAGTTTTCCCATTGTAAATCCCATACAAACTTTGAATGGCTGCCGCTACAATATAGTTTCACCAATCGAGCTGAAATTTTGCACAGTTGTCATGGAACCCAAATGCAATCCAAAAAGTGGGCTGGAGCGAGAATCTAAATGTTTAATATAACCGTGTCCCAGGCTAATATACAGATGCCTAGGTACAATTGATGGTAGAACCAAATCGTCATCACCATCAAGTCATAACGCTTGAGCCTACTACCCCTCCCCCTCGAGTGTTACGTAATTAGTGGACGGCGTCTTACCGTAAAATGGGATATCTTTGATAATGCGGGTAACTTTGATAGTGCCGATTTGATAATACTTTTAATCAGTTAAGGAAAATGAATACAAAAGTGAAGAATATTGGCATGACACTTCATGTCAGAACTATTTTCATTTGAATCAAGAACATTTGCGTCTTAATAAACGCATATTAAAAATTGATGCAACTTTAGCAATTTCGAAACGTTTACGGACAATCTGTTCTACAATCACTTTTTGATGTAGTTTTAAATAGTTCCTCACTTATATTTGGTAGCCTAGTTATAGCAGAACTTGAATATGGTCTCAAATTTCTTAGCGAAAACCATGTTTAAAAACTGGGACTATTTCTATAATCTAAGTCACAAATTTACATATAACGTTAAACGTCTAGACTCTAGAGGTATACAACGCCCTATAAATGTAACGTAATTCTCTTAATTTTGTTCGATTTATACTCCATTATCAAAGTGACCCCAAAACAGAAAACCGATTTTCGATCATATGAAAAATCATATATCCATTCAAAATAAATCTTTTGGAAATCTATCGATTGCAATCGATAGCTAGGATGCTAATATTTGTTTTAAAATATAAATTATAGTACTTTGAAACAGCATGTATAAATATTCAAATTTTCTTCGAAAAAAAAAACTATCCAAGTTACACCGTTTCACGATACTTTTTTCTAAGTGAGTATTTTTTGCTATTTTTCATCCTAAAGGCCGGTTTGCTACTGACAAGAAAAGGAATCGCCTATCTCGATGCGTGGAAAATTTCTCCCAAGAAATGATCAAGAAAATCACTTTTTTCTGATCGCAGTACGCAGTTGAGAAGAAATGTCACTTCAAAGGGGGCTCTCTGTAGGAAATTTCTTGACCCTTTCAGTCAAGAAATTTCTTTACTTTTCTTGAGCGAAACAGCATACTTAGCTTAAAACGGTGGTTCACATAACGCCAATTTGTCCTAAAACGGCCTACTTTTCTTTATAACTATTAAACAATGTCATAATAGTTATAACGTCACTGAAACCAGTTGCGTAATGACTATCACGCAATGCTTTTTTAATAAATATTTTCAATGCAAGTGATCTTACTGATGCTATTTCTCTTGACAATGCTATCTTTCACCTCTGGTAGCCTTGAAGCTTTTTCCGCATCCTCCATCATTTCCGATTTTTATCCCAAAGACGATTAGTAGCACGCTTCCGTTGTATCCGTAGAGTTCCGCTAGGATGGCAATGTTGTTCTGAGACGCTTTGTAAACATTTTCCCGTTCCATAACGTTGCTTTTCCAAGACCAAACACGAGCCGTCGGATGTTTGACGGGTATACCACATTACCTAGTGATTAGGCTATTTTTATACACATGGATTCTGTTTGTTGTTCGAAGAAGTTGGTTAATACATTTTCAGCTCTTTAGTTTTGTTGATCAAGAAGGCGGTTGGAGCCACGAAGCGTGTCGCCCGCCAGGCTCATACAAAGGTTGCGTATTTGGTTCGTGCCACAGCCTATTACTGCTGCTGCTGCTGCCAAGTCACTCGTCGTCATCGTGACACGAAACATCCGAAAAGCCGTCATGGACGGGTGACTTGTCCTTTTCCACATCGTTCGAAGAAAGATGTGGAAATGTACCGTTCTGATTCGAATTCCGGACATTCTACTTTGTATGGGAAATATTTCAAAAGCAATGTTGAAATATTGGTCAAAAGTTCAATTTGGATTTGCTTAAATAAGCATGTAGGCACAGACAAACAGACGTAATACTTAGAACAAATCTCGATTAAAATCATAGTCGCGAGAACATGTACGCCCAATGCTAAAAACGGCGTGTTTGGCCGATGGGCCAACAGATGGCGGTAGTGAGCAAATCTCAAATGCGAACAAATACTTTGCGAGCACTGCGAGGGGGGATTGATTATACCTACCATATATTTGAATCGGCCGTTATAAAGATGGTCGATGGACAGCTGTTGATATTTACCTACATTTTAAAAGTTAAGTGTTTACCAAGCTTGATAACGCAGAGGAATCATACAGAATGATTTATTTCATATGATTTTTGATGGGTTATATGTCGTTGAAGCCTGAAGTGTCCGTAAGAGGAATCAAACCGGTATCTAACTTTTTTTTTCATTCCCTCCAGTCATAAGGTCAGTCTGCCGCGCTCTAAATCTGGCGAACGACGAAGGGGGTGAACTCCGACCCACCTAACTAGATTCAGTGGACTATGAATAAAGTAGGTTCGCAGTCAGCCGGGAGGGTTGTTTTTCGTTTTTTTTTTCTGCGACCATTGAAACAGCTCAACCGGAAGTAACAAAAACATCGTTGCATCAGCACACCACACGAAAATGGAAAAGTGATGCTTTTTTCCCGGGAGGTTTGAACGTGAGTGGCAGAAAAATGCTGCAACACGCACTATACGTGCTGAGTTGAAAGTGCTGCTTCACGATAAACGAGAGAGAAACGGAAATAAAAAGCTTTTCCATGGAAGGCACGTGTACGAAATGAGCGATTAGGACTTGAAATTTTAATGATGACGTTTGAACAAGCCACGAAACGATACTTATGAAATTAAAAGAGTCTAACATAGAAATTAAGCCTAGAAATAGCAGGAGGATATATTTAGACTTCAATTAACTCATTTGAACCCTAAAATTTTTATATAATTTAAAATTTTCACGAAATTGTGGAGCAGTGTGTGGTTTTTGATTCTGTTGCATGCACTCGACAGGTAAGCAACGGAATCACGATCAATCGTGTCCGGTTCGCGTTGTGCAAATGCGAAAAGATATTTATATTCAGTCGAGGATGGATTGCCAATTGGTTAGCTCATTTCATGTTTATATTAGAACATTTTTATCCTGGCAACGTTGCGTTACTTCAAAACAAACCATGGATGATTCGCTACTACAAGTGTCGACAGAAACCTTTATTCCTGTTTCATATAATTTCAATATGCACAAACCTCTCATTTTTTGTAATTACTAAGAATAACCCAATTTCCAATAAGTATTGACCAAGATCGTATTAATTTTCTAATATACAGCGCTTTCCTGTTGTCAAATTACTACAGCAGTAGTGGCACTTGCGCAACTATATAGGCGTCGCTATGAATTTTTTTGCACAAAGAAGTAATTCTTTTGACCATTTGCAATAACTCAGAAACATCGTCGGCACAGTCAACGATAAACAAACTTCTAAAATCAACAATAAAAAAAGTTCTGATGTAGCAATTGCCAATTTGCTACGAACGAGAACAAATTTCGCAATGCAGATGCCGTGAGCATCCTGCCAAATCGAATTTGCGTCTGGACCATTTATTCGCGCTACCACCACTAACCCATTTATCATCGGGCCATCGCATCGTAGACGTTCAACTTCTGTCCATCGCGTTGCATGCCGGCGGGAGCTTTGCTTTGTTATTCTTCGGCCTTATTTTCTCAGAACAACAGCGAAGCAGCGGAAATAAAGTCCAGAAAACAAGCGAAAACTTTACTATTTGGCAGTTTGGGCACTGCATTCGGGAACAGTACCGTATACTGAGGTGAAATTGGATAATGCCAACGGCAAGTATGACTACCTTCAAATCTCACAAAAAATTGCGGTTTTGATTTCCCAGGAACTCCAGGGATACTCTAGGAATTTCTTTAGAGATTTGTCCGAATATTTTCCCTAAGATTACTCAAAGAATATCTCCAATGATTCATCAATAAAATATACCATAAATCTTTGACTCGATTCTAGGTCGAAGTCTTCTAGGAATCATGATTGTTACAGAGCCCGATGAGTGAGAGATAAAGCTCGAAGATAAAGTTCGAACTCCATCGCGATTGCGTCTTTCTGTAAAAAGAAAAATAGATATTTTATTCGGGTTAACCAAAAGCCTATACTGGCGACACCAACCATCGACTACCTGAAGGGCACTTTACATCAGGTCGAAAAGAGTACTAATCCATAAGTTGGAAAACTGCTTGTTGCGACAGCAGCGATAGATCTTCGGTAGAGTAGCCAGGGAAGTAGCAACGTGGAATTTCAGCGTGATCAAGCTGCTGGAAAAGTCCATCGCTTCCATTATTCCAATAGTCCGTCAGGTATGCGCTCTTTCCAGCCAGTCCCTCAACGTCAGATGTGCTGCACGAGCATTTTTTCCGTGGACAACGTAAACCGCAACTAATGCGATGGAAGAAGTGCACCAACACCGAATCTGAATTTGCAATAGCCTCACTAGATGAACAACTTTCATTTCCGTCAACGAGCATATCCATGCCTCATCGGATTCCTGAGCCCTCTCTTGCTTTTACTCGCTTAAAATCTAAGCCATTGACGATATATTATCAGAACGTTCGTGGCTTAAGAACTAAAACGAATAATCTGCTTCTCTCCTTGTCGGCCTGTGATTTCGATATCGTTGTTTTCACAGAAACATGGCTTCACGCTGATATAGCTTCTTCCGAATTATCCTGCAACTATGTCATTTACCGTTGCGATCGGAATGCTTCCACCAGCTGTCTACAAAGAGGAGGTGGCGTGCTAATTGCAATTAAATCAGAGCTAAACTGCAGAGCCGTGCATCTAGTTGACAGTGATGATCTAGAGCAAACTGCCGTTCGGATCACCTTACCACTGTTCGCCTTGTATGTTTGCTGCATTTACATTCGTCCCAATAGTTGCCCAGAGAAGTACAAGAGGCATGTCGACTCAGTCAACCAGATTTCGACTCAAGCTGGCCCCCGCGACGTTATAGTTTGCTTAGGAGACTATAATTTGTCAAATTTAGTCTGGAATTTCGACGAGGAGATATTGGCATACCTGCCGATAAATGCGTCAACTGAACAAAAACTTGCTCTGGCTGAAGCAATGATGTCCGCCGGCTTCTATCAAGTGAACGATCTTCTTAACGTGAACGGTAAGCTAATTGACTTGGTATTTGTAAGTGATCAAAGCATCATTGATCTCGTCGAGTCAAAATATGCTTTGCTAAAAGTTGACGCTCACCATAAGCCGTTTATTTTAACCGTGGACGCCTGTTCTCGCGACGAAGATTCATCACTGACTAAACTGACGTGACTCTCGATTGCAGACGGTAACCGAAAATATTCAACGGTCAATTCAAATGATAAGTGGTCGCAAATGTCAAACTGATGCAACGTCAATAGTACGAAGGTACTAAACTAGTAAGGTATGAGTAAAATACTAAATCTAAAATAAACTAAATCAATTTTGTATGATGCATTTTAGTTTTGTCAAAACTATCGACAATCATGTGAGTCTGATTCTAAAGCAATATATTTGAGTCAAGAAAATTTTATTTCGTAAAGGAAAGCTTAGATTTTTGTATTCTCTATTTCCCAAATATGATTAAATATATTCCTCGTATTTTTACCCGAACATGTGTAGTTTTTCCTCGGAGTGCTAAAGATTTGTCCGTCAAAGTGTTTCTTTACAAAAACCACCAGGTGGAGTTAGTGTTCCAACGTATTTTCATTCAAATATTTGGCTATTATTCATGAAGCAAAATGCTCTAGCCACCACGTCAGTTTAGTCAGTGGATTCATCAGCAACTTTCACGTCAAATTTTGACTACGACTTGAATAACTGTGACTATGAAGAGCTCAATGCACGAATCGCCTCCATTGATTAGCAAATTGTTTTGAACCATGTTTCCATCGATGATGTTGTTTCCGCATTCTACAGTACTATCCATCATGTCATTCAATCGACAGTTCCCGTGAGGCCTCGTCGAAATTCTAAGCAGTTCAGCCAACCATGGTGGACACCGCAGCTTCGCAACCTGCGAAACCGCTTACGTAAAATAAGAAAACGTTTCCTTCGCCACCGGAATGCTTCGAACATGAGGGAGTTGAAGCATGCTGAAGAGGAGTACAATCTGCAGCAACGTAATCGTTTCCGTGAGTATACCGACAGCCTACAGGAGAATTTCAGGCAAAACCCTTCGTCATTTTGGTCCTACATCAACAAACGTTAAAGTTCGAGTAGAGTTCCTGTTGATGTTAACTATCGCTCTCGTGTTTCCTGTTCTCCAGTCGCAACTGCAAATCTATTTGCTGATTTCTTTCGTTCCGTGCATAATGATGCCACACCTCAGTTATCGCAGCAATACTTAGACAGTCTTCCGGCATACAACTTTCGCGTTCCGCAAGTAGCATTTAGTAATGTTGAAATTCTTGAAGCGCTCAGTACACTAGACGCATCGAAGGGTCCGGGTCCGGATATGCTTCCACCCGTCTTTATTAAGCAATGCGCCCATTCGCTCTCTTTACCTGTTACGTCGATTTTTAATCGCTCGTTGATTGAAGGAGTTTTCCCTGATGCTTGGAAGCTCGCCTCAATTGGCTTGTTTAGGGGTATCCTGTTTTTTACATATTCTGATCCTACGTTTCAAACTGAGCCAGAATCCAAAGTTTCATAATTTTCCGTGCCCTGGAACTATTTTTAAAACACGTTTGAATTTAGTATAGAAATCGCGTTTGAATCACCCCTCGGCAAATTTTTCTTCGCGACGAGCTGTCATTATGTAAATTGAAATGTCATTGAGTCGACGTAATGAAATCTTTTTTAATCGTTTACTATATCAAAATTAAGAAATAGAAGCGCAATAAAATCGTGTTACACTTAGAAATATTGTGCTCTTTCGATCTAGCTTCAAAGAACTGTGAATTTTTCATCTCTAAACAACCCAATTACCCCAATACATAAAGGGGGAAATATGAACAACGTGGAGAACTACAGACCGATTTCCATTCTAAATTGCCTTGCGAAAGTTTTTGAAAGCTTAATACACGGCATATTGTACCCCGTAGTACAGCACGCGATATCCGAATATCAACACGGCTTTGTCAGAAAACGATCAACGATGACAAATCTTATGTCATATACTCATTCTATAATCAACCATCTGGAGAAACGCAATCAGGTCGATGCCATTTACATTGACTTTGCTAAAGCATTCGACAAAGTGCCGCATGAACTAGCTATTGAAAAGCTGAGCCGGCTTGGTTTGCCATTTTGGGTGATTCAATGGCTGAAGTCCTATCTCTCATCGAGAAAAGCTTTCGTCAAAGTAGACGACGCAAGATCAAATGTTTTTGATATTCCCTCTGGAGTTCCACAGGGCAGCCATCTTGGGCCACTCATTTTCATCCTGTATATCAACGATCTGTGTGAGACCCTCAACTCAAGCAAACTACTGAACGCCGATGACTTGAAGCTGTTCCGTGTCATCAAATCGCTTTTGGATTGCTGCGCTTTGCAAGCCGATATTAGAACCGTATCTCGTTGGTGTGAAGTAAATGGAATGCAGATGAATGTTTCGTAGTGTAAGGTGATTACATTCACCCGCCGTCAGTCTATTATCTCGTTCGATTACTCTCTAGATAACACGTCGCTTGAAAAGGTTCGAACGATCAAGGACCTTGGAGTAACCCTGGATAGCAAGCTTCGATTTAACGAACACATCTCGGTAACAACAGCTAAAGCCAACGCGATGCTCGGTTTCCTGCGCCGGAACACATCGCAGTTCGATAACGTGTATGCTCTCAAATCACTGTACTGTGCTTTAGTTCGAAGCATACTCGAATACGGAGTCCAGATATGGGCACCGTACCACGCCGTGCATATTGAACGCATCGAAAGAGTTCAAAAACGCTTCCTAAGCTTTGCATTGCGTGGGCTCCCTTGGAATGATCCGTTCAATTTACCGCCCTACGAAAATTGGTGTGCACTAATCGGTCTGCAGTCGTTAGCGAGTCGTCGAGTGATGCTTCAACGCCTGTTTACCTTCGACGTTATCAGAAATAACATTGACTGTAGCAGCCTTATGGAGTTCTTGATCTGGTGAACGAACAGAAATGTGGAGCAACGGATGCACGGACCGTTCAGCATCGGAGGACGTGCATCCCTAGACCGTCCAGTCTAGCCTAGTTTTGGTTGACTCCTCCTTTACTCTTCCGTGTAGCCATTACGAACGAGTTATCCAAGCCGATCAGAATCGTTGGAACAGCGCCGGTGTAGCTCTAAGCTCTGTCATGTCTGCAAAGTTCCCTGAAGTCCTATGATTGTACTGGAAGGTTGAGGCTCTTAACGGTGTGCACTTCTTTAAAATCGACCTCGTGGTGTTCATAGCTCCTGAAATCTGCAACTGTATCAGCTACGATTTGTCTTCAATTCCACTAGTTCACTGTAGACAGAGTGGATGAACGTCGCCAGTCGCTCCTAGATCTTCAGCTACCCTCGATTCCACAAGTGTTCGAGATGAACCGTCGTAGAGCAAGGCAAAGGTGCGCATGGTCTTGCCATTTTAATGTAGCGATACCGGAAGTATCTGGAAAAAACCGGCGGAAACTGACGATAAACTGTTACCGTGCTTGTAGTTCTTGGAGTTTGACTAGATCGGGGTAGCTGTGGATTCCCTGGATGGAGGAGCTTGTGATGGCGATCCTCACAACCGTTCTCTCCACAAAAGCAGTGTTGTGAAAAACTCAATTTCTCACAACTCACGCCTGAGATTTTTCATGCGTGAGTTGTCAATCACACAACTCAGCAGTCAAAAAATCAAGGATGAGTTGGCTCACTTTTTTGACTCATTGTCTCGTATTTCCACAGTTTACTCACACACGGCAATAATTTCTTGTTAGTCTGGTAAAATTATAGTAACCCTTTCTAAAGTAAACAAAAACATTCGGGTTTCACGAGTTTTTGTCGGGTTTTGCGACTGAATCACTTTTTACGGTTTGAGTTGATTGAGTTGATTTCGCATCAAAATCTCAAGCGTGAGATTTGCGAAGCAGATCTCTAATGAGTTTGCTCTCACGTGAGAGCGTATTGATTGACATTTGAGAGTGAGTCTATCAACACTGCACAAAAGCTCGCTTTGCAAGGAATTTTTCCGCGAGAACCCAGGCACCGACGACACATGTAACGCTCCTGAACGAGTCTCCAGTGATCCCGAGGGTCATCTTTGGAAAGACATGGCAGTCCTTATGGCCGTCCTTCTGGCAGGCAACACAGGGCTTTGCCTTGTTCTCCTTGCGATCGGTAATGCTGTATGACGCCTTCTTTTTTTTCTGAAGCGTGCGTATTAACGTACATCTTCTCCTTCGCTTTCGGTTTTTCCTGGTTGTTACGATGCCCATCCGTCTCGTTTATAAACGTCACCTCACTTGCAGCCGTCACAATCTGGTCCATATAGCAGCCGAACGTGATGAGATTGGCGTTGGCTTGCTGGCGCTTGAAAAGTGACCATTTTAGCTTGAGTGTGGCTGGCAGCTTACTCACCAACTCCTGAAGAAACAATGGGTTCGAAAGGTGTTCCTGAAGACCCGCTGCCTGTTGATGGCTACACAGATTTTTGCACGCCAAACCGAATCCAATCAGGCTTTCCAAATTCTCCGGGCGTTAGAGTCGTACGTAGTTTGATGAGAAGAGCGTTGATAATCTGCCCTGGGCGTCCGTACTGCGTCTTCAACGTGTTGATGATCATCAGTACAGACGAAGGATGCATCAGATAACTTCGTACTGCCTCCAATGCATTTCGTTTTAGCCACAGCTGCAGTCGCATAAGATTTTCACCATCGGAATAGCCTCACATGTCGGTCGTATTTTGATAGCAGCTTAGGAACAACGGCCACTCGAGTGGATCACCGGTGAAAGCAGGAAGTTTTCTGGGCACGACCTAGGACAGGACGTGACAGCTCAACTAAGACTGCCCTGTTGTTTTTCAGTCGATAACTTTGACGATACAGAAGCCAGTGCAACCAGAATCCTTTTAAAGCAAACCTTGTGAACAAATTCAAACATCAAGGCTCATGATTTGAGACGCTACACATTAATGCTTCCAGTGGGCTATTTGCCCTTTGAAGGAAGCACCACTCTAGACAACGGACTAGCATGCAACGCCCAGTGGCACAGTCGGAAAACATTCCTCTCGAAAAGTTTTACGGCCTGAGACGGGAATCGAACCCACACTCCTTAGCACGATGCGGCTAAATGACTCAGTGACACTAACCGCACGGCTATGAAGCCCACAGATTTGTTGTTGTTTCTTATACGTTTCATTCATTCAGTGCAATAGAGGATGCTAGCTTATTAAAAAATCAGGTTGATATTAAAAAACGGCGATATTTTTTGAGAAAATTGAAACAATTTCCATTACATTGCTTTGAAGTAAGTCTTTTTAATTCATTTTAGCATTGTAGAAGCACATGCGGTAAACCTAAAATCGAATATAAATGAATTTGAAGCAAAATGATTTCATAAAATTTTTGAAACTTTTTATTAAAACTCTAATTTATGAACTAGCAACACGGCCAGACTAGCAACAAAGTGCCCTGTTGCAATCCAACTCAACGATGTGAAAGTAGGCCTTTGCCAAAACGACCAATTAGAAGTGGTCTTTTTTGACAGGCAATTGGTTTCGTTTTTGCACTCTGACCTGACTTGTCTTCTCTTACGGCACGACGTGTCTAGCAGCGAATTGTTGGGAGTTTGGTACACCAAATAGCTGCCGCCAAGCAACATAGCAGACATGGTAGCGACGATGGGAGCAGATGTGGGAATCATCGACGAAATGTTTGAAGATAATTGAGACGAGTTTGAAGATAATCGTTTACGGAGGAGGGAGTACATTGGGCTTGAGAGGTACTCATATGCGCTGGAACGAATGGCAGAATGGGGGGAAGTAAGCATGGCCCAGCAGTTGGAGTAGGGTAGGTGTACCAGTTATGGACATAGTGGCTCCCTATTTCGCCATACGTGATAATTTTATTATCTTCAAATTTTCAATTATTCTGTGTGTTTAAGTAGTTTAATATCAAATATATCTTGATGTTAACGTATTCAAAAATATTGAAAATGTAAAAGTTTTCGAGAAAATTCGTATGGCCAAATAGGGAACCACTATAGCCATAACTGGTACACTTTCCCTAGGTGTTTTATAGTTGTACTTCTAATTAAGCTTTATTCAAGGATGGTTGGGTACAAACTGAAGATTTTTACAGTTGTTGATGACTTATAAATAAGCAGGTTGCTAAGGTACACAACTGGTAGCTAGCTGAGAGAGACTCGCGAAGAGGAAAAATATCAATGTCATATGCAGCCCAGATTCCCCTCTCACGAAACGTCAAATGCAGCCCACCGTTTTTATGGCTAAAAAAGTGAAAAGTATTGTGTTCAAAGTAAACTGTTATTAAAAATCTCAGTCGGCGGAGCAGTTTTTTCCAAAGTTGCTGATAAATCTAAGCAGAAGATTAATTATTTCTAATGTCTGCTACGTTTGCTGGCATGAAATTTCACTCAAATGGCTATTTATGAATCGATGTGATGCAAACTTAATCATTTTTTGCTGAGATGTTCATGTGAGGATTTGAACAGCATGCGCATAATTGGTATGCGCATGCGCCGAATTGGTATGCGCATGCGCATAATTGGTATGCACAAAGTGGAATAAGAAACAAACTCAGCAATCAAAGAAAAAGAAGACCGTCTTCGCGAGTCTCGTCTCAGGTAGCTAGGATCGCGACTGGTGGTAAGCATCGACTGCTTTGTTAGTGGCTAACATTCCTCCCTTCTTATTTCCAGAACATATACGGCTCAAATCTTGACGGCATCCGGATCACTCTGTGTGGCCGCATTGATGGTGGTTCTGGAACGAGATCTGCTGGTGGCTGGTCTTCTCCTTCATGCCCCGGTTCTGGTTGATCGGTCTGGATACGACTGCGTTCGGGAACATCTTCGAGTTGACTGGGATCCGCTTGGACTTCCCGGCTCGGAACTGCTGGCATCACTTGCACTTCGGTTCGTAGTTGGATGGGAACAGGAAGTGGTTCCTGCTCGGCTTGACCTTGTTCAACGACGTACTGTACAGTTGGTCTTGGAGATTGGAGTCGAAACGTATCCACCAGGATACCCAGTGGTGTTGAATCCGCTGCTCCGGTTGTTGCTTCACTGGAACGATGCTTGAGCTGGTTGTAGTGCGATCTAATGAAGGAATTTCGTTACGGCAAACACCAGCGCAAGACCTTGCTTCTCGATCTGTCCATAATTTGCTTCCGCGTGGGTGAGTGCACGGGAAGCGTGTGCGACGGCTTTGACTGAGCCATCGGGAAACCTGTGTAGAAGGCAGGCACCGATTCCGGACCGCGAGGCGTCGGCAGCAACGATGATGTCCAATGTAGGATCGTAGTGCGAAGACAACAAATCCGACTGGAGTACCTCCTTGAAACTCTTGAAAGATTTCTGGCACTCGTTGTTCCAAACAAATTTGGCATCGTTCTTGAGCAGCGCGTTGAGTAGCCGCCTCAGTTGGTGCATCTCCGTAACAAACTTCGCATAGAAATTTATCGCACCAAGGAACGAACGTAGAGTTGTGACATCTTTGGGCGATGGCGTCTTGACAATGGCGTCTACCTTGGATGGAGATTGTTCTCATCTACGATATGCGTCAGATACTTGACCTCCGACTGCAGAATGTTGCACTTTTCTTCCCTCAATACGAGTCCGTAAGCTTGAAGGCTTTGGAATAGTGCGATGAGAATCTTGTGGTGCTCCTCTTCAGTTTAGCTGTAAACGAAGATGTCGTCCAGAAACGTGTTCACTTTTTCGAGATCGGAACCATGCTGTTTATCAATTGATCGAAGGCCCCGGAAGTGGATTTTACTCCTGGTGCGAACCGATGATGGAGACAAAAATGGCGTCGCACGTTCTGCCATTCACTTACGTTTGTGTAGACTTCCGGCCGATGCTGGTTAAGCAGGGACGCAGCGAGGTGAAACGTTGAGTCACCCTTTTCACCTGTTTGACCATACGTGCAGTGTATCGCGATGTGGTCCACAATCTGATAATCCTGCAAGATGGCGGGAAATATTCAGCGACCGAGGAACAAATTTAATGGATGCTAACCTGGACTTGAAAATGGAGCTAAGGCAAATCAACACCAACCTAACAAGCACTTTTACCAATACGGACACGCAGTGGCACTTCCTCCACGCCGTATATGTGGGGATCTTGGGAGCGCATGGTCCGGTTGTTCAAAAGCGCGCTGGCATCACTGTCAACTGGAGGTAAGCCGGACGATGAGACCATTCGTACGCTCATGATTGAAGCATAATCTATAGTCAACTATAGCCCAATCGATTCTGAGGAGCAAGAAACACTGACGCCGAAACGCTTCTTGATGATGAGCACCAGCGGAGTCAATCAGCCGGAGATCGAAGAGAGGACGATGGCACGGTGAAACTGGAACCTCTGCAGCTAACTGTTGGATAGCTTCTGGACACGTTGGATCAAAGAGTATCTCCCTACGATCACTAAGCGTACGAAGTGGTTCAAGGACTGCAAACCTGTTCCAGCTGGAGATTTGGTGGTTGTTGTTGAGGACTGGCTCTGGAATGGCTGGCTGAGAGGTCGGGTACTACGCGTGTTTCCGGGAAGTGACGGCCGTGTGCGGAATGCGTAAGTAACGACAGCCAGTGCAGGAGTACTGGTTCGGTCAGTGACAAAGCTGGCAAATCTGGAAGTTGGTGGTACTGCTGTAGTAAACTTCGATCTATACGGGTCGGGGAAAGTTCCGAACGACCATAAACCAGCACCCAGATGCGACTGGGTTATTCGTTCATCGCACAGCAAGTGGCCACAGTAGAGGCAAAATTCAATCATTCCGATGATTGTATTCGGCTAGAGCTGTCATACTAGATCAGGGTTTCCCAACCGGTGGTCCGCGGACCCCCAGGGGGCCGTGGCGACTTTCCAGGGGGTCCGCGAAGCCATTGTAGATGTGTGCCGTGCTCTTTTCATCGATTACAGATGTAAGTTGTCTCTAATACGACTTGCTCTACTAGAGTTCATTATTACCGAATTGCAGTTTTTTCGTGCGTCCTTCAACGTCATTGAAAGCCAGGTATTTTCTTTTCTGCATTGGTTAAATATTATACCAGTGCGAGCTTCAAAATGAAACTTAGATCATTCCTGGAGGTACCTATGTAAGATTCCTGGCATATTTTTTGCTTTTTCTTGCAAAATTTGACCAATTATTCACTTTTTCCACTCATATTTTCTCAAACATCTATCAGTATGTTTTTTTTTAAATAGATTTTCCAATCACGAAAACTAGCTCCAGTTGTTGCAACATTTTGTAATAGTTTGAAATTTGTAATTGTCGATGGTTAGTTAAAAAAAATGAGCTTCTTTCCTAATATATGAATAGCAGCTTCCGGAGCTGATTCTTGGGGCTACCTAATATTTTTTTTTTTTAATTCCTGGATAGACTTTCTTAGATTACTGGAAAAACCTTGGAAATATTCAAATCTTTTCGAGAATTCTTCAATCCAATTGATGAGACCCAGGTCATCAATTCATTTTGTTCAGTCCAGAATTGTACTTGGTAGAATCCTGGCTAATTGAGTGATGGAACGTGGAGAACATCTTTGCTGAACTGGAACAAAAACAAAACCAAATTCTCCCGAGCGTCAGAGCGCTGCTTCATTCGGATCTGTCATGCTCCCGAGTAATCGAAGCAAGAGTGATTCTTGATCTTGTTTGGAACTGTTCAGAGTCAATTGTGCGTTCGAAAAAAAAACTGATTCCCCTCCTAGATTTATGGTTTTCAACGGTTTTTGATTACAAACTGGTAGTTCACTGTCGATTTGTTGGTTATACAATTTTTCAGTCAAAACCATAATAAATCACACCTTGCTCGGTTACTCGCGAGTAAAAGTTCCCGAGCTTGTTGTTACTTCTTTTGGCATATGTTCTCCCGAGCAGACGGGTGCGGACTTACTCACACTTAGCCTGTTCGCGAGTATGTCATATTTATTATACGTGGATATACACTCGTGAGCTGCTTCGTGATGTGAACTTTTTCACCACTGAGATAATTTTCTACTGTAGTTTCCTACAGGATCATAGCCGAATTCTTGCATTAAGGCGCAATGTTTGGATTTGTCTGTCAAGTATGTCTATTGATTACCTCTGAGATCTTTGGCAGCTTTCCATTTATATTGTGAACAGGATCCAATTGATATTTTTGAAGCTTAAGGTGCAAGTAAAAATGAAGCAAAAATAAAAAATGAAAAAAAGCAGTATTCGCTCTTGAAATCAACAAATCGGAAAAAATAAGAACACACACCCTTTTCATTTTGGAAATAAAACAGCTCTGTGTTTTTAGTTTATTTCGATTTGTTGGTTTTAACGGCGAAAACTGCTTTTTCACTTTTGACAATTTTTTACATGGGCCTTAAGGTGAAGATGAATCGAAGCCAAGTGACCAATCGATTAGGTTTTCAGCTCAAACGGATGTTTGGTTCTCCAGATCCGTGCTCTTGAAAATTTGAACTTTGGCTTCGATTCATCTTCACCTTAATGAGATTATTCGCGAAAATCTCACAAGATATACCTATTCCATTCAATTTGGTACTCAAATTGTTCACTTGAGTTACACTATAAGCAAATCTTTCGTTTTCGTAAGATTCGATTTCAAGATCATCTGTTAGAGGGGGTCCGCAAGATGTTTGTAGACCTTCTGAGGGGGCCGCAACTTCAAAAAGGTTGAGAACCACTGTACTAGATGATTGTATTGAACTTAACTTTGGACAGAGCCGTAGCGTGGCTTCATGGCGCCCTTGGCGAACTGCCAGTTGAGCGCCCCTTATTCAACGATCTAGTTTTTTTTCTTTCATTTTACAAAAGATGTACAAAAGATTCTTACTAAAATTCTAGCGCGACTTCTTTAAAATTTGTTTGTCAAAATCCTCAAGCAATATATTACAAATTCGACTACCTGCGATGTATAATAATTGGGTTATATTCTGAAAAAGGCATACAAAATATTTCAAATTTTATTTTCAGGAGAACTGATCGATAGCCCGGATGTTATGTTTCCTGTTCAAATTGCTAGAGAATAATCTGCAAAATTGACCGGATGTATTGAACAATACCTTTTTAGTGGAGTGCACACTTCTAAGAAATGTTTGAAGACATTGCTGAACCATTTATTTAGCGATGGTTTCATAAACTTTCTTCCTAATAATTTTATAAAAATCGAAACATTTTTAATTCATTACACTGGCAAACGTCCAATAATTTCAACAATAGTTGTCAGAGTGGCTTAAGTTTTATTTTTAAGAAAATTTTTACATAAATAAAAAAAAATCGACGGGATCTTTTTTTTTTCGTTATAAATAATCTTTGTTCTGTTAAGTTGAATACCTCGGAGAAAGTAAAACCCAAGTTTTGCTGTATCATTTAATTCCACTAGAGTTTTATATCTTTTGGCAGATACGCGTATTTCGACCTCAACAGTTGAGGTAAGACCTTGTTCAGTATTGTGTACTAGAACCGTTCGAGAACAAAACTGAGATAACCTCAGCATGGTTTTGCTTAGTACTTGCGGACATCACCGCTAGACTAAGGAAGTCCTCATATAATAGAAATAGAAGCTTTATTTTAAGAAAGGCACCATCAAATGTAAGGGCACTTTCTGTCAATATTTAACGCATACTTTCTGGAAATGTTACTAGAGATAAGTAATTTTTCTTTTTTTCGTAAACCACATATGAATCTTTTTTTTTTTGCGGAAATGAAGATAATTCCCTTGCCCAGAATAATACTCAATATTATGACTTTGCACTCATGTTTTCATTTGAATGTTACACACTTAGATTATATTACTGGGGTCGGTAAAATTGTATTGAGTTTTGGAACTACCGAAAAAGTCAGTAAAATGAAAATTGTCGCCACGCGTAATTGAAAAGCAAATTTCACCATATATTATTTTTTATCGATATATGATATCAGAAGAAAGCTCTATGCAAAATTTCAGTGAAAAATCTCTGTTTTTCGATTTCTGACATTTTTTCTTAGTTTACTGACTTTTTCGGTAGTTCAAAAATCCAGTTATTTTTACCGAACAGATTGAGTGTGTAATCAGTGATGAATCAGTTCTGGATTGTGTGAGAATTGAACTAAACTCTTTATCAGAATTTTGAACTCAATTCTATGGAAATTTGGCCCAAAGTCTCGTGATAACGCTGTCCAGCTGTTAAAAATTCTGTCCAAATACCGCCTGAAATATTGTCAGAACGATAATGTTAGAAAGAGATGGTTCCCATGGTAGCTCCAAACCGAATAAGATGAATACCATGGTAGTTCATGCATGAAGTAGTTATTAGAATATGATTCCAAACTCATCAGATCAATCCAACAGTCAAGTAACTGTTTCAATGGTAAAACTATTGATAAAAAATTTATTGACTAATGAAAAACATTCCATTTTTTTTATACTGGTTTCGAAAAATTTCGCCACTTTATATAGAAAACGTTTTTTTTTCATAGAGATATAGTCGATCAAAGCCGTGGAAAAGACATGGTTGTTTTTTTTTGTAAAAATTATACCTTAGATTTTCTCTAATAATTCTTTGGAATCCTATTGTTTTAAAGTAAAACAAAATCTATGGATAAGCATCACAAAGCCGAATCCCTACCCATACTCACGTTTTAAAAAATACTAAACTGAAATAGTAATAGATATGTTAATCTTCCAATTTTCTTAACGTTAGCTTTCTGTTTGTACACAAAGCTGAAATAAAATTTGCATTGTTGTTCGTTGCTCCTAATACAATCTTTAATTTGGATTCTAACAAAATCGACCCGTGTAACACCATCGTGACCTTCCCTTGTAAGCTTTTTTAACTTATCCTCGGGGGTAGCCCTAAGTAGTCTAAACATTCGTTTAGTTAATGATTTAGTTAATTTTTTTCTAATTCGAACCACAAAGACTATGTGTAAAGTAATCTACACATCATTGCTAAGATTTTGAAGTTTTAAAAATTGTTAAAAGTGATACAGGAACTGTTTCAACTTTTAATTTTTATTCGACGATTTTTGTTGAAACAGTAGTGACTAGAAGAGTGCTTTCTTTAAAAATGTATCTTTCAATATTTTGCCAAGTTCGTCACGCATTTTGGCGCCCCCTGAAGGCTGGCGCCCTTGGCGGGTGCCAACCTGGCCAACCGCACGCTACGGCACTGACTATGGACACATACAAAATAGATTAAAATCTACTAAAGCTAGGAAGTGAAAACTGAATTTAAGTTAAATTATTAGCGAAAATTGTTATTTCTACTTGGGTGGCCTTCCTTAGCCGAATGGTTAGCTTCCGCGGCTATAAAGCAAATCCATGCATGGAAATTTCCTTGACTTCCTTGGGCATAGAGTATCATCGTACCTGCCACACGATATACGAATGAGAAAATAGCAACATTGGCAAAGAAAGCTCTCAGTTAATAACTGTGGAAGTGCTCATAAGAACATTAAGCTGAGAAACAGGCTTTGTCTCAGTGAGGACGTAATACCAAGAAGAAGAAGATGTTATTTATACTAGTTAACGTTGTTGGACAGTAGAAAAACACATCTTGGACTAGAAATGTGAGTAGCAAGACATAACACAAACATGAATTTAATAAACTAATAAACTAATAAACTAATTAACGAAATAATAAAATGACAGCTATAAAGCTGACTCATGCATTATGCAAACACCGGTCGTGCTATAAGAGGTCCGAACATCTATCGTCTCTGTCCCAACACCACTATTATTGAGTTGCTTCAATAGCGTATCTGCTACGAAATTCCTCAAAAGTGGTGATGAGACTCCCCCTTTGGAGCATCCACAATCACTCAATTTCCGAACCACAGCTTGACGCAATGTCGAGAAGAGATGTCGGTTTTTGAGCATTTGGTAAATCAAATTGGTAATCAGGGTAGGCAGCCCATGGTTTCGTGCAGATTCCAATATGGCATCGAAAGACATGTTACCAATGGCACCCTCAAGAAAACACCCAAGCAGAATTGCTTTTAAACGAATGATTCCTTGATATCGTATACAACTTTCTGTAAAAGAGTCACAGTGGGATTCCAGATTGGTAAGCATGTTGAATCACATGAAGAGGCATGTTTTCCAAATGGTTATCACGGATGTGATGATCGATAATGCGTTCCAGACACTTTGGAAGAAAGGACCTCAGACTTATTGGTCTAAAACTCTTCGTTTCTTTGTACGACACACGCCCTTCTTTCGGGATAAATCTTGCAGTAGTGTCACGCTAGAATCTGGGAACATACCCGTTAGCAAATCTGCTTATAAGTAGCTTCTTCAAAATACGTTTGATAAACTCAAATCCCTGCTGGAGCAGTACAGGATAAATTCCATCAGCTTCTGGAGATTTGAAAGGTGCAAAACTATTAAGTGTCCATTGAATCGATTCAGTATTTACGATACTGCGAGCCGAAGTCTGAGGCTCTTGACTACATGAAAAGACATTTGTTTCATCCGTAGATGCTATTTATTGCACCAAGGGGTCCCTCATGTAGTCTTTACAGACCGTAGAGGACAAGCTTCTTTAAAAGATTCCATAATGTAGGATGTTACAGTATCAACGGCATGGACGGAGAATGTCCATGCATGAAATGTTGTCGCAATCAATCCAATACTGAGTTCCCAGTTTGTTTACTGGGGATCCCTAAACCGCAAAATCAGTGAAGTAACATTCAAATGTTCAAAGGAAATGTAGCGATGGTCTGATAAAGATTCCTCATCTGATACATGCCAATTCGTCAACACGTGACTGATTTGAGAAGAGCGTTATGTCTAACACTTCTTCTTGCGCAGAGCAGACACCATGAATGTTGAATATCAAGTAATCCAAGACCTGTACTTACTGCTTAAGTATTCCATCAGACTGAAGCATTTCACATTAAAATCTGAGCTGCTTCAGATGATATCGATGGTCCAAGAAGGCATGCTAAGTCTAATACAAACAATCCGCATCATTATACGCAGCACAAATCACTAGAATGTCAGGTTATGATGATAAATACCACAAACTATTACCATCTGATCAATTCAACCCTAATTTACGGTACACAATGCGCACAATCCAACAGCAGCAGTAAATACACGACAAGTTTTGGGCCGAACTACAGCGAATTTATGCGCTCGAGCCCTTTCCGATTTAGTTTTTTTTTGCTTTTTCAATAAGATGTAAGCCGCTCGCAGCAAAAAAAATTGAGCTAACCCAACAACCGGGGAAATCCTCTCGAGAGTATTGAAGAAACAAGTTTTGAAAGTTGATTTTCTGCCACGATATTACGCTCAATATTCAGCAAGTTTCAATGGTACGTGCCAATCTGGGGGAGATGGGTCAGGTCGGTGGCCGCCGGGTCAAACGCGACTAGGGTTACCGGAATGTGCCCAATTCTACGGCCAGGACATCCGGAAACTCGGCTGATAACTCTACGCGCAGAAACAAAGAAAATGCAACGCGGAACAGTGAGGAAAGCGGAAACCGACCGCTCGGAAAACTTTCGAAACTGGAAAGCTTCGATAAACAGTCAGTCAACCAGGCAGCTAACCTTCCGGACGAGAAACGGAAAAAAGTGCACAACAATTTCAAAACTTTTGCCCCCTGCGCTTGGCATCAGGATTTCCTCAACTGGGCCTGCTCTTCTCTGGCGTGGTGCCTCTACTTACACGCGACGGATCCACCGAAAACGGATGTTTTATCATGAACATAAAAGTGTCGGAAAGAAAGTTGGTTTTATACAGAACTCCGGAGAAACTTTGCGTAGACGACCAAACCTGTACACGGGTTGCTCCAATTGAGTTCCGGTCCTCTAAATAAGGGAGGGGGTCTAGCAAAATGTTAGGCAAGTGTGTTACGTTAGAAATAGAAATTTGTTGTATAACTTAGTTCAAAGCAAATTGGAGATTCATCCTCTTGATTAACTATGCTTTTGAAATCCTGAGTAACTTGATTTACAATTGGACTAATTCCTTTTAATTAAGAGACGAATGCCCCTTCTGGGTAAAGTCTCTATAAACAAAAAAAAAAAAAAAAATTGGACTAATTAGTCCTAAATTAGAATTGTGCGCGCTTTCAAACTGTATAGCTCGTTTCTGAGCTTTTTCGCAATTAGTTAGTAATATGTAATATGTTTTTTTTTTCAATTCCAAAATTGGCTACGGTGGTTTTTTTTTCAAAATTTTGAATACTTTTCAGAAGGGAGAGAGCCAGAGTCCAATTGAGAAATTTGATTTTCTTTTTTTTTTCATGATTGAGTAAAGACTGGACTCGGAAAAATGAGACACACCGAAATGATCCCCAAAAAATCATTTTAAATCGGATACTTTTAAAATTTTCAGGGATTAAATAACTATATATTAGTTATGTTTTGGCATAATTATTAATTATTTATTAAATTCCCTCCCCCAAGTTGAAAGCTCGTACATTTACGTTAATACTGCTCATGAGATCTTGGGTGAGGTTTTGCTCATCTTTCTTACACAATTTCTCCCAGTTTTTCTTTAATGCTTCATCGGTTTTGAATGTTTTTCCGCTTTTCTTCAACTTTTTCTTCATTATCGCCCAAAACTTTTCGATCGGACGAAGTTCCGGTATATTCGGCGAATTCGCCCCCTTCGGGACCACATTAACGCTCTTTGCTTCGTACCGATCCATTACAGCGCTTCTGCAAGCATGCCTCTCGATAAATCTGCCCGTTTATTGTGCCGGTTGTAACGAATGGCTTACTTTACCGTCCGCACTCGCAGATCGCCTGCCACAACAGATACTTCTTCGCGAATTTGTCCATCTTTCTCTTCCGGAACTTTTCCGAAACCTCCAGCCGGGACGTACAGACAAAACTCGAGGCTGAGGATTTGTTTTGTGTCCGCCTTGATGCATGTCTTGTCATTCATGACGACACAGCCTGGCTTGACCAGCCACTCACGGTACAGCTTCCGCGCACGCAATTTGACCACCGTGCTTTGCTTGTCAGTCCGGTTTGGCGCTTTCCTGACCCTAAAACACGTAGACTGGACGAATCACTTCGACGAATTGACCTTTTTGGCGCGCCGCTTGATGGTCTTCGTCTTCTGGAACATCTCCACAACGCGGAACACGATGGAATGGTGGATTCCTTTTGCCTTTTGCCGATCCATCTGTTGGACTGACCAGCATTATCGATCACCACGCCCAATATTTACTGGTGTAGTTCTTCTTGTTTCGAAAGCATCTTGAAAACTACTTGACAGTTCGCAATGTAATTTTGCACACAAAAACATAGCACTCTAAATTAGTATTACCCAAAACTCCATAAATTTTTACCCACGCGATAAAAAGTTACATCCAAAACAAAGTGTCGCATTTTTTCCGAGTCCAATCTTTATATATATACTAGTGGTCCCGCTGCATAGAAACTCTATTACAGCATCATTAATGCTTCTAAGCCTGATGCATACAGGCATTAAACAAGCACTTTATTGGCTTTATATTCGCATACAGGGCATGTTTAAATGCCATCCAGTGTTTTGACCAGGCCCATGGCACGGGACGAGTTTTAGCGTAGTCAACATCTCCATGTGTTTACTCATTTTCGGGTAATTTGAATCGAGAGTGCAATCAGAATGCGAAGTTTTGTTTAATGTTTATGATCCATAATCGAGCAAGAGTCGCAAACAAATCACTGATTGCTTGCTTGGAGGCTTGCGGAATGCCTTTTAATGTTTGCTCTCCTTTCAAAACCATCGAAATGTTGAATGTTTTTCAACTTGTTGGCACATTATTAGCTGATTTAACAATATCAAAAATTGTTAATCAAACCATAGCAAACAATTAAACAAAACAATGGTCTTTATTTTCACAGTTCTTACAACTGACAGTGGGCGATATTCACTTATCGCCCGGGATATCCTGGCTACGAAGAACACCGTGTATCAATATATGGTTGTCATGGGCCTGGTTTTGACAGATATACCACGTGCTTTGTGTTTGCATATAGTGGTAAGAGGGAGTTAATCAATGTGATGGATTTTACTAAGGTGGCGCAGATCATTGATGCGTGCCACTAGTTCTCTCTTTCATTCTCCCGCTGTTCTTATGCAGCGCAAATAGTGACGTCACTATGAAAGAGAGAACTAGTGGCACGCATCAATGATCTGCGCCACCTTAGTAAAATCCATCACATTGGGAGTTAATCATAAATCTTCTCACTACTACAATTGCAGGTTTCATGACGGGGAAAAGTGATGGTTTAAATTGGTCACTTTTCTTTCCAATACTATTCATCTTATGTGGCCGTAGGAGCAAAGGAGCAGGACTTCAACAACTCAACAATACGGGTGTCGCAGGTTCGAGACGCAAAATGAGGAGTTTCAGCATCATAAAACGAGGATCAAAATGTGGCAATTGCAAGTCCTCAAAAGGATGAAAACCACCAAAATGAATAAGTCTAATACGAAGAAGTACTATCTGTATCATTTTATTACATTTTGGCACACCATTCGAGGTTTCCGTTTTCATGACATACAAACACCATTCCATTTTTATTTATATAGATAGATAATTCCTTGGTATCGAAAGATAATTCAGTTGTATTGAGTAACTAATATTAGTTACTTGTTTTTAATTATGAATCATAGTTTACGGCTAACCAGCCAAGTGGAAGTTTAACAACTACCGAAAAGCTTAACATTACATATACTTTGCAATTGGATTAAATGGACAAATTGATGTGAAGTTTTGCGAAAAAGTTACACGTCTTCTCAGTGAGAATCGAACTCACAACTTCCTGATCTCTAGTTAGGGCGCGTTACCCCTACGCCATGAGAGGACTCATGGACGCAGAAGTTAGCCTGAATTCGATTTCAGCTCAATAATCACGTGGCGTAGGGGTAACGCGCCCTAACTAGAGATTAGGGAGTCGTGATTTCGATTCTCACTGAGAAGACGTGTAACTTTTTCGCAAAACTTCACATCAATTTGTCCATTTAATCCAATTGCAAAGTATATGTAATGTTAAGCTTTTCGGTTATATTAGTTAGTTCACAAGAAACATTTTGAAACAAAAAAGATGTGTTGCTAAAATCAAGCGGTTTAATTGCCAAAATTAAACCATGCCAAACTCAAACGGTCAAGTTGTCAAAATCGAACGGGCTCCTCAAGTAACCACTAGCCCGCTGATTCGCCTTTTTGGGCTTATAGGGCTTTTATACGACTAATTTAGGGCATGTCAGCTGTATAATGGCTTTATATTAGCACGCAGGGCGAATTAAAATGCTATTTGATGACTTGGGACTGTAGTTATAACTTATTATATTGCTTCTAGGCATACTTCTTATCTTATATTTTCAAATTAATTTAACATTACTAAATTCATTGAACATTTAGTTTATAATATATGCTATAGAAGCTTTTTCAAAATTTGAATTAGTCAACGATCTTCAAAAGTTCAAATGAGATCCGCATTGCCCCTGTCTACCCTGCGGTGCACGGTTAATATAGCAATCCACTAGACTTCATTGCAAAAGTGGATTCGTAGCGAAACTTGTCGCGACCAACCAAATACGAGAAGGGCAAAAAGATGGAACAAGCTGATTGCTTGATAAAAGTTTTCTTTTTTCCTTGCCAGATTTTCCAACTCGTCAAAACAGCAGTGTCACAGAGCAAAGCTCATTTTCACACCCCGAAAAAAAAAAAGAAAAAACACGAGTGCCAGCATAAATGGGACATGGCCCTATCGCCCCGCAGAAGTGCCCCCTTGCTTGCGTGCAAAAGTGCGGTGCGATGCAGTGAAAATGGCGTGAAAACAAAATGGAAACGCTAGGGTTTAATTTAAATTTTGCTCATAAAACAAGTTTCTGATTAAATCTCTCACTTTTCACACGTTTTTGGGGCGTGTGGCAATTATGGGGTTGGTTTTTGCTCGCTAGATTAGTGCAGCGTTACACAATCGGGATGTGGAACTGTGGCGTGATCAAAAGAAGGCTAACAGATTAAGATGGCAGTTCGTGATGCGGAAATAAATGAAAATCTTCACTGCTAGTCTGTTCACGGGATTTGCTCCGAGTATAGTAGCATTGGACATTCGAATTTGAGCAAAAGTTCGAGTGAGGCAAAAGTTCCATTATTAGATTTGTAGCTCAATTCAAAACAAATATTTTGAATGTTATGAAGGTTTGAATAGTAATCTTAAAAGGGGATTCCAAAAATTATTGCAAACGATTGAGATTTGGAAAAGTTATACTATCAATTAGTTCAAATGGATAATACAAATAAAGAAATTTTTGTTTTGATTGCTTTATCAGTATCATTTCAAACATAACATTCATTTCTTATATCTTTATGATCTGTGTTAGAAAACACTATCTTCCTAATTTGGTAAAACTTAATTAAGCTTTTATAAACATTTTTTTTAACAATATATTTCATTTCATATGCAGTAGCAGTTCAGAATTCATTTACATCTGCTCCTAAGAGAAAACAAGAAAACACACACTAAAATAAAATTGTCTAAAATACGCTACAAACCGCGTTATCACTCTTATTAGACACACACTATAACTGAATCAACCACCGTATGAATTATTTTTTATGTGTTGTTTCCGTACCCGTAGATTTAATTTACAAAAAGCTTTTCCCCAACCTACATTTGCTTTCCCAAGTCATCGCTGCTGCTGAATAGGTCCAGACATAAGTTTTATTTTAATATAATATGTTTAAATTATGGGACATATTTTAATAACCAAAAAATATGTGTTGGAACGAGCACGATGCTATCCTCGTCATCCCCAGAAGAGGAACGCTAAAATATAGTTCCACTCCACACCATGTGATCGACTACAAAAAAATGCAAACCGTAACGTAAATTACACTCGTTTATAAGTTTTTGCACATTAAAAAACAACATCACGGAATTTGTATAAATTCAAACGGATTTCAGTGAAATTATTTGCGAATTTATTAGATATTAAACCAAATATAGCGGAAGGTACTATAATTGTTGCAGTTTAATATACGCAACTTTAAGTCGCTTCACCGTTTTGGTGTACTACGACGTAAATATATATAATTTTTTTTTAGTGTGAATTTAATCCATAAACAGCCGGCATAGTTGGGACTGTGTTGACAGCTTGCATCCGGGGCGGAAAAAGAAACAAAACCGTCCCATCGACTGGAGGCAAATAATAATAAAGGAACGGAGGAAACTCGCGCAGACGAGTGCGAATTCGGATGAAATATGGTTTTAATCCTGGTAATATGTTTTTGTCGCGGGGAAACCGTATGCTCCGAAATATATTTGCACTCGGATACACACATGGAGATGTTGCCGTTGGGCGGCGGGAACTGAGGAACAACGGGCACGTCATCATGGAAATGGGAAAATCATTTCGAGAGGGTGAGTCACTGTTTTATGAGTGTAGTGTTTGACAAATTAAAAAAAAAATACTTCAATTTTTTCTACGGTTTTTCTTTGATTTTTCGCAATTACGTTGGCTCAGAGGGACAGAGTCTGCTTAACGCCCAAGGTATCTCACAATTGGAATCCAGCTCCGTTTTTTGTTATTCATAGTAGTATTCCCATAAATTAAACCTTATTTCCCCAAAAAAATCAAGTCTATGGTGGGGATCCAAAAACATTCTTGAAAGTGTGTCGTCCATATCTAGTTGTTCTATAAGTTTATTTTCGAGATTATTCAAATATATTTTCATGCTATTCGACCCATTACAATGTAAACTACTTAAAAAAAACTGCATGTGAGGAGTAATTCATAAATTACGTCACGTACAGAAGAGGAAGGAGGGGGTTACGAGGAAACGTGACTACATATATAAAAATTGAAATACATACAAAAAGTGTGATGTAAAGGAAAATCGAGGAGGATGAATATGGCAAAATTTTGCGTGACCTAATTTATGGACGTACCCTGATAAAGAAATTGCAACATAAAGAATAAGAATTTCAGAGGCGAGAGATGCATGTCAGAACTAAATCATTTAGTAATTTCAATTCAATGTTCTGCTCTACCACGTAAGTAAGATACAGACATACATTCCCATACATGTACAATTATGCACACTTACACCCTTTATACCAAAAACAAAATAAAATCTGACGTCAAATGTTTTGATTAATAAAAAAAAACATACAGATGTTTCAGAATAGTCTTCAAAAAGGTTTTATAAAAACTTGCCAGCTGATAATGAAAACATAATTATCAAAATATTTTTTCTGCGTCAAGTTATCAGTATACAATGTGGCTTGGATCTGACAGCGATCGAAATATATATTCGGCAATATCAGAATTTTGTTAGTGTTAATCAAATGTTAGTCCTTCAGTCCAATGACAGCCAAATATTGGACTCCAACTATTACATGCTTTACAGACGTTAATATTTGAATCCAACATTATTCGTCTATAACGTTGAAGTTACTGCATCACTGATGCATATGGTCTTAGGGATGGTACACAAATTATGTCACGCTAAATTTCAAGTTTTTCGACCCCCCACCACCCCCCTTCGTCACACTTTTTGTATGATTCCTCCGACAATTTTGTAAGGCTTGTCACGCTTGGCTCGACTCCCCCCCTCCCCTTGGAGCGTGACGTAATTTGTGCATGCCCCTTATCCACCGTTAGAACCGAATCCACGCGGTCCAGGACTTTTCACACTAGAGTGGGCCAGAATACCTGGGGAACATACGGAAGCGTGCCCGCTGAGCCGTCCCTAATTTTTCGAAAATGCGAAATGTTATAAGTCCGTCATTGTAAAGTGCTCGTTTTAGTAAGAAAAAAATCAGGTAAAAATTTGAAATCCGTACGTGGACGCTAAGTGGTCCCCCAACGGCCCTGAAGGTATTAGGTGTAGATGACCTCCGAGCGCCAAATCGAGCTCGCTGCTCTAGTGTACGCGACATGAGTACGTAAAATAATATTTTATACTGTGGATATCTTCATAACACTGAACGCCGACATAATATTCAGAACTATAAAAGAATCGTTCACATATTACGTAACGCAAGAGGGAGAGGGAGGGGGTCTTCCGTAGTGATACAGTCCATACAACATTTTTAAAATTTTCATGCAAAAGTTGTTGCGTGGGGGAGAAAGGGGGTCTAAACTTGGCAAATTTTGCGTGACGCAATATTTGAATCATCCCAAAGAAAACAAACTTCTATGCTGATTATCAACGCGCGCAGGACAATTTGTTACTGGTGGCTTTTCGTACTCATGCTGCATGCAATAGAGCAGCGAGCTCAATTTTGCGCACGGGGTCATCCACACCTAATACTTTTAGAGCCGTTGGGGGACCACTTAGCGTCCACGTACGGATTTCAAATTTTTACCTGATATTTTTCTTACCAAAACGAGCACTTTACAATGACGAACTTATAGCATTTCGCATTTTCGAAAAATAAGGGACGGCCTAGTGCCCGCTCAAATGTCACGATTCTTGGACCGAGTGAGTTCAGCAAGGGAGGCTCTTTACTGCTACCGCAACGTGTCACTTATTCTGAAAAGTAAACAACCATACAAAATTACGACCAAACAATAGTGAAGGAGTAATCAATTTTCTCGGGATTTTCTTTGGGAATTTAGCAAAATTTTCTGATTAAATTGGCAACAACGCACTGCAGTAGCGCGTAGTAAATTATTGCTTGCAAACAATATCTTTCAAGTGCATTTATTACCTATAGTTTAAAATAATTTTAATAATAATTTTTACTTTTCCACGTTAAGCCTTAAAACTGGTTCTGGACTTCTGGCGGCTATTCAATTTTACTCTCATTTGACAGCCGCCCTTCACCCTTGGAGTTCAGTTCATGGATGGATAAGTCAATTTGTCGGTTTTCCGTTCTTCACTCCCTGCAAAAGATCATCTTCTTTATTCAACGGCTAGAAAACATGGTCATCTAAAAATGTAAGGAGCAATGCATTAGAAATAATCAATTGTTGCTCGGCTCGATAGTGAGTATCCATTGTTTTGATCAGTACAGACCAATTTCTTATTGGTTTTTTCCTTGATGTTACGCACATCTCCTTTAGTTGATCATCGTTTTCGAAGATACCAAACTTTTCATCACTGGACTTCAATATAAGCGAATAAAATATTTGCCGACTAGCGCCATCATGAGAATGACTTCCGAACTAAAAAGGTTTTAGGCGTATATCTTTTTTTGGATTTAATCAGTGGACTGATATACAGTTGTGTTCAGAACAATAGTAGGGGAATATGGTCCAATTCGGACCTGTGACAGTGTTTTGGCCATATCTTTTCAGTATGATGAACGATATGAAAAATATGATGTTAACGTAAACGCCTGATTCAGCACACACACTTTTCTCTCAGAGAGTTTTGGGATATCTGCTACCGGGACATGACTAGACATGTTTGAACAAAATGCTCCAGAAGGTCCGAATTGGACCAACCCTGTTCCAATTCGGACCCGCCATGTTCTAATTCGGACCACCCTAAGTTTTATCGTTTTTGCTATGGTAGTTATAAAATATAACTCCGATTTGTTTGGTATAAAAGCTTATTGAGCTTCTTCTGTAAACTCAAGCATAAAAAATAAACCCGATTTGTGATAAAAAAAAAATGATTAAATTCGAGAAATTCACATTTTACTTGAGTTAAATCTAACAGCTCAAGTAAAATGTGAATTTCTCAAAAAAAAAAAAAAAAATAAAATAAAATAAACGGGGGTGAAATCCAAAACTGGTTTAAATCTAAGTACAGTTTACTCTCCCTAACTTGATTTCAAACGGACGATCGAGATAAAGAAAACAAACATTTTTTTTTTTGTATTGAAGCTTTTTGTTATTTTGACAAAATGCATTCAAAAAAGTCTTGAATATAGTAAAATTTCAACACATTTAAACTTTGCATGAAAATATCGGGTTGAACATGTGAACTATAAAGGTTCTCAGCAATCGTAATCGTCTTTTTGTGTCGTATTGTCAAACTATTTTGGGAAGCCGTATCCAAAATAGGCTGGAGATGCTTTTCAAGTAGCTGGATTATTGATTCCTTTATTTTTTGGTGGTCTACCGTATTTCTTAGATTTTTTCGAAGATTTTTTCGTGACCGCACCAGAAACAAAGACATCATCGATCAATATTACAACTTTTGTGATTTTCTATCAAACCGAGAAGACTTTCACGGGGTGGAGCTCTTGGAATGGACTGAGTGCTCGTTGAAAACCTAGAGGGCCCTTTTGGACCATATCAAAAAGTCCGGATTGGACCAACACACATTTTGTAATTTTCAAACTAGTTGAACACAAACAGTGCATAGATATATCAAAGCCATATGATCAGATGCAAATTTAGGCTTGGAGGATTCGATTATAAAATAACATAGAACCATTGGAGATTTATTGTCACTTACAGAAGCTTGGGAAAAATGCTAACCGACAGCACACCAGAGCATCTCAAAACAACAAACTATTATAAAAGTCAAACGAATTAACTGAAAGGCGTCAAATTTATTGTGTTAGATCCAAGCCAAACGGTGGGTAGAACAACGGTACTCACGATCTCTACAGTTACGCTGGTATTGAGAAATGCTTGATGGTCCGAATTAGAACAGGGTCCGAATTGGACCAGGTTCCCCTAGTGAAAGCCGATTTTTATAAAAAATTCTCAACTCTATCATGCTGTCATTTGGTTCCCTATAAGTATCTCATAACTGGGCTAAGATATAAGCAAATAAAGTTTTGACTCACTAGCGCCATCTTGGGAGTGTTTTCCGAATTTATAAGGTTCTATGCGAATAGGTATTGTTTAGTTGTTCAACTTTATCGAAAACACCAATTTTGTGTCTCATCGCAGGACTGAGATATAAACGAAGCAAATATTTGTACGCCGGAAAGTCGTATCATATGTTGCTTATATATGCGACATTTGTTGACGTCTGTGTACCAAGTCGAAGTCAGCAGTCCTGTGATCAACTTTGCAGAAGACAATTTTCTCCTAAACCTCTTTATTTTCAAGATATTTGCACTACAGGTACTGTCCTATTTATAGGACGCTGGGCGTTCGGGGCTTCTGTCCTATTTTTAGGACGCTGGGCGGATATGGGTTAACTTAGTGGTCAAAAGGTGCCTTCTTACCAAGATTGCAAAAATTGCAAGCTTACAGTGGATCAATGGATCATATTCTAAATGTATCTACATATTTACGTATTGCTGTGTGCGTTTGAAACGCAAATATCAAATACGGGAACACCAAACGCGGTAAGATTTTCTACAAGAAATGCGATGTCAAATATAAATTTTTCTTGCTAGGTCGGCGGTGAAAATCGTTGCAAGGTGTCCTTTGATGGTTTTGTGTTAGCACATTTAGTCAAGATTTGCATTTCAAAAGTAAACAGCAATAAATTTCTGGAAGAGTTACTTAATTGGATGATTCGTTTTTACACAAACCGTTTTTGTTAAAAAACGAAGCAATCGTGTACCCTTTCTCAACAACCCTGCTACGTCGCTGACAACCGTATCATGGAGTAAGTTGAACCCTAAGACAAGACAAGTCAGGTCAGAGTGCAAAAACGAAACCAATTGCCTGTTAAAAAAGACCACTTCTGTGTTTAATACCTGGAGAAATAGTTACAAGCATTTCTTCGTTGTAATTCCGTTGTTGGACTGCTGAAGGATTTTCTGGAGTAAATTTTGAATGAATTCCTCTTAGCATATCTTTAGAAATCATTTCAAATTCCTGGGAGAATTGCTAGAGGAATCTCCATAAGAACTCTTGGAGGATCCCTGGAGAAGTCTTTGTACGTACCTGAAGAAAGCTCTGAATGAACCTCAGGAAGAATTCCTGAAGATGAAAATCAATGAACCTATGGACTCGTCACGTAGTAATATCTGGAACCTAAAGAATTTACATCAAGATTCATTACATTGCGTAAATGGAACAATAATCTTTAGATATATAAGATGTTTTGCTTTTCTACGCAGACTTTAGAGACCTTTGTTCACCGTTGTTCGCGTTATCGAAATATGCTTTGGTGCTTTTCAAGACTTTGTAGAAATATTCATTTCGGCTTAGTTCAGGATATGGCTCTTAATAAAATGTTTCCAACCAGGCTTCCTCAGGTTCAAGTTAAAGAGGCTCTCCTGATATTCGATGATTGACAGAACAACGTATTTTCGAGTCCAAAACCACGATGTTCTGTTCAAAAGTGCTGTTCTATAGGATTGAAATAAAAGCTGGCTTTATCAATATAAATATTAATTTGTGAAATACTCAATTTCTAATGCTATAAGAAATTTTCAGCATGATCTCGGAGCCCCTAATAATCCGGAGCCTGGTGCGGACCGCACCCACCGCACCTCTAGATACGCTACTGAAGCAATTTCAATATTTGAAGACAATCGTGGCTGTATCGGACTAGCAAGGAACATGGAATCAAAAAAAAAATCAAGCACATCGATATCACACGTCATTTTCTGAGGGACCATGTTGCTGCTGGAACCGTGACGATTGAGCCTATTGGAACTGCAGATCAAGAGGCTGACATCTTCACGAAATCATTGGATACTGTACTATTCCAAGATCAACGTTCAAGACTGGGAGTCACCGATTGAGAGGGGGTGTTTGAAAACGAAGCAATCGTGTATCCTATCTCAACAACCTGGCTACGTCCCTGACAACCGTATCATGGAGTAACACAGCTAAAAATGTGTGGTAAATTTAAGTTTATTTTCATGCACATATTTGGAGCATCAAAATAAACGTAAATTTCAACGACTAATCTATTATTTTTCAATTGAATTCACTTTAAATTTACACGAACATGTAAAATTCAAGCATTTCTAGTTGAAAATTTAATGTATATTCATATCCAGCTGTTTGCGCTAGCTATAAAACTGCGAAATTGAATAACCAATTTTGACATTTTTTACCTACCGCGCTATAAAGGTCTTAGCAGGCAGTAATATTAGATTGTTTGTTCAGCTGTCAATAATTTTTACACTATTTATTTTCAACTGTTTTCTAAACCAAACTTGAAAGATTATAATATTTTTCAGTAATAAATACATTTTTTAATACCTTTGTTCATGATAGTTGGCTCGACTATTGTTTGAATAACACGACTGGGAATCATTCCAAATGCATTTTTGAGAAGAATAAATCATTTCTAAGGTGGACATTATGTGGGAACGGAGTTGTCTACAAGGGGAAACATAGTATGACACGTTAATTTCTTCCACCGAGGTATATGTAATGAATGACCAGCGTCAATTAAAAAAATATAGCATTGCTTTAACCTGGGAGGGAGAAACCGATACAAAATTTCTGTACGTCATATTGAGCCGGGATTCCGCTGTCACGAACTGTCACTGTGAGCCCAGATCTCAAACATTGGACTAACATGGAAAAAGCGCGTAACTGATTAAAACACATTTTCGCATTTCATCAAAAGTGACAAAAATCGAATTAAAATCAATTCATGCACACAATGCAAGTTATGTCACGTGAGCACCTTTCAATCTGATTGAATATAAAGCATTGAAAAACGCATTGTTTTACTTTTTCAATGAAAATGGATATTTAGTGCATAGAAAACTGTGGCCCTTTTTCCATGTTTGTCAGGAAAGATCGAAAGTACACAACAAAAGAAAACTAGCGATTTTCCCCAAGCCTGCTTTGATTGTTGTTGGCAAGCTGGAGTTCAAACAAACGTTGTTCTATATTTCGTGTGTAGTATCGGTGCCTCCCTCCCAGGCTTTAACCATTCTTGTTCGGGACATACCGGAGCATGAAAGCGTCAAAATATTGCGCTCATCATTTGTGAGACAACTTTGTATGTAAAAGATACAGGAAAAACGTGTGAGAAGAAAATCAAATACTTTATTGAATTCCTGTCCGAAAAGCAGTGAGCGTACTACCAAATCCAAAGCAATGGTTTAAAAGGACGACCCGTCCACAATGGCCGACCCTAGGGTTGATTTAGATAGAATGTTCTCTAAACTCTCAACTTCTCAATTGCTTACGAATACATGTACGATAATCCTTGCAAAATAATTTGGACATTCATGTCGTGGCTTAGTTAAGTAAGATGAGTGGTAACACCAATTTTCCTTCAGCGTCACTTGGAGCCTCAGTCTTTTCGACTTGATTTCATGTACAATAGACTGGCCCTTAAACAAAAATGTTGTAAATCTCGACGTGGCACCTCCTAGATATGTACCTTAGGGTAAGAAAAATGCTCTCTCAAAATTTCAACTCATTTGGTTGCTCCCCCAGCTGGCGCATTCAATTCGAATTTTGTATGGAATATACATTTCAAATATATTGAAAATTGACCCTATGTCACTGTTTCGTTCCGTATACTAGTTGTTCGCGTTCAATTGACCCCAGAATGACAAATTCACTAGTTGAAACCCTATTGAACATAGTTGCAGAAGGTTGTATCTGGATTTAATCTAATTTTCATTAACCTTTCAGTTGTTGAAAGTGAGGCTAAGATCAGCACTCCCGTACAATCACTTATATGCATGCACCTTGTATCGCAGCTCGCCCAACGTCATAGGTGGCTATGATGCGCTTAGTGGCTATGTTGCAGAAATACTGAGCAGTATTGCAAATCTATTTCAGATGGCTAAAACACCAACTTTCTCAATGTTAATCATGATACAACCTTCTACAATATTGTTCACTATGGTATCAAGTAGTGTTTTTGACATTCTGAGTTCAATTGAACGCGATCAACAATTTTTCTGACCCGAACAGGAGATGATGTTCTATTTCCCATATGTTTGAGCTGAAATTCCCTTATTAACTTCAATTCAATTGCGCCAGCTCATGGAACGACCAAATGAGCTGAAATTTTCAGGAAGTCTTCCTCTTACCCTAAGAAATAATTCTGGGGGGTGCCCCGTGGAATTATACAACTTTATTTTTCTCCCATACTGAGCTGGGCCAGTCTAATGTACAACCTTAAATAGTCAGAACATTAGTATTGAATAGAAAGTTATAAAATTTACCGATTTTCATTTCCTCTCAGCAAGATTGCGAATTTATTATGTTGTTTTATCGACACGTAAAATGTTCAATCAAGAATAGCTTACTACGATCCAATCCAAAAATATTGTGTAGACAAGAAATGTCAGAAAAGGGTGATTCAAAGTTTATAGCAAGCTACCGTAAAAAGCTGGATAGGTTTACATGATGCTGTAATAATACACGAATTTGGTTGATTTCTACAGTACTCTACAATTTACACTACCGTGATGCATCAATACCCGGACACCTAAGCACCGACAAATGTTTAAATACCATTTTCAATAAGCATTATGCGTAAACAGTTAAAGTTTTATTGCTTAACGAATAGCCTTACACCAGATCTTGATAAGAGTGATAAATTTCCCCTTGAAAATAACGATATTATAACGACAATCGGTAAAATAATGAAGCATATCTTGTCTTTAAATCCGGACACTTGCAGTGAGTGTTGTCTTTAAATCCGGACACTTTTGAATAAAAATCCGGACATTCAATATTAAATTGATTTATTTACTCAAAAATTAAGAATATTATGTTAAATTTCAATTACATACAATATATTATATAACTCGAAGTATTTATACGACTCACAGTGTTTCAAAAAGAAGAATGATAAGTTAAATTTGTACTTGAATTTCCTGCGCTGCACTTACTTTGAGTTTAACGGTAGTAACAGAAAAATCACACTGTTTTCCCCATAAATCGATTTATTCTCATTCATGATGTCTTCTATAGTTGTTTTACTAGCTTTCCGTTAGTATCACTTTTTAAATATTCGTTCACTTCAATTTAACAGGGGGATAAAATGTAATGTCCGGATTAGACTGGCCCAGCTCAGTATGGGAGAAAAATAAAGTTGTATGATTCCACGGGGCACCCCCCAGAATTATTTCTTAGGGTAAGAGGAAGACTTCTTGAAAATTTCAGCTCATTTGGTCGTTCCATGAGCTGGCGCAATTGAATTGAAGTTAATAAGGGAATTTCAGCTCAAACATATGAGCAACAGCACATCATCTACTTTTTGGTTCAGGAAAATTGATGATCGCGTTCAATTGGACCCAGAATGTCAAAAACACTACTTGATATAATAGCGAAGAATATTGTAGAAGATTGTACCATGATCAAAATTAATAAAGTTGGTGTTTTAACCATTTGAAGTATATCATGCAATACTGCTTGTATTTTTTCAACATTTCTTGGAGGTAACCAGAAAGCGCATCATAGCCACCTATGACGCTGGGCGAGCTGAGGCACATGTCGCATGCATATAAGTGACTGTACTGGAGTGCTGATCTAAGCCTAACTTTCAACAACTGAAAAAGTAATGAAAATGAGATTAAATCCAGATACAACTTTCTGCAATTATGTTCATTAGGGTATCAACTAGTGTATTTGTCATTCTGGGCTTATTTGAACGCGAACAATTAGTATACGGAACGAAACAATGACATAGGATCAATTTTCAATATATTTGAGACGAATATCCCATACATACTTCATATCGATTGCGCCAGCTGGTGGAGCAACCAATTGAGTTGAAATTTTGAGAGAGCGTTTTTCTTAGTCTAAGGCTCATATCTAAGGGGTGCCCCGTTAAGTTTTACAACTTTTTTGTTTAAGGGCCAGTCTAGTCCGGATTTGAGATATTTGGCTATAATCCTGGACATTCTCTTTTCACACCCCTCTCTCATTGTACTCATTTACACCATATTCCACGACTGTAATGTTAGCAAACAGTAAAAATATCGTTAATAAGTCTACTAGAGTTGAAATCACTTCACTTATAAAGAAAATAATAAATGTCGGATAAACATTCGGCGCGCGTTTGTCAACACTTCTACCGAATAAACTTGCGCTGCCAAGAAATGACGTCCAGCCGGAGCAGCGTAACTTATTTTCATTTTACTAATTCTTTGGCAATGTCAACTAGATGAAAACAAACAGTACAATGACCAGAAGTATCATAAATAGTTGATATGATTAAAAACTGGCAGAATAACATTTAATTTTTCCTTTAATTAATGAATCTTGTCAGAGTGTCCGGAAATTGGTACCGTCTGGATTTTGATTCATCACGGTACATTGACATTTAAATATTTTTATATGTGAAGTTGGACCTAGCAACTAGGGTTGTTACATTTTTTTTCTTATTGTTGTTTCAACCACCAATCGCATCAGACGTGTGTAGTAATAAATGTTATAACTGTCCTATATGGACAAGGTAGGCATTAATAAAATAGCGCCTAAAAATTTAAGTTTTCATGTTCATGATTTTCTTGTACTTCTGCATGTCATATAAACTTGAAAACAATTCATATTTTTCAGTTTTCCTTTGGGTTGCCTTCACATTTTTTCATTACATTTGTAACAAAGTGTGTTAATTTTTATATGCATAGTTGGTTTGAGAAAGCTATATGGGACAGTTACGCTTTTATTGGCAGAGTAGTGGCTGATGGCTACTATATATGCATATCCATTAGAGTGATTCAAAAATTCATTTTTGCTCCACACCGCTCATTCAATTCTAGACCAAATTCTGAGTGTCCTCTCAACATTTGAGCTCATTTGGATGAAAACTGAGACTGCACAAACCCTTTAAAGTTTATATGGGAATTACTATGAGAAAAGTAATCAATTCATTCAATCGGTCATAGTGTTTGCCCATGTGCTCTTGGGGATTGGAACTACGTTGATACTGTGAGATACATTCATCAGCTACAACTTTGCCGAAGACCGTTTTCAAATCGGACGACTCAGTAATTAGTTATTGATTTACCGTTTTGATTCATATTACGGACACTTAAGGCCTTAGTGAAGTGTAACCCAGCAGAGAGCATACAAAATAAATCATTCTGTATGATTCTTTAGCGTTATCAAGCGTTGGAAGCCCTTAACTTTCGAATGGTGGGTAAAGAATTCGCTTCCGCAACTTGGATAATTTTTAATAAATCAAAATGTGTGGCCTTTTCATGATTCTTATTCCGGACGCTTCCTCACTTTTGCCTCATATTCCGGACACTTTGATTCGAATTCCGGACAGCTCATGATAATCATTAATGAAACAGTCAAATCATCAATTGTAATCGTCAAACCACTAAAGAGACATCTAAGGTAGTTGGGCATTATAAATTTTCAATGATATTTATGGAAAATGCTTACTAAAACGAGCCTTGAAATCGAGAACTTTTAAACGGCAAAAATTGAAACATTTCGTGTGAAATGTTTCCCATACAAAATAGAGTGTCCGGAATTTGAAGCTGTCCGTAATATGAATCAAAACGGTATATCCAGTCGCAAATTCTTCAGAAGTGCTCATTTAACTTCTGAACAGGCAACATTGCTGCACCTGACGCGAAAGATAGCACGCAAAAATCATGGCTACTATGTTTTACTGCATATATCCAGTGATGCCTGCAGATCAGCCCAATAATTATACCCAAAGTTTTACATCTCATTCAAAAATCAATAACTAATTACCGGGGCGTCCGATTTGAAAACGGTCTTCGGCAAAGTTATAGCTGATTATTGTATCTCACAGTATCAACATAGTTCTAATCTCCAAGAGCACATGGGCAAACACTATGACCGATTGAATGAATTGCTTGCTTTTCCCATAGTAATTCCCATATAAACTTTAAAGGGCTTGTGCAGTTTCAGTTTTCATCCAAATGAGTTCAAATTTTGGGAGGATACTCAGAATTTGATCTAAAATCGAATGAGCGGTGTGGAGCAAAAACGATTTTTTGAACCACTCTAATATCCATGCACCGTGAAGCTGGATTATTAGAGTTCTGTGATCCACGAAAATTGTTGCCAAAGCTACCGGGGGTTGAAAATTTACCGATAATGGACCGATAGCGCCGATCGCCGGTAATTCTTGCCACTAAATGGTAATGCTGCGCTGCAACAGCATATTTACGTGAAACTGTGAGCCACGTGTGCGTTCGGTAGATGTTTAATTAAAAATCCCATCGTGAGCCACGAGATGGGTGAGAATTTCGATACTTCGAATCAGATGAAGCGGAGTTTCCTTTCTGGTCGCATTTTTATTTTTCCGAAATTAAGTACGAAGGATTTTGATTTTCAATTAAATGGATAAAACAAGCTTTGTTCATTTAAAGCTTGTATGATTTCACATAAATTCACTTAAAAAGTGTGGACAGCTGGAACTGTGCGTTAGAATGTGAGAATTGAATTAAGAACTTATTAGCCTTAACGGCTTTATTAAATGCTTAATAAAGCTCCGTTAGGTCCAAAATGGCCCACACTACAAGAGGTTGTTAAATTAAGTCATTATACAGTGCAAACCCGGTTTTTTAGCCCCTTTTGACAGAGAACTTTTTGATGTAACCGTTTCATAATCCATTTTTTCTAAATCTTAGTCAAGTTTTTTATGAACATGCTTGCCATGGAAGAGATAGAACACTCATATTTTTATATCATGGGAGGGAGTAAGAAACTTTCTCAAAAAAGGGCTTTGGATCATTTTAAGTTTTGCTTGTATCAATTTCGACAAATTCACGCCAAAATCTATTCAACCGCTTATAAGCATCCACAATTTCAAAAACTCCTGTATATATCAGCAAGACTATTTAATTCACGAGTGATTACACTAATTTTACCGGTTCAAAGTAATTATCCTTCATTTCATCTCAGGTCCAACATACGTTCAAACAGAAGCCATGAGAAAACCTTTGATTCTGTAGAACTGTTGAAACATAAAACAGAACTCAAGTGGGCGTCAATGGAAAACAAAGAGAATGGAAAGTCAACGACGAGTTTCGATGAGGAAGCCAAAGTCCTTCGCCATTCCCAAGCTTTGAAAGAGTGTCGTTTTCACTTGGCCAAGTGGACCGTCAGCGAGTGGGTTGGGAACAGGGAAGGGTGGAAAATGAGCTGTAGAACATTCACACCACACTAAGCATTGAACGTATCCTGCGAAAGCAGTGTTCCGCAACCCTGCTGTTTGTTACCGGGCGTCGAGTATACCGTTTAAAATTAATTGAAAGATAGCGTTGTCTGTTGTATGGGTACTTGGAATTTTTTACACTCGTTTGGGTCATGGTTTCAGCTCACCCCACGATGACTACAAGTTGAGGAGATTTGTTGAAGCAATGCTTCAAATAGTTTGTAATTAGTTTTACAACCATTAGGCAAATTTCATCAGGGCAATCCAACCGACACGAACAGACTGAATGCTGAAACGTTGATGGGTTCACATCTGTACAAGAGCTTGCCCGCAGATGTTGTTTTCATATAAATGCTTAGATTTTAATACGTGTTCACAGGGCCTAAACTGAGGTTGATGGAACGTCCGTTTGTGCCACTGGCAGCTGGTTTAATAATGCTTTTACTACCAGGACACATCGGGTGGTTAGTGCCACATCGTCCTGCTTCTGCTCCTGAACGGAGGCTATGCAAATAAATTTGATATGCTTACTTACGTGTCCGATCCGGTGCTCCGGTTGTGTCCTTCATAACTTGGATGTCTGGGTTGAGGGTGTCCAGTTCACTTCTGTAGGGTTCCCATAGTTTTGATGGGTGGGAGTAGAAATTTGCTATGTTGTTTGAACTATAGAAAAACTGAAGTGTTATCCTTTTCCTTCCTGTGGCATTGTTCGACGGTTTGAGTGGCGAATTTGTAGGAAGAGTACTTGAACAAATGTGGGATTCAAAATCAAATATAGTTAGTTCTATTGGAAGTGCCATAAGTATTATTGGCACACAATTTTAAGCCACAAATTGCGTCAATAGTACGAAACCATATAGTATGCACCAGAATGGAGTTTGAGTGGATTTCAAACCGTTTGGACAATCGATAGGCACCATGCGTCTCCATCGTTGTTATTCCAAATGCAAAGGATTGTTTTAATTCTTTTTTTTTTTTTTTTTTTTTTTAATCTTTATTTGAGTGTATTTTAACGCACGAGGGCTAGTTCTACACTGTTTTAATTCTTTATTAGTATCATTCCAAACATTACATTCATTTCTCATGCCTAGGTGTTCTGTATGAGGCAATACTATCATCCTAATTAGGTAAAACAAAATTAAGCTTTTATCAACAACATATTTCATTTCATTTGCCGTGACAGTTCAGATTTTTTACAAGAGAGTTGATTTCACCTGTTTATAAGAGAAAAACGCTTTCAATTGACTTAACCTAACATAACCTAAATATATAACGCATTATTTGGGGCAATAGAAGATCGCAGATTCTTTTTCCAAAAATTGTTAATTATTTTATTTGACATTTGTTCCAATGTTTCAACATTGGATATTCTATGTAACTCATTAGGACTATATCATGGAGGGAGCTTTAGAATCATTTTTTGTAAGAATCATTTTACAGCATACAACATCTATTTCTTCTTCTTGGCATTAAGTTGCAATTTTCGCATTTGTATATCGTGTGGCAGGTACGATGATACTCTATGCTCAGGGAAGTCAAGGAAATTTCCATTACGAAAAGATCCTGGACCGACCGGGATTCGAACCCAGACACCTTCAGCATGGTTTTGCTTTGTAGCCGCGGACTCTAAAAACTCGGCTAAGGAAGGCCCCCACAGCATTCAACAGGGCTGGCCTGAAAATTTGTTTGAAGATCAAAAGTTTGTTCTTAAGACAAAGTTTCGATTTTCTGTTAATAAGTGAATACCGACGTTTTATATATTTGTTACATTTGGCTTGAATGCCCTCAATATGATTTTTGAATCTAGCATGAGCCCTAGATACTTAACTTCATCTGATCAATTTAATGGAACCCCTCTCATCGTGACAACATGTCTACTTAAAGTGTTCAAATAAAGTGTTTTGGTTTATGTGGGAATATTATAAGTTGATTTTTGGAAGCAAGCATTTTTGCAAGCATGAAGAAAAAATATCCAAACTTTTTTGCAATCTTCTACAGATGACACGCAGGCTTCGTCCTATGCTGGAAGGCTTGTGTCATCCGCAAACAAAACTGTTTAACAACTCTGTGGTCACTCAGGTAAGTCAGATGTGAAAATATTGTATAATATTGCTCCAAACTGCTACCTCGAGATACGAGCTGGTGTATTTCACACTTGAATTTCTGATAATGAACTTGAAGTGTACGATTTGACAAATAACTTTGTCTAACAATGAAAGTAATAAAATTAAAGTTTTTTTTAAATTTTACGATCAAGCCTTCATGCCAAAAACTGTCGAATGCTTTTTCTATGTCTAGAAGAGCAAGACCAGTAGAATAGTCTTCAGATTTGTTGGAACGAATCAAGTTTGTTACACGTAAAAGTTGATGAGTGGTCGAATGTCCATGGCGGAGTCCAAACTGTTCATTGGCAAAAATTGAATATTCTTTGATGTGGACCATCATTCTATTCAAAATGTCCTTTTCAAAAAGTTTACTGATGGAGGAAAGCAAACTGATTGGACGATAGCTAGAAGCTTCTGCAAGATTTTTGTCTGGTTTTGAAATTGGAACAACCTTAGCATTTTTCCATTTGTCAGGAAAATATGCCAACTGAAAACATTTGTTAAATATATTAAATAAGAATAATAAGCTACTTTCTGAAAGTTTCTTAATGAGGATGTAGAAAATTCCCTCATAGCCATTCGGAGAGACACCTCCGTGTCGAAACAGGATGAGAGAGTCTTGAAAGGCACGATAAACTGTATTTACCTACCTACCTACCATCATCGCCAGGAGCTTTCATATTTTTGAATTTTCTAATAATAATTCTCACTTCTTCCAAACCTTTTCCCAGGAATTTTCGAAAACGTTCTCTTGATTGAGAATATTTTTGAAGTCCTGAGTTTCTTGATTTTCAATAGGACTAGTAAGTCCTAAATTAAAATTGTGCGCAGTTTCATACTGAATAGCAAGTTTTTGAGCTTTTTCGCAATTAGTTAGTAATAATTTGTTTTCCTCTTTCAATGCCGGTATTGGCATCTGAGGTTTTTTCAAAATTTTAGATAATTTCCAAAAGGTCTTAGAGCCAGGGTCCAATTGAGAAATTATATTTTCAAAATTTTTTGGTTCTTAATTATGAAAATCGTTTTTTGATTTCTTTCTGCAAATCCTGCCATATCAGGATCGCGAGTGCGTTGAAATTGCCTTCTCCTCACGTTTTAAAGACGTATCAAGAGTTTAAGATCATCGTCTATAATCACGGATTCAAATTTTACTTCACATTTTGGAATTGTAATGCTCCTGGCTTCAACAATGGAATTTGTTAAAGTTTCAAGAGCATTGTCAACATCAAGTTTTATTTGTAAAGAAATGTTAACATCAAGATTAGAGGCAATAACATGTTTCGTATATTCCAGTCGGCTCGAAAATAATTGAAAGTGGAACTGATAGGGTTGAGAATCGCTTCATGAGATATTTAAAACGTAACAGGGACATGATCAGAATCAAAATCAGCATGAGTAACTTATTAGCTACAAAGATGACTAGAGTCGGTTAAGACCAAATCAATCGTAGATGGATTTCTAGAAGAGGAAACACATGTAGGGCTGTCAGGGTATTGTATTGAGAAACATCCTGAAGAGCACTCATCAAATAAAATTCTGCTGTTGGAATTACTTTGTGAATTATTCCATGACCGATGTTTGGCATTAAAGTCACCAATGAGAAATTTTTTTGACTTATAGCGATTCAGTTTTCGCAAGTCAGTTTGGAGCAAATTATCTTGCAGTCCAGAGCATTGAAAAGGCAAATAGGCAGCTATGAAAGTAAATTTACCAAGCTGTGTTTTAACAGGAACACTCAAAGTTTCAAAAACTTCAGTTTCAAATGGAGAAAACAGTTGATGTTTTATACGCCTATGAATGATGATTGCAACTCCCTACATGCCCCATCAAGTCGATCATTACGATAAACAAAAAAGTTAGGATCTCTTTTGGGTTTAGATCCAGGTTTCAAATACGTTTCAGTAATAACTGCTATATGCACGTTATTAGCTGTAATAAAATTAAACAGCTCGTCCTCTTTACCATTCAGAGAACGAGCATTCCAATTTAAAATATTTAAATTATTATTTGGATCCATTAGAAAAACGTAATCCAACAACAATTTGTTTAATAAATTTTACACAATTTTACAATTTTTGGTAGACGAAGAGGCGAAGTAGAAGTTTCCTGTGGCGGCAGCAGTGATGAGAAAAGTACTGGAGCAAACATTTACCGCCTCTACATTTACACTACCCGTCATATATACGGACTCACTAAAATAAGTATTGCAACACTCAGCTGAATATTGAATCACCCTGAAAAGTTTAGCATCACCTCAAAACAGGTAATTTCAAATTGCTATATCTCGAGATACTAACGTCTTGCAAAGAAGCGATCTTCAGCAAAGTTGTTCAGAGGTTCAAGCACATCCGGATAGTGAACAGTTTAGTTCACGATTTTGCCGCAAGGTGGCGCTAGTGTAGCGCTAGCATGTAAAATTGAGCATTTTAAACTAGTTCTAGCTTGGGATTCATAAGAGATAGAAAGTTCGGGTCTTCGGCAAAGTTTCTCAGGGGTTCAAAGACATCTGGAAAGCGAACAGTTTAGTTCACGATTTTGCCGCTAGGTGGCGCTAGTGAGCATGTAAAATTGAGCATTTAAACTAGTTCTAGCTTGTGATCCATAAGAGATAGAAAGTAGAGATGGTTGGGTTTTACATTTTTCAAACCTGAACCCGACCCATACCCGACTTATTTTATTCTTTCAAACCCGGAACCGACCCGAACCCGAGACAAAAATTGAAAAGCAAACCCGGACCCAACCCGAACCCGAAAAATTTTCGCTGTTCAAACCCGAACCCGACCCGAAACCCGAAAAAGTTTTCTAAGAAAAACCCGAATAGAACCCGGGTTTGAAAAGATGATAAATTCATCGTTTCTGAAGCATAGGAAAGCTTTCAGGTTATTACTTTGTGAACAATTCTCACCAAACCCGACCCAAACCCGACTTTTTTCAAGCCCGAACCCGACCCGTACCCGATAATTTTTTAGCCTTAAAACCCGACCCGAACCCGAACCCGAAAAAATAAAAAATTTCAAACCCGAACCCGTCGGGTTCGGGTTCGGGTCGGGTTTCGGGTTTGAAAACCCGAGACCCGACCATCTCTAATAGAAAGTTCGGGTCTTCGGCAAAGTTGCTCAGGGGTTCAAGGACATTCGGAAAGCGAACAGTTTAGTTCGTGATTTTGCTGCTAGGTGGCGCTAGTGAGCATTTCAAACTAGTACTAGATTATGATTCACAAAAGATAGAAAGTTCGAGTCTTCAGCAAAGTTGTTCAGGGGATCAAGGAAATCCGGAAAGCAAATAGTTTAGTTCGCTGTTTTGCCAGTAGGTGGCGTTAAATCTAAAATTGAGCATTTCAAACTAGTTCAAGCTTGTGATCCACAAGAGATAGAGATGGGAGATGGGATTTTCAAACATTTTTAGCATTTGAATTGCCCTTATGGTCACCCTAGACAAAGTTGTTCACTTTCGGAAAACACACAAACTTGCCGAAGACCCGAACTTTCTATCTCTTATGGATCACAAGCTACAACTAGTTTAAAATGCCAAGTAGCGGCAAAATCGCGAACTAAACTGTTCGCTTTCCGAATGTCCTTGAACCCCTGAGCAACTTTGCCGAAGACCCGAACTTTCTATCTCTTATGGATCACAAGCTAGAACTAGTTTAAAATGCCACCTAGCGGCAAAATCACGAACTAAACTGTTCGCTTTCCGAATGTCCTTGAACCCCTGAGCAACTTTGCCGAAGACCCGAACTTCTATCTCTCATGGATCACATGCTAAAACTAGTTTAAAATGCTCAATTTTACATGCTCACTAGCGCCAGCTAGCGACAAAATCGCGAACTAAACTGTTCGCTATCCGGATATCCTTGAACCCCTGAGCAACTTCGCCGAAGACCCGAACTTTCTATCTCTTATGGATCACAAGCTAGAACTAGTTCAAAATGCTCAATTTTACATGCTCAGTAGCGCCACCTAGCGGCAAATTCGCAAACTAAACTGTTCACTATCCGGATTTCCTTGAACCCCTGAGAAACTTTGCCGAAGACCCGAACTTTCTATCTCTTATGGATCACAAGCTAGAACTAGTTTAAAATGCTCAGCTTTACATGCTCACTAGCGCTACCTAGCGGCAAAATCACGAACCAAACTGTTCGCTTTCCGGATGTCCTTGATCCCCTGAACAACTTTGCTGAAGATCGCTTCTTTGCAAGTCGTAAGGATCTCGAGATATAGCAATGTGAATTAATCTGTTTTGAGGTGATGCTAAACTTTTTGGGGGTGATTCATTATTCAGCTGAGTGTTGCAATACTTATTTTAGTGAGTCCGTATTTATGACGGGTAGTGTACATCTGAGAGAGACTCGCGAAGAGGAAAAATATCAACGTCATATGCAGCCCAGATTCCCCTCTCACGAAACGTCAAATGCAGCCAACAGTTTTTATGGCTGAAAAAGTGAAAAGTATTGTGTTCAAAGTAAACTGTTATTAAAAACCTCAGTCGGTGGAGCAGTTTTTTCCAAAGTTGCTGATAAATCTAAGCAGAAGATTTATTATTTCTAATGTCTGCTACGTTTGCTGGCATGAAATTTCACTCAAATGGCTATTTATGATTCGATGTGATGCAAACTTAATCATTTTTTGCTGAGAGGTTCATGTGAGGATTTGAACAGCATGCGCATAATTGGTATGCGCATGCGCATAATTGGTATGCACAAAGTGGAATAAGAAAAAAACACAGCAATCACAGAAAAAGAAGACCGTCTTCGCGAGTCTCGTCTCAGGTGTACATCTTTCTACCCGACCATCAAAATCCAAAGCAAACCATGACCGTTCAAAACCAAAAAATGTCACGGCTCTTCGAAACTGTCCTCTTCTTCTTCCTAACGTTTTTCAACCCCGAATGCGAAATGACTCGAGCACAGTGGTGACACGATTTTTGCGGTTTTCGGGGTTGTGCATTTTTGCTCGATAAAGGTAGCATGAAATTGAACTTGTTTATATGTATCGCAACGGAATGATTGTGCTCTTTCTGTTAGAGCTAATAGATTTCAATTAGTTGAAAACACTAGCGAAATATTAGCGATTGAATGATTTAACACTTTTTTCAATCATTCACCTTGGAATGGCTGCCCGAAAACGGTCATAGTGGAGAGACAAAACAGTCAAGCAGTGTGTGAACCGTTGGCAGCGCAACGCCTGATGGTATTTATGCTGCTGCTGCTTTGTGTTTTGGTTGAATGGCAGAATCGATGAACTGTGGTGAATTGTGGTCACAGTTCCCAAGACTGGGCGGCAGGGTTTTTCCATTTGATTTGGAACAATTGGAACGGGTACTAATGGTATGAATATGGGAGGAGTTCAAATTACCTGCTACGATATCGGCATAGGATTTGGTTAAATCCATTCGAAATTAAAAGATTCGAACGGCTACCCGACGGATAACATTAGTTTGTGAATGAGCATGATTATAATCCACCTGATGGGTACGATTCATATTCAAGCGATCGTTAACTGAAAAATGAGCATTGTTCGATACTCTACAGGGGAATTCCGGAAACGACCGTTATCGTAACGGACATTACCGTTCATCTGCCTGGTACGAGCCTCGACGACTCGCCTACGCGAAGGGCAATCCCAAATATTAAACTTATGGTTGCCACCGCAATTTTTGCATACAATCTTTTTCGTATCATCCTTCACTGGACAGACGTCCTAAGCAAGAAAAGGACCTGCAATCATGCATTTAGCATCCATGCGGCAGTGTTTGGTACCATGACCCCACTTTTGGCACCGATGGCACTGAGTGGGGTTCTGGAAATTTTCTCCTGGTTTCTGGAAATGTTCCCATGTCACACGGACATCAAACATAAACCTTGCTTTTTATGAAGCTTTAATATTATTTCTATCACTTTTGTTAAAGTGAACTAAATAATATTCTTGAGGAAGCCCTTTCCGAACAATGCCAGATTGAATTCTCTTTTTCATAATGATTGCTTTGACTGGGGAAAATCCAAGTAAGGAGTGTATCGAAAAGTAGTCGCAAACATTTGAAACGGTATATCTCAGAGCATAGTTCATCTTTTTGAATGATTTTTTCACGCAAATCTTCATCATGTCATCAAAAATTGAAGCAGCTAAAAAAATATTGAATAATATGCAGTCTTAATATAAATACAACAAGGTTTATAAAGCATGGAAAACAAAATCTTGCACAAAATTACATTTTTGAAGTGTCTTCTGAAGATTCGATGATTTGTATTGTACAAAATGTATATCAAACAAAATAGGATGAAAAGCTTATTCTATCGGAAAATATGTTTACTTCACACATCACGTAAAAAGAAATTCAAAAAAATAAATTATTGCTCTAAAAAAGCTCAATAATTGGAACAAGGTCGGTTTTAGAAAGTCACTTTTGTTTAATCAATTTTTGAGGCTCTGTCATATACAGCGGTAATTATATAGAGTAACATTTTTTGCTTACGTTACTTCATAATTATGCAAAGAAACTTTTCCAATCAAAAAACATTTTTTTATTCATTACAATCATTCGATATAAGCATTAACGTGTAGAAAAAAAAAAAATCAAAAAACGAGGTCCTTAAAAATCGACTTTTTTCGATTTTGAATTTGCTCTTAAATGCTTGTTAATGATTTTTTCAAAATATTGTTTACACTTTGTCATGACAGTTGTGGCACAGAATATATTAGCATAAACAAAAATATTTTTTTCTTAAAATTTAACACATTTATTAACATATCAATTTTTTCAGAGGTGTGCAAGATTTCCATCGACATCTGTTAGTAATTTGCAAAATTATCATGCAAAATGCCACTTTATTGAAATAATATCACCACATCATCATTTTTAAATACATTGTAAAGCATTTCTGATCAAAACATTGTTTGTAGGTTCAACCCATTATTTTTGAGACTGTTTTGAAAGTTCAAGACAACTTTGAACAAACGTTTAGTTTTGTCGTCATAAGTAAAAAAATGTGCCTTCTCTTTAAGATGTTTGAGAAGAAGTTCGCGATCTTTACGATTTTCCGGCAAAACGCGACAGTCTTCTTTCCTTATAAGGATGTGTTGCCTATCAACTACAAAGTAAGTAAACATTTGTCAATGCTTTAGAGTCTTATAGATAATGTATTTTGATTTATAATTTGTCTCAGAGTCATAGTTTATTACGTTTACTTTGCTTAGGACTGAATACAAACAAAGAAAAACATTCCTAGATTCCTGCCGTATATTATAAAAGCAGATTTATGAATGAAAGCAGTTCTCTTTCACATAATCATCATTAAGCAAATAGAAAGAGCCGTTCATTTGGTCCATTGCAGCTATCATGCCATTTACGAAATATATTCCCGGACGTTATACACGAACGCTTCGTTTCGAAATAATTAAAAGCTGTTTTAATTATGAATTCAACCTCAATATCAACATTAATTTCATCGTAGCCCCATTAGAGAATAACCCTATCCAGAAGCGAAGGTAAAAATGAATGTCCAAGATAAGCCGAAAAGCCAGCGCATCATCAACAGCAGACTGTCCACCCGGCAGTTGTGGTCTCCAAATGATCCTGATGAATACTTGCTCCTCACAAATATGTGTAGCGTAATGTTCCCATAGTTCCGAAGCCGGGCACTATTCGTTGTAAGTCGATGTCGTGCCCATATTCATATTCACTGGCTTCTCCTCTATCATGGGTCCGATGTTGGCCATCATATTCACACGTGACTATGTACCAAAACCTCCGTCCCTACTGCCACCGCCAGCATCTTGCTTAGTGGCAAGGAAGGTCATATTGCATACATATATAGAACACTTCCTGTAGAATGTCCAAACCATCCACACAGCGCACCGGCTCTGCTTCTGTTTTCTGGGTCTTCTCATTGCGCTCAGACCACGACAGCTGTACTTCAGTACTACAACCCAATGACGGACCATTTTATCATCAGCGGGCCATCCTTCCCGTGCCCTGCCCATCCACATCCAGTCAGCGGCGATTCTGCCGTCTGTGGTTCGTTACACTGAAACTTCTATTCATATGTAAATGAAATTTTCGTTCTCGAAATTTAGTGTGTATGAAATCTTCTAGATTGATATCACATAGAGTAAAATGAAATTTATGTAATAAAACTTATGAATAACTAGGTTAGCTATAAGCTGATTTTTCTTGGAGTTCTAGGTCAGCCACGAACTGTGATCTCTTGAAGGTTTATGAACAACATTCATACCCATCAAGGCTTATGAAAATATATTCTGTCGAATTTTTTGTTTCACGACTGTTTGAAGTGATATGAGAACTCTATATGTGTAACGTAAATGGAAGCTACGCATATGGAGGTTTCAGTGTACCTCAAAGCCCGTTCTGTTTAGTATGATGTTCCTGTAACATGGAAAAGGCATAAATCTGTTTTCACGTTCATGGGTTTTGTGTAGAAAAGCTTCCACCTTCTTCCGCTAGCCCGGCGGTTTTGCATCCGTCGTATACTTGAACGACACCGCTTGCATCCGTCCTCTCGTCCTCCAGTCTTCCGTCAGTAGTGGTCGCTATCCTTGCTTTGATGCGTTTTTGTTTATGCACTTGCACTGTGTACAGTTGTCTAAACGCAAAACTTTCAACATTAGCTGCAGGCATGTTGCGGCAAATATGTTTGAAATATTCATCCCCGACGCCACAGTCGCATTATACACCCGTCACGTCGTTGCCTTGTCTTCAATGCCACTTTTCATCAGTTAGTGCTTGAGCGGCTTGGGGAATATGGTCCGAAATGCGAACGTTGTGGGACGGGATGGAATAAATTCGTGATATAGGTTTGATGGTCAGCGAAATTAAGGATTTTTATTATCAGTCGTAGTATCGGAGCGTGAACTAATTATTGACATAATGATAATTGTAGAACTAAGATCGGATAGTTGCAGTAAGGTTTGAATCGATAAATACATTTTGGAATCGTATTATAGATTCAATAGGACATTTTGCTAGTTGTGCACGCAAAAAAATTGTGCGGTAAAAACTACCATTTTAGGGGGTTAACTTAAGCGCTCGCTTCGGCAATTTTCAGCAGACCAGAAATGCGCTTGATTTTACCATGTCTGTTGTCGAAATCAGATTGTTGTAAATTCTTTCTGTCAAATGTACCAGTAATGTGGTGGGATGTACTGTAAACATAGTAAATTGGTCTGAAATTCCATGGTAGTTTCAAGAATGGGCGTAGTCAGCTACAATAGTAATTTTTACCACAGAATTTTTTCCCGTGTGTATTAGTACTGGGTGTTATATAACATTCTAAAAGAAACCATCGAATCAGTTTCTAAGATGCATTATGTAGCATTTCCCTCTAGTTGGGTTTTTGAAGAGTGCAATAATGTAACAGCAGTTTAGAATGCATTTATTGACCTGTAACCGTTTGGTTATGGAACCTCAGGATGGGTTTTTAAAATAGAAATAGGGGAACTTACATATTGTCGGCAGCCTAAGCAGCTGAACTTTTAAGAGGGCAATTTTACGCCACGATAGAGCACAACAATTAGCAGCAGACGCCTTAACTACACTTGAGCACTCTTCATTTGTTAATTATTATACACAAAACACTATTTTATTCTCTTAATCTTCTATTTTTCCCCACCAAAGTCACGAGGCACTTGTTCTTTTATCGGCAATGCAATTACTATTGTCGGCAAAAAAATGTTCACTTCGGCAATCTAAAGCTGCGCAAAAATTAGTTTATGTATTGGTAGCATTTCGTATTTGTTGACAAATCCTGAAATTAAACGTCACTCATTATGTTCCACTTGTTGAAAGGGCCAATGCAGAAAAATACAGACTACACTTAGAACAGAATTGCAGCTATAAATAGAATAGCAGAGAGTCAAATTGAATACACAACGCGATTGTATGACATTTGCCAGAAAACCATTTGCCAGAATCAATTTGCCAGAATGATTTTTGCCAGAAAACCATTCCCCAGAATGTACCATTCGCCAGAAAGCCATTCCCAAGAATGGACCATTTGCCAGAAAACCATTCCCCAGAATCATTTTTTTGTAATTCGTTTTCAACCTTGATTTCAATTGATCGACATATTTGTGAAGATGCATCGAAGCCAAACCTCAAATTTTCAAGAGCGCAAATCTAGAGACCCAAACAGCCATTTCAGCTGAAAATTTAATCGATTGGTCACCACCAGCGTGTGACCAATCGATTAAGTTTTCAGCTCAAACCGCTGGATGGTTCTCGAGGTTTATGCTCTTGAAAATTTGAGGTTTGGCTTCGATGCATCTTCACCTCAAGCCTACCGAAATTTTCGATATTTGTCATTTTTGTATCTTGAATATACTCATATTAGGCTGATACAAATATTAATTTTCTTTTATGTCCGAGACCCTTGGAAGTTACGAGGGGGGGGGGGATAAAAATAAATAAGGAACAAAACAATAAAAACGAAAAAAAAAGTTATTTCTTTCAAATTTTTATTTTTAACTATAGTTATTAAACTTTTTCCAATCGTCATCTTGATCATTATTTTACCTGGTTTTTAATCTAAAAATAAAAAACCTAACTGATGTCAAAAAAAATTATGAATCTTTTTTTTTCTCCCCTTCAATTTTTTCGGATTTTTGAAGGGGGGGGTGACATAAAAGAAAATTAATATTTGTATCAGCCTTATTTGCACTTATAGCATGAAACATTGTGTAGTCAACATTCACATTATTTACATCAAGAGGATTGGACTACTAGCACTGCACAGCTGCAGCGCAAAATTAATTACAATTTAGCGTCACTTCTACAGTACTTCACTCACATCGTAAATATTGCTCCAAATAATGTTTATATCTTTGTAATATTATAACACGTATAAAACAACGCAACTGATCGATCCGTGTTATTTAGTCTATGTTGTTAAAATCCTTCGCATACAATTTTATGCAATTTTCACTACTTACATAGCTGGTCTGAGAACAAAAAAGCTGAAACGTTTGACACGAATTAGTTTAGTTGAATAATTTCTGAAATATGAATAGTGTATCTTTGCAGAAAAAAATGCAAAACAACTAAAAAGAACAGCCTTTGAGTGAAAGAAGGGAAAATTATGTTTGAAATACAGTTAACTCTCCCTTACTGGATATTCCGTATCTCGATATCGAGTTAGAGAACCATAGTAAAAGTTAGTTTTCATGGCTAACTCGATGGTCCCTTGGATCGCAGTTGCATAGGTTTTGTGTTCTGTAACTCGATACCTCCCTAACTCGATGATCCCTTCAATATCGAGTAAGGGAAAGATGATTGTATGATCAATTTAGCGCCAATAATCATCGGATCAATATAACTCAAATGACTACCCAATATATGACTTTCGGTCATATATTTAAATACCTTATTCAGTCCTTGAAAAGAACGTTAAACTGTTTTACTCTTAATAATAATTTGAACCGCATTATTTATTGTTTTAAAGTAGTTTTACAACATTTGCGACAGGCTGCCTTAAAACTCTTCATTCTTCAGGGTGAAATTCTTAGCAGGACTGCTACGTGGCCATGATTAATGGTGGGAACCAAAAAAACACACATATATTGGTTTCTCATATTCTGTCGCTTGCTCTACGAAACAAGTCGGTTATGAAGATTAATGTTTTCGGAATCACTCGAGTAATCTTCAATGAGAAATTAGATGAAGGTCATGGTAAATATTTCATTATTGAATCACTTTCAATTTAGTTTTTTTATATGAGGACATATATTGATTGTCCATTTCTCGATATTTGCATTTTTGTACATAAATCCTTTTTACAGACATTTTTATTGACAGCATATTGATTTTTTTTACCTGTAATTATTTAAAATTGAGATGACATAAACTTGTTTACATTACTTCCATTTCTTCTGTTAACCGCAGGCAGAAACACACAGTACAATTATAAAGACTAGCCAATAATATAAAGAAGGGTAAATCTCCTATGAAGCATATAAATCCTTGAATTAGTTAGCCCTAAAGAACAGCCTAATCTTTTAAGAAGGGAAAATCATTAATAGAATATTGAAAATACAGTTGCCTATAAGGGGTTGTCCATTAACAACGTGGTCAATTCTTTACGATTTTTTACCTCCACGGGGTCTCTCGTCGATACAAAAATTTAAAAAGAATTGTTTGTATCGTGCACGGAGAAAGGCGAAAATACTAATTAGTATGAGATTTAATATTTACCCAACTTTATCCCATTTTAATCATTGAGAAACCGAAATATTATGTTTATACCTTTCCATGCTTAATCACGAAATATTTTTTGACGAGCATATGTAGTGAATCACGCTACTCTTGAGACTTAACCAAAATTATTTCTTGTTACTTTGTTCTACACTATCCCATTGCAATCACGTCGCGTCAAAGATCTCCGGTGGTTTCTTGAAAGTACACGTTCTAAGAAGTTTGATGTGCAATATTCAACCAACAGTGAAGTCTCTTCCGCGTGAAAATCATTGAAAACATTTAAAATCAAAATGTGGAAAGAGTTCCCTAAATAATTTGTTCTACAGCAAATTATCCGCCACCGCCACAAGCAGCGTAGGAGGGACAAAACGAAGCAACCCAATGCATATGAAGGTAAGTTCGTTTGTACCATACATCTTGTTATTTAGTCATTTCGACTAACTTTTTCAGTTTGATTCAGGGAAGAGCTCCATTGCGATCGTCGGGAGCTGGCTGGAAAAAAATGTGGGAAGAACAACTGCAAGCTTGTGGATGCTGGTTGGAAGCGGCAGAGAAGTGGGAGTGATTTGGGTTAACGAAGAGCACCAAATGAAACATAAATGTTTCACACTTGCATGATTTAAGTGGAATTAAATGCTTTTCATGCGAATATTTAACGTTGTTTCATTTTGTTTTGTTTTTGGTTTACATAAGAAAAATAAATGGCTAATTTTATTCACAATACAGAATTTTAGATCTTTATGCATGAATTAAATAATTCCCGAAAAATCATTTCCGGATATAAAATATGTTTATACTAACAGAGCTTAATGCGTAAAAATGCATCACAATGAGTTAATAGACCGAATATGGTTTTAGAATGGTATTTAAGCCATCTAATATAATATTTTCTTAGCGTGTGGTCATTGGCCAGGCCCCCTTCCATCCTCCCATACATGATAACATGGTTAATGGACGACCCCTAATAGCTTGTATAAAATTGATGACTATTTTAACATTAAAAAAAAAAACAGTTATTTCTCAGAAACTATGAAAACCTCGGAAATCTATTACACCTTCTTCTTCTTATCTTGTGTTACGTCCCAACTGGGACAGAGCCAAATCTCAGCTTTGTGTTCTTACGAGCACCTCCACAGTTATTAACTGAGAACTTTTATTGCCAATTGATCATTTTTGCATGTGTATAACGTATTGCCGATATGAATATGCTCTATGCCCTGGGAAATCGCGAAAATTTTCAATCCAATAAAATCTTCGCCCGGTGGAATTCGAACTCACGTCCGTCAGTTTGCTGAAGCTGCATGTTTACTTCTACCGCTATCTATATAAGTTTATGATATCATTATTAGTTTAAAACATTTTATCAAACAAAAAGCTTAAAAACTTACGTCACAATTATTTTGCATATAATTATGTATCGTACGCTGAAAATCATAATGATTCGAAAGATTTTACACACCTAAGTATTGCTACACAAAGCAAAGTAATGTAGTAATATTTTTTCTGGGAAATGGTCTTTCTGGGGAATGACTTTCTGGAGAATGGTCCATTCTGGCAAATGGTTTTCTGGCAAATGATTTATTCTGGCAAATTGTTTCTGGCAAACGGCTTTCTGGCAAACGGCTTTCTGGCAAATGGTTTTCTGTCAAATGTCATACAACCCACAACGCCATTAAATTTATGCAGACTAAGGCACCATCCACAAATTACGTAACGCTCTAGGGGTAGGCTCAAACGTTGCGGCTCAAACACAATTTTTTTTTTGCAATGACCGTTGCGGAGGGAGGAATGGTCGAAAATTGTACATTTTAACGTTATGTCATAAATGGACGCTGCCTATTTTCGTTTTGATTTATTTTATCGAATATTTTCTTTTCTTGCGCTCTTATGAATTTGAATCATATTAGAAGAGAAACCTCAAAGTTTGAGCCAAAAATATTAAGATTTAGAGGGGGGCAAGCGTCTTGAAGGTAAATTTTCAAATTATAAAAAATGGCCTTCAGTGAAGTCACCATAACTTCGGTAATTTCTAACCAATTTTGAAACTTTCAGCACCATTATCTTAAAAACTAAAGTTATGAAAACTTTGTAGAATATCAAATTAGTGTAAAATCAAAACTAGTTTCAATAAAATGTAGTTTACTCCAAATATTTCCTCATTTTACTAAAAGAATATCTTTGTTGGACCATAGCTTCATGAATACTCAACCGATTCCAAAATTGTTGCATGGTTTAGAAGCTTACTTAATTAATTTCATACTTTTCATACGACACATTTCTCTAAAAAAAATTGACCAAGTTATTCAACAAAAACTGCACAAAACCATGATTTCTTAACGAAAAACGTCAGTTTTCTTTTATTTTTGTCAGTTAAACAATATTTTTAAAGCTGAAGCTGGTTTTCTTCATTTGAAAAACCTTTGAAAAGGACTTGTCAACAATTTTTAAATAATTTTGAAACAATAATATTTTTGCTCATGTTAAAAAAATATATGCACTATTCAACTCGTAATTAAAACAAAATACTTTATAAACACATGTTTTATAGGAAAAATGTAATTTTTGGCGAAAAAACATAAATAATCCAAAGAAATTCGATTTTTTTTTAAATCATGTTTTTGGGTAGTTTTTGTTACAAAACTAAGCCAAAACCATTTTTTTGAAACATATAATCCTGGGTTTGCTGGCGGTTCGGGCTTTTTAAAAAACACTTAACTGATTTTCCTCACTAAATCACTTTATTACTTAAGCCGAAACGCAATGAAACACGGATAAAAATAAACTGAACACCGGTCACGGTCAGTCCGGTGGTTTTGTAGAATTGAACTGCTGACCTAGCAATTCCGGCTGTTGGGCATAAAGGTGTTGACGTTGCATAGCACGTGGCAGTGGTCCGATCCAAAGGTGATGACGGTGCATGTGACGTTGCACCTGTGGTGGCTGGTTCATGTCGTGACTCCTCCGGGGGGTGAAGAAGTGTCGTCCTCGATACTCAGCTCCTGGTTACCATGTCCTGGTGATTTGGTTTCAGGCTTCCTTTGGTGGGTTTTCCTCGATGTCCTTTTGTGGGTAAACCTTAAATGAATGAAGATAAGGTAAAGGGTGAAGAATAGTAGAGTCGACATCAGAGCGGTTCCTCCTAATAGACTCCATTTCCAAATCTGGTCGGTTTCGTGTTGAAGAGATACTTTTTCCAGTTTGCGTCTGTTCAGAAGGGTGGCTTTTTCTATTTTTGCAACGTCATGATTTTGCAAAATCTCGCTGTTTATCTGCAGATTGTGTAATGCTCCTTGAATAGACTCGCTTTCACTTATTTTTTCGGTAGATGTGAAATTTTGGTCCATAAATTCGATTGTACAATTTGAGAACGATACTATAAAATTTCCAGATAAGTATCTGTCGCTAGGACCGCAATTTGAGCGTAATTCTTGGTTTTTTGCATTTGAGATAAGAATTTTGTTATTGGTTATTAGTTTGGTTGTAGTTTCTGCGTTGATTTCCATGAGACATTGTGGCTCAGTTCCCATGATGAGTGGATAAATACACAGATCCTTGAATTCTTTGATAAAACTGTGTCTTTGGACGTAGTCGTCTGGTTTTGCAGTGGTGAAGAGTTGTTTTGCTTGTTTGATAAGGAATTGAGGGTAAGTCTTAATAATCGAATCATTTTGACTCAATGGGTGGATTCGCATGATTGTCGATTCTTCTGTCTCCAATTCTGGAACATGTAATATGTAGAGTAAAGTATTTTCGCTAGTTGCCATTTTTGGTGTAACAAAATTGAGTGCTTCTTCCGGGATGTCTAGCTGGACTCCTTGATTTCTGAGTATATCCTTGATCAGATGAATTTCTTTGCCAGATAACATTCTGCTGTTTGTGACGTGCATTTTAGAAAAGAGTATCGCTTCTTGAACGCTTGTTAGAATTTTGTTGAGTGTATCTATGTTCAGTATGGTGGTGATGACGTCAAGTTCATCGAGAATGATTTGATTGATTTGTTGTTTTTCGATTAGTTCGTTGATGGTGGTTGTAAGTTCCGAAATTCTTTTGCCGATTTGGTGATTAATTTTTACTTGATGATTATTTTCGTTGACAAGTTCATTGAGGCTTCTGTCGATTATCCGTAGGTCTTGAGCATCTGGGCTGCCCGCTATCCACTTCCACGCTGTGCCGATGATGTCCCATCTTTTGGACCGTTTGTGCGATATTGGTTTAATTTGCATAAAATTAGAGTACAATTCTCGTATCTTGTATTTACTAATTTCAAATAAAGCGTTATTATTTTGTTTACGATACACCAAATTTGTGAGTTGATTGATAGTAATTTCTATGTCTGTTAGGTTGATCGGGTGTACAACTCGGATATTTCCTGTCTGAATTCTACATAGGCTGTTTTTTTGCATCATTATCAAATCATTATGAAGATTCCTGATAGTTAGGTCTTGACATGAGATGTTTGTGAGAATGAGGGTGAATGTGATAAAGTAGTGAAGCATCTGGAAGCAAAAAGTTATAAAAGTAAATGGTGTTACATTTTTTTCGGTCTTTTGATTTTGTTTTTATGTCTTTTAATGTGACGGTTGTTTTTGAATGTTCTGTCTGTGACTTCATTTGCATTTGTTTTATTGGCTCTGGGTTGAGTCTTTGTGCGAATATTTGGAATAACATAAACTTCTTGCCCATCATTTATAATTGGAGGGTCTTCCTTATTAGAATTTTGAGAAATCATTTGTTTTTGTACTTTACCCATGTTCAATTTTGCTTTAAGGAATAGCTCTTGGGCGTCTCTTATAATTTCTTCCGGGTTAACAATATTATTCTGGTTGAACAATATTTCATTTGGAGTATATTTAGTTGAAGAGTGTACAGAGTTGTTATATAATGCAACGGATAATTTTACAATTGATTTTGTACCCATTCCTCTGAATTTGTGCTTGTTGGTATTAAAAATTTCTATTATAGTAGAATGTGTACGCTCTATTTGTCCATTCGATTCTGACGAAGCGGCGTAATGAATTTGTGCCCTAGCTGGCTAAGGAAATTTCTTAGTTGAATTGATTGAAAAGTGGTTTCATGGTCGGTGACAATTTCTCTGGGTACTCCAAAGGAGCTGAAATATTTTCCTAGTGCTTTCTGCACATGTACAAGATTTTTCGATTTCAAAACTATTAACTGTAAATGTTTAGAGAATGAATCTATTAGAGATAAGAAGCTGCATTTATCCATGATGAATATGTCCATGTGGACTCTATCTAATGGTTTTTCTGTTATTGGCCTGGGTGAAATTTTTATGTTAAATGGTCTGCGTTCATATTTGTGAGTATTGCATATTTCACATGAGTTTATAAAGGTTCTGATTTTTGAGTAAATATTTGGGAAAAAATATGATCTTTTAATTTTGGCTTCGACTTCAGTTATACCTCGGTGAGCTCTATTGTGTTCATTTATTATTATTTGATTCTGTCTTTCTTCATTTTGCACGTCTTCGACCATATTGTTAGTAAAAACGAAATGACCTTTTTGATTGAAGTTTTCTTTAAAGGACTCCTGTACCGTCTGGATAAGATTTTCTGGTGCCATAAGGGCTGTTTGTCTACCATTGTGGAAGGTTTTCAAAAGATGTGTGATATTTTCTTTTGTGTAGGTTTTCTGAGATACTATTGTTCTATGGTAGTTCTGGAAAAGGGTTTCTTGGATAATAGTATCTATACGGGAAATACGGAATATTATCTGATTTTTGAAATAATTTAAAGGGCGTTCCGTGAAATGAATATAGTTATTAGCTGAATCATCAGCTGAGTGAACAGTTTGGGAATCAAGGGAATCATGGGATTCAGGGGAGTTATTGGCAATGGAATCTGCATCATCTTCAAGATCTTCGGAACCTGAAAAATAAGGAATTTCATCATTATTGGTTTCATTAATATTTACTTCAACAGGCATTCTGCTTAGTGCATCTGCTACTACATTTGATTTGCCTTCTCTGTACTTGACTTCTTTCCATATTGTTGTTGTCGTTTAGAGAAAGGATTTCTAGTGAAGGGATGTTCTTTATTGGAATATGTGCTAAGTCTCCCGAATCGGTAGACTCAGAGCTGTCTGAATCTGAAGACACGCACGCGCTGTTTCTAATTTTAGATAACAAGTGGTGAGTTTGCTTCAGACTGTTTCTTACTTTATGCTCCTTTGGCATGACATGCACTTAGAAGATAAAAGCAAGCTATAGTTTTGTTTGTTTTGAGCCGTACGATCTCTCGGAACTCGTATGACTCCCGAAATGTAATTCTCTTAGAACTTCACAATTTCGGTTGGAGGGGAAGCTCTCTTAAAACTCTTCTCACTCCAGGGGTTTAGCAAATTTTAATTTCTTAATGAGTTCGAGCCTTTCTCTTAGAACGGGCTTCAAACTCACGGAAAAATAAAACGCCAACCTAGGCGATGTTTTCACTTTCACTCGTATTTCGGTGTGGAATAGAGGATAAAGAAAAAAAAAACACTCACCTTGCAATCGTTGTGCGTGGGTTCTCTCGACGTCCAACTTCACGCGGTGGAACCTCAACTCCGCTGCACCCTCGATGTTAGCGAATGCTTTCGCGGGTTCACTTCGATTCTGGCTGGTAGACCAGAGTCACTACACTGTTTTTCGCGAAATTGTTTTTCGAGCACTGCACGGCTGCGCCAATCCTGGGTTTGCTGGCGGTTCGGGCTTTTTAAAAAACACTTAACTGATTTTCCTCACTAAATCACTTTATTACTTAAGCCGAAACGCAATGAAACACGGATAAAAATAAACTGAACACCGGTCACGGTCAGTCCGGTGGTTTTGTAGAATTGAACTGCTGACCTAGCAATTCCGGCTGTTGGGCATAAAGGTGTTGACGTTGCATAGCACGTGGCAGTGGTCCGATCCAAAGGTGATGACGGTGCATGTGACGTTGCACCTGTGGTGGCTGGTTCATGTCGTGACTATATGTTGTATGAACAGTATGGAAACAACTATTTTTTGCTTCAAAAACATGTACAGTCTAAGCTCGTTATAACGACCACTTTAATAGCGACAAAAGCTCTCTATAGCAACATTTTTCGGTCCCTTGAAAAAGATTTTAATGTTATTACTATTCTCTATAACGACATTTCTCTATTACGACGCTCCCTTTCCATGTCACTATAACAAGATTCGACTATACAAATATTTGAAATAGGTTGAGTATTTATGAAGTTATGGGCCAACAGATATGAATTTTCCAGTAAAATGAAGAAACATTTCGAGAAAACTACTTTTAACAAAGATTTGTTTCGATTTAAGACAAATTTGATTTTCTACAAAGTTTTCATAAATTTAATTTTGAAAATAATGATGCTGAATGCTGAAATTGGTGAGAAATAACCGAAGTTATGGTGACTTTGTTGAAGGCCATTTATTATAACTTGAAAATTCACCTTCAAGACGCACGCGCTACCCCTAAATTGTTAATAGTATAAGAGATAGAATTTAAGTAAAGTACATAATATTAAAATTTTAGTCTACGTGACCTGTAGTCAAAGATGGCGAATAAATAAATATATAAATCTTAATATTTTTGGCTCAAACTTTGCGGGTTCTATTCTAATATGATTTGAATTCATAAGAGCACACGAATTTTTGGTTTTGAGAACTTTTGAAAATAAGCCGCACCCTAGTGTCTATGCGCAAAAAAATCGCTTAAAGGTAACGCGAAATTGAAAATTATATAGGCTATTTTTACATTTTTATCACGTTCATATTATTTTCAGTGTATGAGAAAATCAGAAAAGGCCCTTTGCAAATCAATGCACTTATGACTTGACACAAAAACATCATCCTCTGATTGCCTGTAGAACAACAGGAGTGTTACCAAAATAGTTTACTTATTGAAAGACGTATATTTTATATGTTTCTCAGTATATTGAAGTTTATGCGCTACAATCTTCAGATAAGGAAAGTATTGAAAGGCTCAATTATTACCAATGCATGCTTTGTTGCCTAATTCAAATGCATTAATTAGTTGTGTTCGATTTTTTCAATGAATTTAAATTGTGAATAAAAAATACACCGCAATTGAATATGGTTTTCTGGCAACCTATTCCCGTAATAAAAAGTGATTGCCGAGGACAGCAAAGTGCATTAATTTTATTTTTGATTTAAAGCACAAACATTCAGTATTTTCGAGTGTTTTATAGACAAATCAAAAGTTTAATAGTGCATGAGTGATCGCACGCGTAGCTTTTGTGATAAATTGGTATTGGGGCGGAGAATTGGACCTTTCAAAGTGGTGAGCTTTTCTTAAGCTGTTCTTGTGTTGTTTTATTCGGCAGCTCACGAATGACGATAATTTCGTATGCATTTATTTCATTCAATGATAAAACCCATGTTATATCATATTTTTGTGAAAGATGAGGTTTACATGGAAGATCCATGGGAATATTAAGGACTGCACCAACGATTTTCAACCGAGTACATTAATCTGTTAACTCTACCAAAACATAGTCAACATCACTACATAAGAAAAAAAATACTCGGTTTATTCAACCACAGTTGCGGTATTTATGACTAGAAACATTCTTCATTTGACAAGTTTCGCATTGTACTTTTGACCACACTGTGTTGTACGGTGGGTGTCACGGATCGGAATACAATGCTGTGTAGTGGATGCTTCAACGAACATGGCCATATTTACTGCACTGCTCAGTGATTTTTACTAGATTATAGTAATCTTAACAGATTTTTGTAGTCGGTTGAAAATCGTCGGTGCAGTTCTTAATTCTACCATGGATTCGGTAGATTATACAACAAAATTTGTTTGCGTGTACGGAAGGTACGAGGACATCCGCAAAACCAGTCTAAGAACCACTTTGGATTCTGGAAATCTACTCAGGACCAGTGAATCAATTGTCACCCAACACGTAACAACAAAGACATTGTCATCTCCGACTCTTGTTGCAACAATTTCGTTCCGGAACATCAGTTTATCATCACTTGAACAGAATATGACAATGATCGATCACCACGTGCGCAGCGATTTTCTGGGCTTCGCATTGTAATTTTCGAGAACTTTCTCCGTGTTGGTAAACATTGACACATTATCAAACAGCATCCATGAAACAAATTTGGTTTTGTGTTTAAAATAACTGATTAATCGCGATTTGAAAAGGTTGCAACAATGTTGCGCTCTGTGATTGTCATGACAATTTTGCTTTTGATTGTATCCTTATCCGCAACAGTTAGGACAAACGGTTGTGAGCGAGCTTGCTTTGTTGTTTGTTTTCTGTCTATTTTGATGATAATTTGATTCACTGCTCAGGACGATATCCAGTCGGTCGTTCAGACTGCTAAGGATTTTACAGTATGACACAGAGAAGGGACAGGAAAGCGTTCGAATTACTGCGGGAGTACCTCTAGGTTCAATCCTGGGCCGATGTTATGGAATGCGATGAGGCTGTGCCTTCCGACGGGTGTTAAGATTATTGTAGAAAGTAGAGTTGCAGCGCACTCTATTTCCATAGTTGAGGAATGGATACGATGTAGGAAACTGGGACTGGCCCATCACAAGACTGAGGTGCTTGTGGTCAACAACCGCAAGTCCGAGCAACGGGCGCTTAAATCGGTAGGTGATTGCACCGTAGAATCCAAGCGGTCCCTTAGGCATCTTGGTGTAATGATCTACGACAAGTTCAGCTTCGCTAGCCACGTTGACCGGTGTCCGGCCATTTGGCCGAACGCCGTTTGGCCGAATGCCGTTTGGCCGAACGCCATTTGGCCGAATGCCATTTGGCCGAAAGGGTCATTTGGCCGAATGCCGTTTGGCCGAATCATGAACAAAAAAATCAAATTGCTACAACGCTGATGTGTAGGATTCACAAGTGTGACCCAATAACTGATAAGCTAATTAATATGTTGATTTTTATGATGTGACGGGACGTCATGTTTGTCACTATATAAGAGATCCAAGAGAATGATAACATCGACCCTTTTATTCAGGACGAAGTTGTGAACTCCACATTTCACGTTAAGACTCTGAGGTGATGGTTGATTCGCCACTGGATTACCAATGGTGTAATAAGGTTTCAAGTGTTTTTAATGATTTCATCAGAATTTTTTCCTTCTTTTAAACATAGGCTATTCTTTCTAGTTATACTGGTTCCATTACTATCGGCAATGATTGACCTTATATTTAAATTGGGAATTTTTCCTTCTTTAAATCATCGGCAATTCTTTGTGGTTGTACTGGTGAAATAAAATATTATATGCATTGCACTTGTTTTAATTTTCATAAGAGATTTATCCTTCTTTTGTTCATAGGCTGTTCTGTCAAGAGGGAAATATTTTTCATAATTAATTTAATTAAAGCTTAAAATATGTTCTTTTCAAAACATATTTTTTAGCTCAAGGGTTAACTTACACACTCCGTAAAAATCATGCGATTTTACGTCTTTTGGATGCACATTAAAGAAGCGAGCCAAATGACGTGAATTTGTGTCTCATTTTAAATACGATGGTGTCTGATTCGAGAAATGTCAATCATAGCGGCATCATTTCCATGTCCTTCATCATGTAAAATTACATTTTTCTTTCAATACATCTTTCAGAACTCATTTTTACGTCATTTCATCACTTACATAATGTGCCTTCCAGTCATAATGTGAATTACGTCCGGAGTGATTTTCATTATTTTTAAGAGTGTAGATGTCATTCTCATCCAAGATTAAAATTACAACTTGGGAACTGAACACTGCACCGTTTCTTGAATATGATGATGATGATGATGATTATTTAGCCACCATCAGCGCAAGGATTACCTATGGCTGCAGAATCATACCGGGATGGTATGATCTACCTGATGGTTTGTTGTAGCAGGGCACCGTTTCTTGAATATAGCAATAAACGACTCGGTGAACACTTACGTCAAAGAAGTACACTGTTTCTCCGTTGTGAAAAGAAGAAGCCAAGACTTGTTGATGTCAGAACTATGACATATATTACGAGGGATCGAAGCAAGCCGATCCAGCAGAAGGACGAATAAGTTTTAAACTGTTTCAGTTACTGTCAAAAGTTAACTACAAACGCGATGCCAAAACATCTTCTGGTGGCTATTACCACTAGCATAGCATTGACCAACTGCTTACATTTAGGATGTTCTTCTTTCAGCTCTGACTGTTTCTTCAACACTAAAAAGCTTATGTATATCAATGATGATATTTCTTATTTTTATGAATAAGCTGAATAAGTTCTTTGAAATTCATAATAAATCCATGCTAACTGTAGTTCACTATTGTTTTCAATTTCGGCCAAACGGCATTCGGCCAAATGGCGTTCGGCCAAATGACCCTTTCGGCCAAATGGCGTTCGGCCAAACGGCATTCGGCCAAATGGCATTCGGCCAAATGACCCGGAACCCGTTGACCATGCCTGTAAAGGGGCATCTACGGCTTAAGCGGCGCTTTTGAGGAAGATGTTCAACAGATCTGCTGTAATTGCCAGCAAACGCAAGCTCCTGTAAAGCCGGAAATGCTCTATAGTGAGTGAGCTGACCGAAAACTGTACGCAGTCGTTTGTCATTTTAACCATTTCAGAATGTATGGATCATTAACACCTGGTTAACAGTGTTCCCTGGCATCATAGTTAGCAAAAAAAAAAAAAAACAAAAATTGAAAACCAACGGATCCCATAAAAGTATTGCATATCAATTCGCGAAAAAAAGCTATGCTCTCAACGAACTTTGCTACGTGTTCATGGAAACGCAACCATTGATAATGCTGATAAAAAGTTAATTAATGATAAAAAATATGCGCATTTTTAATTAGCTTCAACGTGGAGTAAAGGGCCACTGTTAACTGGTGGAATGCCTCTAAAGTAGGACTAAAGTGTTCAGCAAAAATAATCATTTGTATCATACGGTCATGTAGCAGATGTAATTTTGGCATATACCTTCAAAACTCTACGAAGTTTTTAATTGCTAGCCTTTACCAATTTTCAAACCAGCACATTTCATATGCAATGGAAGTAAATTTGCGTATTGCGTACGATATTTTTAGTGGACAGTGTTATTGTGTAAGAAAGTAAATTTTAATTATCAGGAATTATGTTTCATTTTGAATTTATCATTCGTTTCGTTAGGAACGGTCGTGTACTGATTGTTTTTATTTTCAATGAATTTAAAAGAAGTTTTCTCGTGGCCAGAGCTTGTCACACTTTCACAACCTACGAAGGCTTTCACAGAAAGCCAATCGTCTACAAAGAAGCCCTAGAAAACTTTTTGCCTACAAACAGATATGGCTGGAGAGGCTGATCCCATTTCCATTTAGAAATAAAATCCTAGAATGATCGATATTCAAACCCACGAACAATTATTAGAAAATTTAGCTTAAAAACAGGCTTTGTTCACGTTATGCCTAAAAAACCTATACAAAAGAAAATCAGAGATCTACACTTATGCGTTTTATGCTAATGTCAAAAATTTAACATGACTATATTATACAAATATACGAGTTGTATAATAACATAACAAAAAGTTATAAAATAGTGATCCGTTTGTCCTGGCTTACCGTACTATTACAAATAAGGGCCCATTCACAAATTTCATAACGCTAGAGGGGGTGGGTGGGTGTCGTAAGGCTGTTACGGCTCATACAAAATTTGCAAAATATTCATACAAAATGCGTTACGAGGGGGTGGGTGGGTATCAAAAATGGCCATTTTCAGCGTTATGAAATTTGTGAACAAACCCATATGCTTTTAAATATCATCCAACATACCTTCGAAGATATCCCAGGTATCTAAAAATCGTCAAAAAATAAGTGTACCGTGGGAGAATTTTGAGAAAATGTTCTAGAAATGTGCATCACAGAATCTTTGAATAAAATCCACGGCGAAGCTGGAATCCTGGAAGAAACTCAGATTTATTTGGGGAATGAATAGATGTTTTTGAAATCAATTCTTGAAGAAATTCCGCGAGAAATCCATAGAGTAATATCAGAAGTAATGCATAAAAGAATTGCATAAATGAATCTTGCTCTGTCGATAGGTTCGAGCGGTGAGAACCAAAACCAGACGATCATATAGACAATTCCGATGTTCTTCTGATGCGGATGAAATAATTAATTGCTGATGGAAATGCTAGGATTCCATCCCAATAATGCTAGATCGTCCCCAATAATGCTTCTCTGTGGAAAGAAGTGAATCAACTGAAACGTGACTTCTAGCAAATCTGTGAGTTCCAAACAAAAGCTGAGATCGAAGTGCAGAGGAACAAGGATACTATTAATCGGCTAGCGAAATCAGCCAATCTTATTTGACTGGAGTTCCATACAATCAATCCGAAAATACCGAAACCATCGTTAAACTGCTTTCGTATCGAGATTTCTTGGCGTATTTTCGGTCCTCGGGTTTCTTAAGCCCTCTACCGGCAGCTTCAATTTTTACCGCAAAAGAAATATTCAAATTGCGATAATTTTTTTGTTTCTCGATATTTATGCACCATTATTTCACAAGTTCTCAAAAAACTCTTCTAGTTTAAGAATCTGTGTCGATATTGATCCTTGGTCAACTGGATCCTGAGATATTCCGAAATTCCTTGGGGGACCGACGTTTTGCCATAACCCACGTCAATATCTCAGGCTACAGATTTTTAACGTATTCGGGTATTCACTCTTTGGAACAATACATTAATGAGAGTATGTTGTGAAAAAATGAATCAATTTGGTGCAGCCGTCTTTGAGTAATGAGATTTATGTGTCTAGTACCACTCTAGCCAAATAAAGATCTTAAAAACTTCAAAAAACATCATAACGTAATTTTCAGATATCTCCTTGAATACTTAACCGATTTGTAGGATTTTTTTCAGAGCAGCTCCTTATTACCTGTCATTATATAGTCCACATTTTATTTTTTCGATAAATTGACATAAAATAAAATGGCCGCCAAAGACATTTTGTATGGAGAATGTCGGTCCCCCAAGGAACATCGGAATATCTTTAAAACCAGATCACCAATGACAGATATCGATATGGATTCTTAAACTAGAAGAGTTTTTTGAGAAGTTGTGAAAAAACGGTACAAAAATATCCAGAAATAAAAAAATTATCAAGGTTTGAATATTTTTATTGCGGTAAAAAATGAAGCTGCCGGTAGAGGGGTTAATAAAACAATTGTCTTGATTAAAGCCGACGTTTCGAGCATTTATTTGCTCATCTTCAGGGCAAACTACAATTTTACAAAATTATGGTATTGTTAAAGTCAAGTCCGAACAAGAATTAAAATTACTTACATCGTTAATTGCTTTTAAGTCAAGTGGATTTGAACAAACATGGAACGAACGGCTAACAACATTACACTGGAATTACAAATAAATTTCGGACATAATGATATAATTCACATTAACTTTGTATCATTTTAACGGAGCACACTGCTTTCTTATGCCATTGGATACAGTGAATCGGATTGTCCTCCGGTCTATACCAAACGACTTTTCTGCCTCCTGTTCAATATTGCCCTAGAAGATGTTATAAACGGGCGGGCTTCCACATGTGGGCACGGTCTTCAATAAATCCAGCCAGTTCATCTGTTTCGCTGACGACGTGGACATTGTCGTAAGAACGTTCCAAGTGGTTGCTGCGGCTAGAAATTTAGGGATCGAGTTTGCTCCGCAAAAAACTCAACTGGTCGTATTTTCAAGGAAGCGGAATCCTGCCCAACTAAAGCTTAAGCTTTTGGGAACAGACATCGACCAGTCTTTGACTTCAAAATACCTTGGGGTCTGGTTTGATTCAAAAGGCACTTGGCGAACTCATATTAGGTATTTAACGGAGAAATGCCAACAAAGGATCAATTTTCTACGGACAATTACCGAAACATGGTAGGGTGCTCACCCGGAAGATCTCATAAAACTCTATAAAACAACCATTCTCTCTGTTCTAGAGTACGGCTCTTTCTGTTTTCTCTCAGCAGCAAACTGCCACTTGATTAAATTGGAACGAATTCAATATCGTTGTTTGCGTATCGCCTTAGGGTGTATGCACTCGACACATAATGCGAGCCTAGAGGTTCTGGCAGGGGTTTTACCGCTACAGAACCGATTCTGGGAGCTCTCGCTAAGAATACTTATTAAGTGTGGAGTGAGCAACACACTCGTCATCGAAAACTTCGAAGAATTGCTCAAACTGAACACTCAGTCAAAATTCATGTGAGTTTATCTCTACTACATGTCATCTGACATTAGCCTTCCATATTATAACCCTCCACGTGTACGCTTCTCCAATGACAGTTCCTCTGTTGAATATGATCTGTCCATGAAACAAGCTATTCATGGAATTCCAGATCAACTTCGATGTATAACTATTCCACGTATTTTCAACGCAAAGTTCCAGAATGTTGATTCCTACAGGAGATATTTCACTGAAGGGTCACGTATAAATGGATCCACTGGCTTCGGTGTCTTCAATGAAAATTCTTCCGCCTTCCGAAAACTTCAGGAACCTTGCACGGTTTATGTTGCTGAGCTGGCAGCAATCAACTTCGCTTTGGGGATGATCTCAAACATGCCCGCAGACCACTTTTTCATCTTCTCGGATAGTCTCAGTTCAATCGAGGCATTCCGATCGATGAAACCTGTAAAGCATGCGTCTTACTTTCTTACAAAAATAAGAGAGCAGATGTGTGCACTGGTCGAAAGATCATATAAGATTACCTTCGTATGGGTCCCCTCACATTGCTTAATTTATGGCAATGAGAAGGCGGACCTCTCGCAAAGGTGGGCGCTGAGGAAGGTGAGATTTATGATAGACGAATTTCACACGATGAATTTTTTCATTTAGTACGTCAAAGTTCTCTTCACGGTTGGCAAAGCGATTGGCTAAATGGCCAACTGGGACGGTGGTTACATTGCATAATTCCTAGAGTTTCCTTGCGAGCCTGGTGGAAAGGTTTGGACGTAAGTCGAGATTTCATCCGCGTAATGTCAAGACTAATGTCCAACCATTACTCGCTAGATGCACATCTACACAGGATTAACCTCGCGCTGAGCAATATTTGTAATAGGTGTGGTTCCGGTTATGATGACATCGATTACGTAGTTTGGCAGTGCCCGGATATGGACGCCTCCAGAGCGGTCGTTAGTATTACTGAGGCCGATATGTCTCTCGATTTTTTTAATAGTATGTAGTGGATGGAAGCGATTATGAATGAAATATACCGAATTGAATCTACAACTACTTTATTTCCTCTCAACGTTCAACGCTTCGTCATCGTAATCATCGTCATCATCGAAACTTCAAAAGCAGTTTTTCTGTTCAAAACTGAAAATTATTCGATGAAAATGTGTTCATTATGTTTCGGTTGGAGAATGGAATACATTTCATTTCATTTTCCTTTCTGTCTCGAATGTTCGTGAAGCGCTGCGACAGGGGTGATCATAAACCACTGCAATAAAGCAGATAATATGATTATACTACACTGTAAGGTCAAAGTACCCTTTAAAGGGTAAAAAAGTACCCTCTTTGAGAGAAACTAGTTTAACTCATAAAAAGAGTAAAGGGCCTTTACTCTTTAAAGAGTAAACGGCTTGTACGTCAGATTAACGAGTGAATTTTACCCACTATCCGGAACATTTATTTTGAGAAACATTGTAAAATTTACTCTTTTTGCAAATATGAAAATTGAATTTGATTCTAATGTTTATTTTCGGTAAATTATCAACTATAACAACTTCTTAATAAAACCACAACTTAGTATTAAATAAAGTATTTTTTTTGTGATTTCATAGTTAATACAGTAAAATTAGTGTAAAATTTTGCGGCTGGCATGGCAAACGAGGATGCTGCTTCCTAATATGCGGGACATGCAACGGGATGGATTTGGTCGCAAAAGCATCCTGTCAAATATATTTATTTTGCTTGATAAGATCACAACAGGAATAAAAACAGTGCCTACCTTGGAACTGTCTGAATTTTGATTTGCTAGTTTCGTCATTCTTAGGTCTTCATAAATCTCAAACTTTAACTATCAATAATTGAGGTCATTCAAACAATATTTTAGTGTACGTGTCATCCTGTCAGTCGCCATAAGAAACCAAGTTTATAAATGACATCACTTAAATACGTATCGCTTTCCACTAACACACATCCATCGCCTCTTTTGCATAACATCTTTTTGAGTCTCATTGATTTTGCTCGATTGGAACCACGTTTGACGGTTCGATTGGAACCTTTGGTTTCAGAATTCGCGCTTCTCTATATAAACAAATTCTCTGCAATAAAAGTCGAGAGGGATTCGCGATAAGGGCCTATCTGACAAATCAATAACAATGAGAAAATAACCAATGAAATTCTCATGTGCAATTTTTAATCCCAATTGGAGAAAAAATAGTCAAACTTTAACCTTTCCACTTTAATACACATTTCATAAACCTAGTTTTAAAATCCTCATCAATACCACACACATCTCCTACAATTTCCCTAGCTATTTCGTACTAAAAAAAATATTATAAGGTTTCGCCTTAAACGCACTCAAGGATGCCAGTATCGCCCAATGTTATGAGCCTGTAATCGATATTATTTTCAGTGTCGCCTATTACTTTTGCGCCGTGTTTACATTCTGGTTTCAATTAAGCCCGCCATGTATGCCTTGTTTATTTTTTGTTTGCAGTGTCGCCGTTTACTCTCGCCGTGTTTTGATTTAGATTTCAGATGCGCCCATCACTTTGATAAACAAAAACACAGGCGTTATCAATAAAGTGTGTGATTTGTCATGAGGTGAAGTTTCGTCTTCTACAAATTTGCGTTTTTTGAATAGTTAAATTATCAATAGGGGAAAAGTTCAAGTGCAGTGAATAGACAATCGAGCTACAATTTCAACGCTATATTTTCCTCAATTGTGTACATTTTGTCAGTTTCGCCTGATTCGCGAATCTTTCTAGAAGTGCTCACAAATCACACCCATAGGCGCCCCCCCCAGTTACACAAAAATTCGGACACGATGACCAGATTGGGTAACTGCTGTTCAAGTATCATCTGCTGGGTGATCTTCGATTTGCAGATCGCACATGAACGCTGGTTTGACTCTATTCAGGCCCATGACAACCATATATCGATACATTGTGTTCTTCGTAGCCAGGATGTCCCGGGCGATAAGTGAATATCGCCCACTGTCAGTTGTAAGAACTGTGAAAATAAAGACCATTGTTTTGTTTAATTGTTTGCTATGGTTTGATTATCAATTTTTGATATTGTTAGTTCAGCTAATAATGTGCCAAAAAGTTGAAGCACATTCAACATTTCGATGGTTTTGGAAGGAGAGCAAACATTAAGAAGCATCCTGCAAGCCTCCAAGCAATCAATCAGTGATTTGAATGCGACACTTGCTCGAGTATGGATCATAAACATTAAACAAAACTTCGCATTCTAATTGCACTCTCGATTAAAATTACCCGAAAATGAGTAAACACATGGAGATGTTGACTACGCCAAAAGTCGTCCCGTGCCATGGGCCTGACTCTATCTATCGAAATGATCTGCTTCTTTCCAGAAATGGCTACTTCGAAATGTTTGTGTTGGCTTACCACCTGAAAGGGTCCTTCGTATGGCTGCTGCAGAGATCGTCAAACCGAATCCACACGAACAAATACATGACTACAAGTTTTCAGCGCACTATGTTTGAAGACCGATGGCTTGGAGTGGTGATGAGTTTTGGGTGCCCGCATGTTTGAGAAATGCCGATGAAGTGTCTTCGCGAAATCCGATCGATCAACATTCAAAGCGGGAAGATCGACAAATTTTCCAGGTAGGCGCAATGGCTGGCCGTATACGAGATCAGCAGCAGAGCATTTCAAACCCTCTCTATAAGCACTTTTTAAACCAAGTAGTACTAACGGCAGTTCCCCGCTCCATTAATTTCCTCCTTTACACATTAAAGCACATCTATCTGAAACATTCATATAATGAATATGTCGAAATCTAGATTTAGGTGGATCAAACTGAGCCAATGCCAAAATAGTTATTTTATTCATTTGGCTTTACACCAATTATCTTGATAAAGCCTCGCCAACAATAATTCGCCAATTCACTCGGTTCATGGCCGCTTCTCTCCATTCTCGACTGTGACCCACGCTCTCCAGGTCCTGGTGCACCTGGTCAATTCACCTAGCTCGCTGTGCCACACGCCTTCTTGTTCCGACCGGATTCGTAGCGAACACCATCTTTACAGGGTTGTTGTCCGGCATTCTTGCAACATGCCCTGCCCAGCGTATCCTTCCAGCTTAAGCTACTTTCACGATACTGGGTTCGCCGTAGAGTTGAGCGAGCTCGTGGTTCATCCTTCGCCGCCACACGCCGTTCTTCTGTACGCCGCCGAAGATCGTCCTTAGCACTCGGCGTTCGAAATTCCCAAGAGCTTGCAAGTCCTCCTCGAGCATAGTCCACGCCTCATGCCCATAGAGGACTACCGGTCTCATGAGCGTTTTGTACATCGTACATTTGGTGCGGGGGTGAATCTTTCTTGACCGCAGTTTCTTCTGGAGCCCATAGTAGGCACGACTTCCGCTGATGATGCACCTGCGTATTTCCCGACTAACATTGTTGTCAGCCGTCAACAAGGATCCAAGGTAGACGAACTCGTCCACCACCTCGAAGGTATCTCCGTCTATCGTAACACTGCTTCCTAGGCGGGTCCTGTCGCGCTCAGTTCCGCCAACCAGCATGTAGTTTGTTTTCGACGCATTCACGATTAGCCCGACTCTTGTTGCTTTGCGTTTTAGGCGGGTGAACAAATCTGCCACCGTTTCAAATTTTCTCCCAATAATATCCATGTCGTCCGCGAAGCAAACAAATTGTCCGGATATCGTGAAAATCATGCCTTGACTGTTGAATCCAGTTTCTCCGCATAACACTTTCAAGCGCAATATTGAACAACAGGCACGAAAGTCCATCGCCCTGTCGTAGTCCCCGCCGAGTGTGAACGAACTGGAGTGTTCGCCCAAGATCTTCACGCAGTTTTGCACACCGTCCATCGTTGCTCTGATCAATCTTGTGAGCTTCCCGGGAAAGCTATTCTCTTCCATGATTTTCCATAGCTCTACGCGGTCGATACTATCGTATGCCGCCTTGAAATCGATGAACAAATGGTGCGTAGGGACCTGGTACTCACGGCATTTCTGGAGGATTTGCCGCACGGAAAAGATCTGGTCCGTTGTCGAGCGTGATGGAATATGCAATGCTGTTTCCTCTCCGTGCAGTATTCGGTGAGTGGTAACCAAGGTGGCAACCCTGAATGCTACCCACTGCACCGTCGAGCGAGCGCGCCAAAAGCGCATCATTGAGAAGGAGAAGGCAAAGCAACAGTGCAAAGTACAGTTGATTTTTTCATTCATCCGTTTATATTCAACCCGAACAGAAGTGTATTAAAGTTTATCTCGTTTCATTCACACAAGTGTTTCATTCCTTGTCCGGTTCCTTTTCTTCGGTGTTTCGCTTCCGTTGTGCCGTGTCCACCTCTGCCCAACAGAGCGGCCGTCGATGAAACCTGCTTGATAACTTCCCACGAACTTGTTTGTTATAGGTGATAGACGACGGAAGATAATCTGGGATAGCACTTTGTATGCGGTGTTTAGGATGGTGATTGCACGATAATGTTCACAGTCCAGTTTGTCGCCCTTTTTGTAGATAGGGCATATAACGCCTTGCTTCCACTCCTCCGGTAGTTGTTCCGTTTCCCAGATTCTGACTATCAGCCGATGCAGACAAGCGGCCAACCTGTCCGGGCCCATCTTGATGAGTTCGGCTCCGATACCATCCTTGCCAGCGGCCTTGTTGTTCTTGAGCTGTTGAATGGCTTCCTTAACTTCCCCCATCGTGGGAGCTGGTAGGTTTCCACTGTCTGCTGTGCTGACGTAGCCATCGCCTTCGTTGTCCTGACCTTCTGTGTCTGCGTTCTCTGCGCCATTCAGGTGTTCATCGTAGTGCTGCTTCCACCTTTCGATCACCTCGCGTCCGTCCGTCAAGATGCTCCCATCCTTATCCCGGCACATCTCAGCTCGCGGCACGAAGCCTTTGCGGGATGTGTTGAGCTTCTGATAGAACTTCCGCGTTTCTTGAAAACGGTACAGCAACTCCATCTCTTGGCATTCCATCTCTTCCAGGCGGCGCTTTTTGTCCCGGAATAGGCGGGTTTGCTGTTTCCGCTTCAGTCTGTATCGTTCCACGTTTTGCCGCGTACCATGCTGCAGCATTGCAGCCCGCGCTGCATTCTTCTTCTCTAAAACCTCCTGGCACACCTCGTCGAACCAATCGTTTCTTGAGCTCCGTTCCACATATCCGACAATGCTTTCGGCACCGTCGTTAATGGCTGCTTTGACTGTCCTCCAGCAGTCCTCAAGAGGGGCCCCATCAAGCTCGTCCTCATCCGGCAACGCTGCCTCAAGATGCTGCGCGTACGCATTGGTGACATCCGGTTGTTTCAGCCGCTCGAGATTGTACCGGGGCGGGCGTCGGTACCGTACAACATTTATGACGGATAGTTTTGGGCGCCGTTTCACCATCACCAGGTAGTGGTCGGAGTCAATGTTTGCGCCACGATAATTTCGGAAGTCGGTTATGTCGGAGAAGTGCCATCCATCAGTCAAAACGTGGTCGATTTGCGATTTTGTCTGCTGAGGTGATCTCCAGGTGTACCGATACGGGAGGCTAGGTGCTACGAATGGCCATATTCTTGGAGGCGGCAAAATCTATCAGTCGTAGGCCGTTCTCGTTCGTCAGCCGGTGGGCGCTGAACTTTCCAATCGTCGGTCTGAACTCCTCCTCCTGGCCAACCTGAGCGTTCAAATCTCCTATGATGATCTTGACGTCGTGGCTTGGGCAGCGGTCGTACTCGCGTTCGAGCTGCGCATAAAATGCGTCCTTGTCATCATCAGTGCTTCCGGAGTGTGGGCTATGCACATTGATTATGCTGAAGTTAAAGAATCGGCCTTTGATTCTTAACTTGCACATTCGTTCATTGATCGGCCACCACCCGATCACGCGCCTTTGCATATCACCCATCACTATGAAAGCTGTTCCCAGCTCGCGTGTGTTGCCACAGCTCTGGTAGATGGTATGATTACCTCTAAACGTTCGCACCAATGCTCCTGTCCAGCACACCTCCTGCAGCACTACGATGTCGAAACCGCGGGTCTTCAGTACATCGGAGAGTATGCGAGTACTTCCAATGAAGTTGAAAGATTTGCAGTTCCACGTACCGAGTTTCCAATCGCTAGTCCTTTTTCGTCGCTGTGGTCTCTGCCGATTGTTTCGGTCCGTATTCTTTCGTTGACGTTCCTGTGCTGATGTGTTTTTACGGTTGGCTTGCAGGGCTTGACACCAACCCCCACCAACCCCGGAGGACCATTGCCCCTAAATGTTCGGAGGGCCATAGTGCGCAGTTTAGCTTAGAGTCCTTCTCTGGCACTAACATGGAGTACAGATGCAGTACAGTTGCGAAAGCAAAAGCAAAAGCAAACCCCCCATTCCTCGTCAGCATACGACCAAAGTTCCCACCGGGAGTTGGTTACAATGCCGAAATAGTGTGTCGATTTGTTTTTGATAGCTGGCAATCGACACAAACTTGACCGAATTTGTTAATGTCTCGATTCATCGACGCCCATACGAATCTATCGCAGATTTGTTTCCTTGTGGCTTTAGTCCCTGGATGAGCTAGACCATGAAAGTGCTGATGGTGGCACGATACTTTTCTGGCACGAAGGGTCGAATACGATTTTCCAAGGACACGTCGCAATAAACGGGCCGAGAGATATTGGAGATTCGGACAGGTTCAATCTTAAGATTCGATGATTTCATCAGGTGCTTCAACTGCTCATCGGTTGCTTGATCCTCTGCTATGGCCGGAAGGTCAATGCCGCTTATGGCTTCCACGCGGGAAAGAGCGTCAGCAACGGTGTTGATGTGACGGATATCAGTGGCAAAATGCGAGATGTACTTCAAGTATCGTTCTTCATGGGGAAGCCTACTGGAGGAGTTTGTGGTCATGGCGTAAGTGAGAGGTTTATGGTCTGTAAAAATGACGAATTTTTGTCCTTCCAGGAAATATCTGAAATACTTGACAGCCATCTTCATAGCCGTCAATTCACGTCCAAATGTGGAATAACTCCTCTGTGAATCCGTGAGCTTCTCTGAATAGAAACCAATCGGACCAAGACGACCCAGATGATTGTTGAAGAACTGCACCGGCTGCAGTATTTGACCCATCGATCATTAGTGCTAAATCCTTAGTCGAATCTGGATAATTCAAGAGCGCAAATTTCAGCTAAAGAATTCTTGCATCGTTCAAAAGCAGAAGTTGTCTGATCGTTCCATGATAACGTTCGGTTGTCAGGAATCATCTTCCGTAAAGCCAACTGCATGTCTACTGCTTTTGGGATGAATCGCTTGTACACGTTGATAAGTGCCAGGAATCTTTGAAGCTCTCTCACAGTCGTTGGGCGTTCGTATTTAGTAATTGCTTCTACTCTTGAGGGTAAGGGTTTGATTCCCTCGCTGTTTACCAAATAGCCTAGAAACTCGACTTCGGGCTGTGCAAATTTACACTTCGATACGTTAATTACCAGACCGTTCTGCTTCAGTCCCTCAAATACAATTCGGACATGCTCGTTATGTTGTTTTGCGGATTCGGATGCGATGCAAACGTCGTCAATGAATGTAATTACGAAATCTAAATCACCCAGAATCTTATTCATGAAGCGTTGAAAAGATTGGCTCGCGTTGCATAAGCCAAACTGCATCCTGGTGAAATCATAAAGTCCGAAAGGCGTAATAACGGCTGTTTTGGGAATGTCAGCTTCCTCCACCGGAATTTGGTGATAGGCGCGGTAAAAAAGGTAGTAAAAATCTTCTTACCTCGCAGAGAATTCAGAAAATCATGCACGTGTGGCACCGGGTAACGGTCAGGAACTGTTTCTGTTCCATTGTTGATGCGCGATGATGAGCGGCTACGATGTCGGTCCGGATCGGAAGCCCTTTCAAACGACGAAATTCCGCACTTAGCACCTGTAGTTGCACCTTCATCTTTTCCATTTGCTCGTTGACGATTGGCGTAGAAGACACTGCAGATGTTTGAGGCGATTCAACCATTTTGTTGGCCATTTCCACCAACTTAGCCAACGTACCGTCGCTGATGGCCAATATGGGCCTGATGTTAGACGGCATCCGTTGCAAAAATAACATTTTCAGGAGCTCTTCGGTAACGTTAAGGCCATTGGCCAGTTCTTGTATCTTGGCAAAAGATGCGTTGGGCGCATGTCACCGAGGTCAAATGAACCCAGAAGACGTTCCAATCGTACTTGTGGCGAAAGAGCAAATCGAGAATCCAGTCGATCTTTAACTGCTTGGTACTTATTTTGTTGAGGCGGTGTAGACACCACATCGACGATATGGCATATCACCGATTGATCCACCTTCGCCACAATGTGGTAGAATTTCGTTTCGTCCTTCGTGACATTCGCAAGGACAAATTGCGCTTCCGCCTGGGCGAACCACAATCTGGATCCGTTTTCCAGAATTTTGGATGCTTCACGAACACAACGGCAGCTTGCGACGCAACGTTTTGAACTTCGTTATCTGGCATGGCTAAAAATCGGCGGAAGTTAGGTAACGTAACCAGAGACTGAACCGATCTAAACCGAAACCGGATTTCAACGGGATTTTCCACTGACACGTTAACTTATCCGCGAAATCACGTCGGGTCACCAACTGTAGTGGACGGAAGCGATTATGAATAAAATGAACCGAATTGAATCTACAACTACTTTATTTCCTCTTAACAAGTCTAAACGTGATTCTCTTCTCTTCGGTTGGCGCAACATGAATGGAGCCACATATGTCTCCACTTTTCATTCTCCACTCTGTCTCGAATGTTCGTGAAGTGCAGCGACAGGGGTGATCCAATGAGAATATATACTACACTGATAAAAATCTACACGCTCGATCTGTGTGTTTAAAATTATGGATCGATTCATGAACGTCCATATCGATTTGCTATGATTTTCTTGCAAACTTCGTGTGTGTTACACATTAAATTCCTGTGTTTTGCTTCATGGATTGATTCATCAACCGACAACAGGGATTCCATATATTGTCCACATAAGTTCCCGAAGCTTTCTCTTCAGATTCGTATGTGTCAACCTATGGACGCATAGATCATCACTCCAACACGGATTCAGTGTGTTTTGCTTATGGTTATCTTGTGTCATAATCATCATGTTCAAGTTGGTCGATTCATTGATTTGCGCAATGAGATTGTTATGATGAAATCCATGAGCTATGCTTTCGATTTCCATGTTCAAAGCTTCTAAATTGTTTGTGATCAACCCATGGGATGCATAGTGAACTGAATTGCGGTTGGACCTCGTGTCGAACGACAGTCATCATCATGCTTCCAAAGAGAAGAAGCAAATTTTGAAGCTGAAAGTGTTAGATGAAAATTTGTGAATTCGATTTTTCTTTTATTAGGGAAGTTGACCGATATACGAGAGTTCTACCTTTCTATAAGAAAACATTGATTAATGTATAGTTTAATAGAAAAATCGGATTCCACTAACAGATTTTCCTGGCTTTCAGTTTCGAAAAAAATGGAATATGCTTATCCCTGGCTTCCCAAATTATGGATTTGCGGCGCCCGCTTGTTGCTGGCTCACGGGTTTGAAAAAAAAAATCAAGAGAGCTTGCGACAAGCAGAGGAGCCTCGGATCCATATTTGGGGAGCAAAAGTTTTTCTACCAAATTTCTTCTTTCAGTCCCTTGACATTTATGTTCTATCACACATGACTATCTAAAGCTACTACATTTCGAATTCAATAAGCAAATCAGTTGGTTTTCATGATTTAATATTTGGAAATTCATGTTTGTTTCACATGACAACCTAATGTTGATACACATGTTATTATACCATGAAATCAATGATGAAATCCATATGGCTACCACACTCAAATCATGTGGTTTTCCTCATTGCGCAAATCTATAAGTAAAACACACGACCTTGACGTGTAGATTTTTCTCAGTGTAAGGTGTGAAAGAAGAAGCTAGGCTATGTATTAGTAAAGAGAAAAAAACGTAAACAAAAATAACTGCAATAGGAGTGCTCACAAATCACACCCCATAAGTATAATAATTGAACTTTACGAAAATTGTGTTCCACTGCGCATATCTAGAACAAATTCAAATTCTCCTTGATTCGATGGCAACGATATTCTGAATGCTATGGTAGTCCGTAGCAGTGCGCATCGTACCTTCGTGCTGTGCGTACACGAATTATCTCTGCTCTTGGAAGTTTTCTTAAAAACTACCTAAAGCAATAAAACAGTACTTTTCAGTGCTACAAAAACAGTACTTTTCAGTGCTAAAATTAAAAACGGTACTTTTCAGTACAATTTTTTCTACTATTGATCTCTTTACGATCCTTGTTTTAACCCGTGCCTTCGATATTTCGTTGGACCCGTTGGCGAAAGCTAGCGGTGGTAATCCTTCTTGGACACCGTCTTGGGAAAAAACCTCTTAGGAGGTCACGTCTTCTTCCGTTTATTAACTTAACATGGTATCAACAACAAACAAAAGGAAGGGTGAATCTCTGAATTCAAAACTTCCTTCCAAAAAAGTGGGATTTAAAACTGTTACTAAACGTGGCAAGAATGGAAGAAAGGACGTTTCTCTGGAATGCGAACTTTCTACCTAGAGTGAAATGAATAATTGTATCGAAATGAGCAATCAGTTCGATGCTCTAGACAAATTTTCCGAACACCAAATCGAAGCACCCTCTAGCCCAGGCTCTTTGATTCAAGTGAGGAAGCAAGGAGTGCCGCCTATCGTGGTCAGTTATTCCGAATTTGGGGGATTTAGGCAGGAGATCTTGACCTCCATTAGGGGAATCAAGGTTTCCTTCCAAATCGCAAAGAAAGGAGACTGTCGCGTTTTGCCGGAAACTCTTAAAGATCGTGAACTTCTTCTCAGACATCTTGAAGAGAAGAAGCACAATTTTTTTTTTACTTATGACGACAAAACTGAACGTTTGTTCAAAGTTGTCTTGAAAGGTCTCTCAAGTGACTATAAGTAACCTGAAGAGATCAAAAATGGAATAAATGATTTACTTGGATTTTCCCCAGTCCAAGTAATCATTATGAAAAAGAGAACCCAATCTGGCATTGTTCGGAAAGGGCTTTCTCAAGAATATTATTTAGTACACTTTAACAAAAAAGATCTAAATAATATTAAAGCTTTAGAAAAAGCAAAACTTATGTTTGATATATTTAATAAATGTTTTCAATTAGCGTATTTTCCTGACAAATGGAAAAATGCTAAGGTTGTTCCAATTTTAAAACCAGATAAAAATCCTGCAGAAGCTTCTAGCTATCGTCCGATCAGTTTGCTTTCCTCCATCAGTATACTTTTTGAAAAGGTTATTTTGAACAGAATGATGGCCCACATCAACGAAAATTCAATTTTTGCCAATGAACAGTTCGGATTCCACCATGGACATTCGACCACTCATCAACTTTTACGTGTAACAAATTTGATCCGTTCCAACAAATCTGAAGGCTACTCTACTGGTCTTGCTCTTCTAGACATATAAAAAGCATTCGACAGTGTTTGGCATGAAGGTTTGACCGTAAAATTAAAAAACTTTAATTTTCCAACATACAATGTTAGAATAATTCAAAGTTATCTGTCAAATCGTACACTTCAGGTTAATTATCAGAACTCCAGATCTGAAAGACTCCCTGTATGAGCTGGTGTTCCTCAAGGCAGCATTTTGGGACCAATATTACAATATTTTCACATCTGACTTACCTGAGTTACCTCAGGGATGTCAAAAATCCTTGTTTGCGGATGACACAGGCCTCTCCGCCAAAGGACGTCTGCGTGGCATCTGTAGTCGATTGCAAAAAAGTTTGGATATTTTCTCTTCATACTTGCAAAAATGGAAGATTTCTCCGAATGCTTCCAAAACTCAACTAATAATATTCCCACATAAACCAAAAGCTCTTTATTTGAAACCTTCAAGTAGACATGTAGTCACGATGAGAGGGGTTCCAATAAATTGGTCAGATGAAGTTAAGTATCTAGGGCTCATGCTAGATAAGAATTTAACTTTCAAAAATCACATTGAGGGCATTCAAGCCAAATGTAACAAATATGTAAAATGTCTCTATCCCCTTATTAATAGAAAATCAAAACTTTGTCTTAAGAACAAGCTTTCGATATTCAAACAAATTTTCAGGACAGCCATGTTGTATGCTGTACCAATATGGACTAGCTGTTGTAATACCAGGAAGAAAGCTCTGCAGAGAATTCAAAATAAAATTTTGAAAATGATTCTGAGGCTTCCTCCCTGGTATAGTACCAATGAGTTACATACAATATCCAATGTTGAACCATTGGGACAAATGTCAAATACAATCATTAATAATTTCAGGCAAAAATCGTTACAATCTTCTATTGCCACGATTAATGCGTTATATTTTTAGGTTAAGTTAGGTTAAGTATATTGAAAACGTTTTTTTCTCTTGTAAGCAGGTAAAATCAACTCACCTGTAAAAAATCTGAACTGCTACGGCAAATGAAATGTAATATGTTGTTAACAAAATGTTAATAAAATCATAGATTTGTGTTACCAAATTAGGATGATAGTGTTGTCTAATAACACAGAACACCTAGATATAAGAAATAATGAATGTAATGTTTGGAATGATACTAATAAAAAAATTAAAAAAAAGGTAGTCCGTAGCAATCCGGATTTAGAGCCGGACGAAGTACAACTTCCGCACTACCCAAGGTTCATGACGGTATCCACCAAATTATTGATAAAAAGGTGTAGTTTTTTAAATACTAATTGATTTTTCAAAAGCTTTTGATCGAATACCACATGTTTAGATTTTGATAAGGTGTCGACTCAATTCTACTTTCATCGTATTGCTGTAACATAAATCAAATCATATTTTAATTAACGCACGCAAGTGGTAGATACTAACGGTGAACTTTCTAATCCAATCACTTCTGAAGTTCTGCTCTAGTACACATGTTTGCAGATGACAGGCAACTTTATTTTTACACGGCCAATACCAATTTATAAAGCTTAGCTGTACTTATAAATTCCAATTGTTTGGATCTCAAACTAATTTTTGAAGCAGCTTCTAGTGTTGCAGCTCAAAACTGTAAAAATAGTATATTAGTTTCATTTTTCACCATTTTGTTCTAATTCTAACATACATGAATAGTTTTTCACTCCTCGCTATCACTTTCCAAACTTCCTCTAACAATCTCTCTAAACTGTCCGCTACTACAATATAAATTCCGGTAAGTATTATTTCAATCGTTTCAACTTCAATTTTACCTTCTATTTTTACTAATTACACCCGTACTACTAATTTACTTTAACCGATAATTCAACTTTTCTTTCAGGAACAAATTCACACCGCAATAGCTCTTCGCAATCCTTGGTTTTGTTTTTGTTTCTCCCTTTCTCTAGATGGTTGACATTTCTGACGCGCGTTGAATTCAACTACCTAAATTTCGCCACCCATCGTTTCGTGCAGTGTGGCCAGGTGCCGCAACACCAATCTTAAGTATGTTCAAGAATGGTCTAAGAAAAATTTTCTTGCAATAAATCCATTTGAAACAAATGTATGTTTATTTTTAGGCCACAGGCTCGTTAACTTTTACCTAATTTATTGATAAACGATGAAATCATCCAATATGTTCCAATATGCTTCTAACCTAGGAGTGATTTCCCAAAATAATCTTGAATGGAATGTCCAAATGAACTCATAACGCGAAAACATTTACGCAGGTCTTTTTTTTCTTATGTTTATTTGAAGTGCCTTGTGCTCGTGGCCACCACTGTGCCGGAATCATAGTTAACCTGTATCTTCTTTATCGATACTGATCTATTTTCAACTTATCTATATTTACATATATTTTCACTCTCTGCTACTCTTTTTACTCTTACACCGAGCAGGTAGGAGAGTGCTCGTTAGTCCAATCAAATTCCATATAAGCCATAGTCCATTGATCTTGCGGTGGTTCGTTTTGCCGTGTTCCTGAGTCGATTGAGGCTAGCTGCCTGCGAAGAGGATCAGTTTGTCTCAGTCATCATCTGATACTGACGGAGGATGGATGTGCTCCCAAAGCACGGTCCTCCGTGCGGCGTCTTCTGATGGCTGGACTGGTTTTTTTTTGTGGAGGGGCTGGGAATCGAACCCTTGACCTTCCTTTTACGCAGCTCATCGGCACTTAAAACTCACAGCTTCTATGGTTCCCGTTTCTACTAAACTACGATTGTTCAAGTCGCATTTGTTACCTTATTTTTCGTATGGTTTAGAATTGATGTTAAATTCTTCGGCTTCTGATTTTGACCGTTTCATAATTGCTTTGAACCACTGTGGAGGCTTAACATTCTAGAGTAACGCACCTACAACGAAAAGTTTTCGATATATTCCTTTTATAATTTCTTCAAATTCATTCAAATGAGCATCCGAGTGCAGCACTTTGTTTTATTGCAGCATAACTCGTCGCATTATGGGAATACTTTCTTTGTACGTGCAATTATACTATGAAATCAACTTCCTAATCAACTTTCCAAATCGCTCTCTTGTGTTTATTTGTTGAAATGTATAATTTTTAGAGTTGAATAATTTTAAGTTGTCTTCCAAATATTTGACAGACAAAACTTCAGAAAGTTAAAATAAAAATATCCTCGATTGACATTGGTAACGAGTAGAGGCTATTCGTACTACAGGTAGATGAGTTTGTGGTATCCATGATTCGCTGATTAATGGCTTTGTGGAAGTGAGAGATTGAAAATTTAAACCCTCTTTTTGCCTCCCCATAAGCGTTTGATGGATATTTTTAAAAGATTTTTAAATGTTCAGTTCAGATTGAATCGTCGCATAATGATGCAAAATACATTGATTTCGAATGGGTTAATTCAATTGACTGAAAGCATTTCAGTGCATATTTAATCCATGTCAATGATGATTGCAAAACCGTAAGTCAATTATTAGTGATTTAAGTGATTCAATGTTTGAAATGTTTTGTTTCGGAACAAGCATAATGGAAATAGATGAGTTGAAAAACAAAACTATTTTCGAACATTCTGTGTAATTGATCCAACCAAAACTTTCAACGGCGAACAAAACAAGTTCCAAAATAACCTAGTCATTCGCCAGATATTCGATTGTCTTGAATCATTCTTCAGATGTTTCAGCGCAGGACTTTTTGTTGCCATAACACGCTTCACGGCTTCCCATACCGGCATAAATGGCGAGCTTCGAAGATCACAAAAGTGTGCAGAAAAAGCGATAAGAAGTTTAAATTGAATTTCTATTAATTTTAATTTGTCGATTCGTATCCTCCCATGCTGACGGGTCTTCTTTACCTCAAGAGCACAGTCAAACACACTATCTCCGTTCGGATTTTCCTACTTTTTGCTTCTTTCGTCTTCAGCTTCTCGGAACCATCAAACAGCAATACACAGCAGCAAACAACATCCAACAAAACGTTAAATTGTTCAATTAGAAGCTGGCAACGGAGATATGGTCGAAACTCTTGGTATGTTCCTCGATTAGTCTTGTGTGCTGTTAGGTACCGCAAAATCGGGTGAAGTTGATCACTTTCAATCCACAATGTTTGCATTTTTGAATGTTTACTTTTAAGAATTATCAGAGGTCTTCAAAAATATTCAGTAGTTCCAAAGAGATTTCTAAGCTGTTCCTTAAAATTCTCAAAGAGATTCCTAGACCTCTCTAGGAATTTAGAAGGAGATTAAAAAGATTTTAAAAGAGGATCCAGGGGGTTTAAAACATTTTTTAATGAATTTTCAAATGTTTCCCAGGCATTATCAAGGTTGTCTTACAAAATTAAAAGCGCATATAAAATCCATAAAATGGGCCTTCCTTAGCCGATCTTTTTGTAATGGAAATTTCCTTGACTTTCCTGGGCATATCCCTTTCGGGACGAACCAGCACAATTGTGCTGTTCGACACCCTTGACATCGAATGACTATTTCAGCCAATAAATCATTGTTTTACTAAACTTTTTCGATTTCGATTATTGAATTATCATTGATACTTGTAATCAAGCACAACAGCTTTTGTTTACATCGTGTTTAGAAAACAGCAGCTCAGGGTAAACAAAAAGTAAACAAACACCGTAAGAATTGAAAAAGTTTTATCTGTCGCAACTTTTCAACTATTCGTTTTTTCTAGGTATGCACGGATACGAATCGAGAGTGAAAGAGTCATTCTTTGAAATGGTGAAGATCAAATGAGAATTGATTCACACAGCATATATTTCTGGAGGGACAAAGTGGGACCAGCACAATTGTGCTGGTGCCGGCACTTACCCGATCGATGTTCGTTGTAGACTACCAATTTTCATTTTCAGTATTTTGATCGAATTAAGTGGCTGAATTTGGTTCTAATGTCCACAATAGTGCATAATATTGCATTAAAACATGAATGAGTGATTTCATACGAATCATAAGGATGATGTACCGTTCGAAAACTATGTAACAGAAACTCATAGCTTTGGTTTAAAAACTTTTATTTTTATACGTCCATATTTGAAATAGATTGGGAATCACATTTAATGTTTTAAATCTCCTTTAGCAAAGTTTAAGACAAAGTAAAAGTTTAGGGGAACGTTCAAAAATTACGTCATTCATTTAGGGGAGTAGAGGTGTATGAAAGTGCGACAGTGCATGTGGGCAAAAGCGTGATAGTGGACATGGGGAGGATTTAGATTGACTTAAAAACAATGAACGTAATTTTTGAACTTCCCCTTGCTTTGATAATCGATCAATATCATGTTGACGCGATAATCCATTTTGGTGTTCTACAATGTATGCCGGTTCAATATCTGCCATAATATTTATGAAATTTGACAACTGAAGCTGAAAAGCTTTACTTAGAATTTGCTTCCGAACCACAGAGTCTATTAAATGGCATACTATTGATGTATGCAGCCCATGCTAGTCTTCTTCTTCTTCTTGGCATCACATCCTCACTGGGACAGAGCCTGCTTCTCAGCTTAGTGTTCAATGAGCACTTCCATAGTTATTACCTGAGAGCTTGCCAAAGTTGCCATTTTCACATTCGCATATTATGTGACAAGTACGATGAAACTCTATGCCCAGGGAAGTCAAAGAAATTTCCATTACGAAAAGATCCTGGACTGACCGGGAATCGAACCCAGACACCTTCCGCATGGCTTTGCTTTTTAGTCGTGGACTCTAACCACTCGGCTAAGGAAGGCCTCTGCTGGTATTACTCGCAAATATGTTGTTTATGATGTATGAAATGCGTTTGAAACAGTCTACTTAACTATTAAACAATGTATAAAGTTATGGAGTCTAGATTATCCGCTCATATAAAAAATATCGTTTCATTCCTTTTACGTTTAAAAATATATTGTCTAAATCTGGAATTTTGAGACTTAGATAAGCTGATATATTAAAAATAAAAATCTGTACTTTATTGCCGTGCGTATAGTGTTGCAAAGTAACTAGCAGTATCGATCAAAGAAGTTTAGGTTCAATTCCCGCTGCAGTATTTTTTTCGTCAGATACGTATTACGATTGTGCCATTTGGCGTTGCATGCTAGTCCGTTGATCCGTGTGATGCTTCCTTTAAAGGCCATAATCGTACATAATGCTTTCCAGGAAACTTTCTACGGTAGGATTGACAGCTAAAAATGTACATGCAACCGAAACGAAAGGGAAAACAAAACTTACGAGTATGGTCGAGCTTTACATTTTCCTTAGTAATCTAACGGTCACACCGATTGCGAAACTTTAAAAGCTCATGGAAAATCAAAAAGTCTACTGTTTGCAGCTGTCTTTTGTATTGTCTTATTAGAATCATTGTTAGTGTCTTTATTTTCAAATCTGGAAGTTTCCAAATATTTAAACACATTAAAAAAAATTGATTGTTCTATGTAATTTTTAAATTAGCTGGAATATATGTATGTAACAATTTAAAAAATAAAATTCATTATTTAATATGGTTATTGACCTGATTTTGTCAATCCTTTTTAAATGAGTTTTTGAATTCCCTGTTATATGTAAGCTATCCGACATAGTTCTTTCAATCCTACACACTACTAAAAACTAATACAGTACTGACCCGATTTTGTCTGCCCCCGATTTTGTCAGCTTTTTGACCTGATTTTGTCAGCCTATCTTGAATATATCCGAAAATAGTCTTCGTCATGTAGTACCCGTTTACATTAATACTGATGACGATGTTCGATGTCATGCACGCATGGGCGTAGCCAGAGGGGGCAATGGCAATCCTCCTTCCCTCTGTACAAAAGAACAATTTTACTATGAGAATTAATCTTGTGTTTGAATTCTTCAAAGATTGTCTCCAGCACTCGTATATATGTAGTAGTTACGTCATGGTAGATTATAAAACTCAAAAAGTCTACCAAACATCAGACTTTTTGAAAACATCTTGCCAGATACCGTTTTGAAAACATCTTGCCAGATAACCGTTTGTACTGGAAATTTAACTCATTAGTCACATTTTGTTACATTCTTTCAGGGTTTTTTTAAGTAATATCTCGAAGATTTCCTTTAAAATTTGCTCCTAATGTTTTATTGGTTTTCTGCCTCGAATAACTCTATAAGCTCTTGAAAGTATCCCTTCAAAACTACATTTTGATGAAATTTGTTCACAGTATTCTTAATGTAGTTTGGCCTAGGACTCATCAATAGTTTCAAAAACTCCTCTTAAAACTGTATTAGAGATTTCTTCAGAAATTCCTCTAATTTCACTTCTATTTTTTGCAAAATTGCTAAGATTATGAAGGATTCTTACTGGAATCATCTCACGAGATTTTTCATCAATTCGACCAGGAATTTCACGAAGATCTTTTTCAAGCATTTAATCATCCCATAGGTATGGCAATAATTTCAGATATTTATTCACGACTTTATCGAATGTCATTTATCAATACCTCTAAGAACACAAAAAAATGTCAAACTAAAGAAAGTTTCTTAAAATATTATTTTTTAATTTTCATGCTGGAAACAATTTTTTTACAACAATTCCAGGTCAAATGCTTGATAAAACTTTTAAAACAATTCTATAAAAATCTTAAAAACAGTTCTGGATGAATTTAAAAATGTTTTAAAATTTACATAGAAATCTCCAGTTGAAATATTCTATGAATTATTGCGGTGTCCTAAGAAAAATGCGTAGATAAACGGTTAGGTAGAACTAAGATTCAGATTGATGCCGGTTGTCTTACAGGCCAGAGCAAAATTGCCAATCAAAGGGATCCTTTGGCGTGAAATTTGAGAATGAAATTGTGAGGGCCGCTTTTCTCCCCCTGATAAACAAAAAAAACCTAACTACACCCATGTCCCTCGCCCCCCTTTAAAAGCTATGTAGGTCTTAAACGTAGTCCATAAGCAAATATTAACACGTTAAAATTTGAAAAACAGAAACTAAATATATGTCCCGATTTTGTCAGGTTCCCCATTTTGTCAGCCTAAAATTCATCGGGGGGCTGACAAAATCGGGTCTCTACTGTATTACAATGACTTAAATTCCATTTTAACCTTAGTAAGAACCTTGGGTCTTTTTCGACCCATTTCAAAATTCAAATCAATGTAACTTTTGATTGAAATAACCTAGCAATTTGAAACTTTCTGACAATTATTTTTTTGTGGGAAATTTTGTTTTTGCGGAAACACAAGTTTTGAATGACCCCTAGGGGAGCTTCCATAAAAAAAGTTACAAATTGTGACTTAGGGTCGTTTTCGACCCGAAAATTCAAACAGCTCGCAAAAATTAGTGTGTTGACCGAATTTAGTTCTGTTGGGCTCAAATGAAAGGCACACATGTCTAGTTTCAGAAACCCTCCCGGAGATCCGGATTTGGTCACTGTGGCCACCGGGAACCTGCTACATATGAAAAAAGTCCCTTTAGAGACCCTTACTTTGATGACCTGTAGTTTCGTAACTAAACAAGTAATCTGAATCGTCCTCATATTGTTGAACAGGTATTCACGTGGACTGTGAATAGAGATTCTCAAATCGCTTGGTTATTCATACCCGGTTCCGGAAACCCGGAACATCCGAAAAGTAAGCTTCTATCGCAGTTCTGTATATGTAATTCACATCGGTGCTATTCGGTTGATGGATATTTTGGCATATTTTTTTCTGTAATAAGGAACCAATTGCCGGCGCACATTCCCTGAAAAATTCAGTCCAGTAAGGTCAATGCGGAACCGGTTCCTGGAGTCCCGGGAGGTGGCCAATCTGGACAATTCGTTGAAATTACTCAAACCTGAGAACCCCAAAACCAAACGAATTGTGTCCAATTCTTTACGATTTTTTATGTTTGGATGTATTTTGCCGAAAGAATGAATGAATGGTTATTCTGGTCCTTTTGGAGCACCGGAATGGCCACCGGGAAACCCGTAATATGGGACCACAAAGTTTTAGCACCAAAAGTAGGCATGCGACGGTTCAATCTTCATGATTTTGCATTCCTGTGACTCTGCTAGTTCAATTATTGATGAATGACCGCTTTGGTTCTTCTGGCCCAGCGAAATAACCCAGGAATGGCCACCGGAAATACCCGTATTGTGGGACATTTCAGTTTTTGTACCAAAACTAGGCATGCGACAGCTCAATCTTCATGATTTTGAATACCTGTCACTCTGCTGGTTCGATTATTGATGAATGACCACTTTGGTTCTTCTGGCCCAGCGAAATAACCCAGAAATGGCCACCGGAATTAACCATATTGTGGGACATTCCCGTTTTTGCACCAAAACTAGGCATGCGACGGCTCAGTCTTCATGATTTTGAATACCTGTCACTCTGCTGGTTCGATTATTTATGAATGACCACTTTGGTTCTTCTAGCCCAGCGAAATAACCCAGGAATGACCACCGGAAATACCCATATTGTGGGACATTCCCGTTTTTGTACCAAAACTAGGCATGCGACGGCTCAGTCTTCATGATTTTGTATACTTGTTACTTTGTTAGTTCAATTATTGATGAATGACCACTTTGGTTCTTTTGGCCCAGCGAAATTACCCAGGAATGGCCACCGGAAATACTCGTATTGTGGGACATTTCAGTTTTTGTACCAAAACTAGGCATGTGACGGCTCAATCTTCATGATTTTGCATCCCTGTGACACTTCTAGTTCAATTATTGATGAATGACCACTTTGGTTCCTTTGGCCCATCGAAATAACTCAGGAATGGCCACCGGAAATACCCATATTGTGGGACATATAAGTTTTTGCACCAAAACTAGGCATGCGACGGCTCAATCTTCATGATTTTGAATACCTGTCACTCTGCTGGTTCAATTATTGATGAATAACCACTTTGGTTCTTCTGGCCCAACGAAATTACCCAGGAATGGCCACCGGAAATACCAATATTGGTGGGAAATTCCCGTTTTTGCACCAAAACTGCATGCGACGGCTCAATCTTCATGATTTTGAATACCTGTGTCTTTGCTAGTTCAATTATTGATGAATGACCACTTTGGTTCTTCTGGCCCAGCGAAATAACCCAGGAATGGCCACCGGAAATACCCATATTGTGGGACATTCCCGTTTTTGCACCAAAACTAGGCATGCGACGGCTCAATCTTCATGATTTTGAATACCTGTCACTCTGCTGGTTCAATTATTGATGAATGACCACTTTGGTTCTTCTAGCCCAGCGAAATAACCCAGGAATGGCCACCGGAAATACCCATATTGTGGGACATTCCCGTTTTTGCACCAAATCTAGGCATGCGACAGTTCAATCTTCATGATTTTGTATACTTGTTACTTTGTTAGTTCAATTATTGATGAATGACCACTTTGGTTCTTTTGGCCCAGCGAAATTACCCAGGAATGGCCACCGGAAATACCCGTATTGTGGGACATTTCAGTTTTTGTACCAAAACTAGGCATGTGACGGCTCAATCTTCATGATTTTGCATCCCTGTGACACTTCTAGTTCAATTATTGATGAATGACCACTTTTGTTCTTTTGGCCCAGCGAAATAACCCAGGAATGGCCACCGGAAATCACGTGCTTAGAAAATTAAGAAAATTGAGCCGTAACATGTCCAGTTTTGGAACAAAATCTGAAATGTCCCACAATAGAGATAACCAGTGATGGAAAGTGGCGAACGCTTCATCTGAACTTGAACAAAAACAAAACCAAACGCTCCCGAGCGTCAGAGCGCTGGCTTACTCGCATCTGTCGACTCCCGAGTAACTGAAGCTAAAAGTGATTCGCGAACGTGTTCGAAGCTGCTCAGAATCATATTGTGCTTTTGGGAAAAAAGCTGCTTACTCTCCGAGATTTATGGTTTTCAAGGGCTTTTGACTACAAACTAGTAGTTTACTGTCGATATGATGGTTATACAATTATTTTTTCTGTCAAAACCATAATAAATCACACCTTGCTCGGTTACTCGCGAGTAAACGCTCGCGAGCTTGTTGCTACTTCTTTTGACATGTTCTCCCGAGCAGACGGGTGCGGGCTTACTCACACCTAGCCAGATCCCGAGTCTGTGATGTTTGTTATGCGTTGGTATACACTCGTGAGCTGCTTCGTGATGCGAACTTTTCCAGCACTGGAGATAACACCAATGGTCATTCTTGGGGTTTTCCGGTGGTAATAATGAGCCAGAGTGGTCATTCACTTATAGTTTAACTAGAAGAATCACAAGTATTATAAATCATGAAGAATGAGCCATTGCATGCCTAGTTTCGGTACAACTATTTAAATATCGCATAGTACGGGTATCTAAGATGTAATTCTTGGGTTATTTTGGTAGTACAGAAGAAGCAAAGTGGTAATTTATCTATAATTGAACTAAAAATGTCACAGGTATTCAAAGTTATGAAGATTGAGCCTTCGTATACCTAGTTTTGGTACAAAACTGAAATGTCCCACAATACGGGTATCTTCATTGGCCATTCCTGAATAATTTAGGTGGTCTCGAAGAGCTAGTGCTCATTCAGCTATAATTGAATAAGAAGAGTTACAGGTATTCAAAACCATGAAGAATTAGCCGTCGCATACCTAGTTTTGGCACAAACAATTAAATATCCCACAATACGGGTATCTCCAGTGGTCATTCCTAGGTTATTTTGGTGGTCCAGAAGAACCAAAGTGGTCATTCATCAATAATTGAAATAGAAAAGTCACTGGTATTCATAATCATGAAGAATGAGCCATCGCATGCCTAGTTTTGGTACATAAGCCTAGATATCGCACAACACGGTTATTTCCGCTGGCCATTCCTGTGTTATTTCGTGGTAACAATGAGCCGGAGTGATCATTCATCAATGATTGAACTAGAAGAGTCACAGGTATTCAAAATCATGCAAATTGAGCCGGCACATGGCTAGTTTTAGAAAAAAAAAACTGAAATGACCTACATTACGGGCATCTCAGGTGGCCATTCCTGGGTTATTTTGCTGGGCCAGAAGAACCGAAGTGGTCATTCATCAATAATTGAACTAGAAGTGTCACAGGTATTCAAAATCTAGTTTAAAAAAAACTGAAATGACCTACATTACGGGCATCTCCGGTGGCCATTCCTGAGTTATTTTGGTGGCCCAGAAGAAGCCAAGTGGCCTTTTATCTATAATTAAACTAGAAGAGTGACAAGTATTCAAAATCATGAAGATTGAGCCGTCGCATGCCTAGTTTTGGTACAAAAACTGAAATGTCCCACAATACAGGTATTTCCGGTGGCCATTCCTGGGTTATCTCGATGAGCCAGAAGAACCAAAGTGGTCATTCGTCAATAATTGAAGTAGCAAAGATACAGGTATTCAAAATCATGAAGATTGAGCCGTCGCATGCCTAGTTTTGGTACAAAAACTGAAATGTCCCTCAATATGGGTATTTCCGGTGGCCATTCCTGGGTTATTTCGATGGACCAAAAGACCCAAAGTGGTCATTCATCTAAGATTGAACTAGAAGTGTCACAGGTATTCAAAATCACGAAGAATGAACCGTCACATGCCTGGTTTTGGTACATAAACTTATATGTCCCACAATACGGGCATCTCCGGTGGTCACTCCTGGGTTATTTCGGAAGACTAGAAGAACCAAAGTGGTCTTTCATCAAAAATTGAACTAGCAGAGTCACAGGTATTTAAAATCATGAAGATTGAGCCGTCGCATGCCTAGTTTTGGTGGAAAAACTGGAATGTCCCACAATATGGGTATTTCCGGTGGCCATTCCTGGGTTATTTCGCTGGGCCAGAAGAACCAAAGTGGTCATTCATCAATACTCGAACTAGAAGTGTCACAGGGATGCGAAATCATGAAGATTGAGCCGTCGCATGCCTAGTTTTGGTACATAAACTGAAATGTCCCACAATACGGGTATTTCCGGTGGCCATTCCTGGGTTATTTCGATGGGCCAAAGGAACCAAAGTGATCATTCATCAATAATTAAACTAGCAATGTTACAGGTATTCAAAATCATGAAGATTGAGCCGTCGCATGCCTAGTTTTAGTACAAAAACTGAAATGACCCACAATACGGGCATCTCCGGTGGCCATTCCTGGGTTATTTTGGTGGCCCAGAAGAACTCAAGTGGTCTTTTATCTATAATTGAACTAGAAGTGTCACAAGTATTCAAAATCATGAAGATTGAGCCGTCGCATGGCTAGTTTTGGTACAAAAACTGAAATGTCCCACAATATGGGTATTTCCAGTGGCCATTCCTGGGTTATTTCGATGGACCAAAAAAACCAAAGTGGTCATTTATCTAAAATTGAACTAGAAGTGTCACAGGTATTCAAAATCACGAAGAATGAACCGTCACATGCCTGGTTTTGGTACATAAACTTATATGTCCCACAATACGGGCATCTCCAGTGGTCACTCCTAGGTTATTTCGGAAGGCTTGAAGAACCAAAGTGATCTTTCATCAATAATTGAACCAGCAGAGTCACAGGTATTCAGAATCATGAAGATTGAGCCGTCGCATGCCTAGTTTTGGTACAAAAAACTGAAATGTCCCACAATACGGGTATTTCCGGTGGCCATTCCTGGGTTATTTCGCTGGGCCAGAAGAACCAAAGTGGTCATTCATCAATAATTGAACTAGCAGAGTCACAGGTATTCAAAATCATGAAGATTGAGCCGTCGCATGCCTAGTTTTGGTGCGAAAACTGGAGTATCCCACAATATGGGTATTTCCGGTGGCCATTCCTGGGTTATTTCGATGAGCCAAAAGAACCAGAGTGGTCATTTATCAATAATCGAACTAGAAGAGTGACAGGTATTCAAAATCATGAAGATTGAGCCGTCGCATGCCTAGTTTTGGTAAATAAACTGATATGTCCCACAATACGGATATTTCCGGTGGCCTGGGTAATTTCATCGAAATGTCCAGATTGGCCTCCTCCCGGGACTCCAGGAACCGGTTCCACATTGACATTACTGGACCGAATTTTTCAGGGAATGTGCGCCGGCAATTGGTTCTTTATTACAGAAAAAAAATATGCCAAAATATCCATCAACCGAATAGCACCGATGTGAATTACATATACAAAACTGCGATAGAAGCTTACTTTTCGGATGTTCCGGGTTTCCGGAACCGGGTATGAATAACTAAGCGATTTGAGAATCTCTATTCACAGTCCACGTGAATACCTGTTCAACAATATGAGGACGATTCAGATTACTTGTTTAGTTACGAAACTACAGGTCATCAAAGTAAGGGTCTCTAAAGGGACTTTTTTCATATGTAGCAGGTTCCCGGTGGCCACAGTGACCAAATCCGGATCTCCGGGAGGGTTTCTGAAACTAGACATGTGTGCCCTTCATTTAAGCCCAACAGAACTAAATTCGGTCAACACACTGATTTTTACGAGCTGTTTGAATTTTCGGGTCGAAAACGACCCTAAGTCACAATTTGTAATTTTTTGTTAGGGACTAAGGAAGGTTAAGCAAATAGACTCGATGTAAAAAATAAAATAAAGTAAATTTGATATTGGGAGCCAGATAGCCATAACGGTATACACTCAGATACTAAGCAAGATCATGCTGAGGGTCGTAGGTTAGAGTCCAGCCGGTCGGGCATCTTTTCGTAAAGGGAATTTTCTCGACTTCCCTGAGCATAGAGTGTGATCGTACCTGTCACACGATATACACATGCAACATTGGTCGATTGCCAAAGAGAGCTGTTAGTTAATATCTGTGGAAGTGCTCATGAGAAGTTGAGAAGCAGGCTTCTTTAGCGTCAGAAAGAAGAAGAAATTTTATGGTAATTATTAGCACTTAAAAACGTCCAAGCTGTCGGGCACATATGACGTAAATTTACATGAATTTTTAGGAAAGCTGCTTACGCAGACTGAATATTTTGACGTTTCCATTTTTGCTCTAGGAATAAAATGAATGATTCCAGTTATTTAAAATAAATTAGTTCCATGTTACCAACCGTAACAAAAACATCGTTCAAGCATCATTTGAAGGAGGTATATGTGATTTCAAAAGTGATAGTGATAGTGATATATGTTAGGTAAAGTGAGTGAAAGAGGTTGGAGGGAGTCTCTAAAAAAAATATTTAATTTTCGAGTCTAGTACACGACTCTGACAACGGCCTTATAGTGGAGGTCGAATTATGCGTAACTGTCAAAGGATACAAACTGTAGTGGAATAAAATGATATAGTTCTCAATTCGGTTTTCATTCAGGTATTCCACTAAACAATTCGAAGGTTGATTATTATTTTCAATTTTAATTTTTATTGCATAATTATTTTTGAGGAAAAATCCCACATAATTTAGGAGTATATACACAAACATAGCAAAACAAAGACGATTTGATTGAGCCAATTAGTTTTCAAGTTATTCATACTTGATGTTTACCCATTTTTATATGACGTAGACTAGTGCTTGAATAATCTCGATAAAAGTCATCGTCACGTGGTGCTTTGAATCTTAGAGAGAATATGAAGTATTTTTATCTCTCGTACATTGTTCTCGTTCCATTTATAAAAAAATCATATTAATTAAAGTACATTATTTTTTTAAATTTCAATGTGCATTAAAAAAAAACATAATTATTTATGAATTTTTGGGTCACCCTATCTCACGAAAGAGCACCGAATGACGAAATAAAAAAATACGGGTCCAAAATTTTTTAAAAAGGCATTACTTGAACAACTTTCTCAAAAAATAAAAAAAAATATTTATTTTTTCGAACATCGACCGCCTTGGGGACGGACCAGCACAATTGTGCTGGTCTGAATTTGACCCTAAAAAGTTCATGGAGTGATAGAATAGCCAAAATAAAGAATGTTTTGTTTTACGAGATGATGAGTTTATAAGGTAAATTTTGAAATAATCACTCAAATATGGTCCGTCCCGAAAGGGATATAGTATCATCGTACCTGCCACACGATATACGAAGGCGAAAATGACAATTTGGCAAAGAAAGCTCTCAGTTGATAACTGTGGGAGTGCTCATAAGAACACTAATCTGAGAAGCAAGCTCTGTCCCAGTGAGGACGTTAATGCTAAGAAGAAACAGAAGAAGAAGATAAAATCCGTTATTGAAGTATTCTGGCGAGAACTTCAGTTATCGGTGTTATATGTGTTATCCTCTGTGAGTTCTCTCGAGGATTTAGTAGATTCCATGAGTAAGAACAGGAATGCATTGCATTGGTAAAATCCTCTGAGAGATTCCGGAGCAATACCCAAAAGAATAAGTGACAGAGCTTGTGAATGAATTCTTGGAATATTTCTTGAAAAAAAAAAAACTGTTTCAAGTATTTCTGTAGAAAAAATCACTCAAGGATGATTTGCTGAATAAATGCTTTTTTATAGAAATTACTAAAAAAAGAGGCATTTTTGTCGAAATCTATGGAACATTTCTATCAGATTCATTTTAAAATTTCATAAAGATTTTTTCAGTAAATGAATGGCCTGAAATTACAACAGGGGTACATCCGATCCTTTTTTGAGGAGTTTTTTCTGGAATTCCAAAAGGATTAATCCAGCGGTTTTTAAATATCTTGTAGAAATTTCTGGATCTAAATGTTCAAAGAGATTCCTAGAGGTCTAAGGTTCCTCAAAGATCAACTTTACTCTAAATCACGGCACTTCCCATTCTATTTTCAACTTCCATTTCCCACACTTTTTCAAACGTTGAATTTCCGTTTTTTCTTTTCATCTTAACATCTCGCTACAGAGACAACACCGTGCTAAATCTAATTCCAGTTTCCTAATAAGTTTTCCCGAAGGCGCCACTGCCACGTTCCGGGAGGAAGCATCTCCGATGGTTCGAGAAATGGGAAAAGTTTAGCAGACGAAGCTACGTTGAGCTCTGGATGGTCAATGTGATTTGGATTGCGGGGGGAAAGAGTATGCTGCCTCGCGCCGTGAAGAGCTACTCCTTTGTGCATCATTAATACCATCGATTTTGACTTCTTGGTTTTCCTGTAGTGCATTATCAATGCGCATTCCTTAAGAGCACGCAAATGAGTTTTTTTTTCAATGGAATAATCCAAGCAATTCTTATATAGTGATATCCCTTGATTCTCCAACCCTAAAATATTATTTGAGTGAGTTAATTTTTACCACCGAATTATCAAATGGCAACTAATGGACTAATAATCCTTTCAATAATTAATTGTCAAAGGCTGCATACAATACTACGCCGGGAAGTAGACTTCCAATATAGAGTTTTCAACATTTCATTGCAAATTTCAATTCATATTTGTTATTCCAAGCCAAATATTATTTTCATACCTTTCGATCTTACCATCAAGCGCGAAGTATTGTTTGTTTTCCTGTTTTCCTCATATTATGCGCACCAAATATTTGAGGTAGTCTGAGCTGCTCAACGAAAGAAAACAAAATCACAAAATAACAATGAGCTTTTCTCAAGCTTAACAAACAAACAAAAAATCCTCAACAATCGCGTGTTTGTGTTTTCAAATTACCATCCGGAAGATGGGTTCGCTTCCAAATCGAAATCGAACTGGGGCCGCAACAACAAGCAACGCACAGTGGGATAAAACGCCATATTTCACATAGCAAACGTCAAGAAATTAATGGTGACAACACAACAATACATCTACGAAATCAAAGCCACATATTGCTCTGAACTTCTTTGCAAATTCAAAGATTTCAAAGAAGGCTTAAAGATTTGAAGACTATATTACATAGTATTTTAAAGTTTATGGCAGGTATGACCAATAATATGAATGTTTTAATAATTTAGTAACTACAGTAACAGCCGGAACTAAGCTACAAAGCATAAGTTGAAAACAAGTAAGATTTTTTTTCCGTTTCATTCATCATTCCATCACGTAATGAGTTTTAGTGTACCCAAATTATATTTTACCAGAAAAAAAATAGTTAACCGTAATTAGTCACAACATGCAACATTTCCCACAATTCCTGTAAATGAATCTGTCATTATTCGAGTCCTTGACGTTTTCCATGAATATGGAAATTTTCGAGAATTAATATTATGAATTAGGTACCATTTTGGGTCCATTTGTTCCCACTGTGCAACGGTAGTCAAACTTTCCCGCTCACGACAATCCTGGCTAAAGATTTGTGCAAACAACAAAAATTGGCAAAATCGAACGAGAAAGATTTGCCACCCGGTGGAACTCGGAGTTCTGTTCAGACGTACCAATACCAGTTAGTGGAAGAGTAGCCTGAATAGGTGAAGTCAAAAGCAAATGCATTTACTGGAAAACTATTTTACGAAAGGAGACACATAAAACGATGTGAATGAGATCGAGAGCTGTTAGCACTGTTTGCACAGTTTCAGTTGGCTCCAGTGTGGTTAGATGAAAGATGCGGTGTGGGGGAAATATAGGAGAGAAAAACTAGCCGCATTTGTTGTCTTGGGTTTAGAACTTGTGCTCTATAAGCCATTTTACGAGACGTTCGAATGACGTTTTCTGGCGGGCCGCTCATTGTTGTTGTTGAAAAAACTAGCATGATATCTGAATGGCGCTGGTCACATTTTTGTTGCCGATGACTTCCCCGTCTCTTTCAGCGCATGTTTCTGCCCGGTTTACATGTATTACAGGTAACGTAGATGAAAAATATCTTCCCTGCCTACTTATTTAAATTTTACATGCGAACATTAAAAACTTTGTTGCATTGCCACCAGCGCCATTATTGAATATGCTCCTTCCAAATGTAGCGCTAGAAGAAACGTAAATAAATCGGCCCGCCAGAAACTTTCAAAGCTGGTAAACAAACGGAAACCATATGATTCGAAACGTCTCATAAAATGGCTTATGTCCTTAATTGTTTGTGGACGAGAGAGTGGGTTCAAAGCAGGGGTTGCTGAGGTTTATTGAAAGCTTAGAAATCTTTGTTGAGGTCTACTTTTATTGTACAGCAGTTTCTTTTGCGTTAATATTACCTAACAATAAAAAGTGTTGGGAGCCGGATCCTATTCTTGGCACTTTAGATTCACTTTGGCGGTGGGGTTTTTTAAAAGCTCCTAAGCTCATATTTGGCTACCATATGCGTGGTATTGAAATGTTTCTTATAGCAAAGTTACAAACTATTCGGCCGAGAAAACCCCCACAAGCCAAAGTAAGTTATGGAAGTTCCCAAGTAGCTCTGCACCCTACCTAGACGTATTCGCTGTATCGTATTGTTCACAGATATTTTTACATATTCAGATCTCTATATAACATAAGAGTATGTATGTTTTTTTTACAAAATACATCGCAATGGCACAGGGTGACATGATAAGCTCGAAAGTAATGCTTCTTGAGAAACGAACTAGCCGTGTTTTGCTTTCGTTGGGAGCATTTGATGACCCAACATTTCGAACTACAATAAGGGCGTAAGTATAATGATCGATTTCTCTTCATCAATTCTGTACACTTTTTTCACATGGGCGAAACTGACGCCAAAATGAAATTATCCAACAGATAGTCAATTCTCAATTTTTTTTTTGTGAATTAAAGTATCAAGATGTAAATTTTTTTAGCATTTTTTCACCTCAGAACGTTTGTCAGTGATGCATTCTTGCGTTTTGATGCGAAAAATGCTTAAAAACTTACTTCTTGTAATTTTAAATAACAGATGAAAGGATAAAGAGAAACGATCACGAAAACTAAACCATTTCCCGGAATGCTCAAAAATAAACTTTTGCGGATTTTGATTTTTCCCGGTGGGCATGTCAGAACTAACGATTAACACACAACTATTAAGCAAGACCACTGCTAAGTTTTGCGGTTTCCAATCCCACCAGTCGAGGATCTTTTCGGGTTGGAAAATTCACTGTTCATTTTATAAAGTGGACACCTTGTGCATGCTGTATCTTTTTAATTCATCAATGAAATTCCAATCGGTTTTCTGCACTTCGTTCGACTAGTGTTGTACAATGTTGTGAAAATAAAAATTCTCGAAAATAATTAAATTTCACACAAATATGGATCAACGATTTAAACGGTCGATTTTTAGAGATTATCAAAATCAATGTTTGTTGGAAATTTGCTGGAAAATTCAACAATTTATATGTTTTTACTAACGGTCCCGGCAAACTTCGTCTTACCATCAAGTAGGCTGTTGAAAAATGTCATGAAATCTTCCATACAAAACGGTAGATTAGTTTACTCTCGTTTTCCTAAATATTCCGAAAAATTTCCTTCACTTTTTCCCTGCACGAACGCATCGCATCCCCTGTCGAATACAACAGTGAGAATTATGCAAATTCGTTGACACGTTCAAAAGCCATTTCGTGACATACAAACACCATTCCATTTTTATTTACCGTTTTGTCTCAAATTTCGAACAGACTCATATTCCGAAAACTCGGTTTTTGTATGGCGATTTGGTTGAAATGTTTCGCTGAGATATGTCACCAAATAACAAGGAAATGGCAGTCAATTGCAATTCAATTTTAACGTCTTCAATATAATTTATACCGCGGGAGTAGTGATGATTCTCTAATTTGAGACCAGTAGAACAAGTTCAAATAAATTGATTTGCGAAATCATTTATTTGAATTCGATTTATTCATGCTGTTCGGAATTTGAATCAAGGTGTTCGGAATATGATTCAGAATGAACACAGTGTTCGGCATTGGGATCAAAATGTTGTTCCACACTTTTACGTAAAAACAATACTAACACTAATTTAATCAACATTGTTATTGGTACACCCAACAGCTAACAGTTAGACTTTGCGAAGAAATTTAAATTTTCATAAATATCAACCAATTCATGCCAATCGGATGCATTTCAAATCACATTTGGCCTTAAGTGTTCGGAATATGAGTCAAAACGGTATATAGATTTTCAAAAAAGGCTTGTTCTTCGTAAGCATCATCAATCAGAAGTCTGATGGAAGAAATCAAGCTTTTTTGCTTTTACAATAATTTTACAGATATTATAAAATAATTTTTCCCCATATTTTTTAAAGAAAAATATTTTAAATTTGAAGGGAACTGATATGATTAGAATTTTTTTTGGTTAAAAGTAAGTCCTGACGGAAGTGCTGATATAGTATTAATATGAAAAATTACTTTATTCTTAGAAGACCTTTCAATGTACATTGACAATCATCAAAATTGGCAACACTGCTGTAATAAAATCGATTTTATTTTCCATATATTATTTTCATAATATGTTATTCTGAGATTACGAATTGAAATATTCGGAGAAAACCGTTTACAATTTGCTGTAGATCGATAAATATGCGTAAATTATTTTAAAAGTATGAGGCTTTTTAGTAAAACTACCATGAACAGTAAAATTTATACTTAAGACTGTGGTTTAAACTCATGATTTAGCACTCGTTTATACAAATATAGTTTCTTTTGTAATCTAAACTAGTTTTTAACATGCTTTTTACTTTTCTCTTTTGCTGGGAGTGAAAGGATTGTGTATAAATAAATATGGCCATAAATGGGTAAATCACTAAAGTTACCTTATGTAAGAATTGTGGAAAAAAGTTAATTTTTTTTCAAAAGTTATACCTTTAGCAAAATAGTAAAGGATACAAACATCCAAATTGTTCATAAAAATTAGTATTTTTGTTTTGCGAAAAATAATGTTAAACTTTGACGAACAGCTTTTCTTAGGAGTTTTTGGAAAAACTATTTAGCTCTTCAACCAAAAGCATTTTCTAAGATCTTATATATTTATAGCATTGTAGAATAATAGTTGAACGATGCACAGGAAACCGATTACGATTTTATCAATAAATAAAAAAGATATAGCATAAACAAAGTGTCCACTTTTTAAAATGAACAGTCCTTACAGTTTCTTTGTCAATTGGCGATGAATATTCTCAGTTAATCACAGTGGGAATGCTAATATGAACATTGAGCCGAGAAGCAGGCTCTGTCTCAGTTAGGACGTCATGCCAGAAAGAAGAAGAAAAAGAAGAAGGTATCAATTATAACGCTATAACAGTATAAGGTTCTTTCTAAAGTCTCACTCGAAAGGTGGGGAAGGAGTCGAGCGAAGCGTCCAAAAACCTTACAAAATTGACATGCAATGTCTCAACAGAATAATGTTAGTTTGAAAAAAAAGGGAAAATGTCTGATGTTTAATATTCACAGCCTTCTCGCCAACGATTTGCCTGTCGGTATAATTTGGAAGAATGGCAAACGTTTTAAAAACTACCAGAATAACACGAAAATGGACCGGCCAAAAATTTCATCAGCACCTAAATGGTAAACTTAAGAATGTTTTCAGAAAATTTAATTTTAAAGTAAGTCTATTAATTTATATATTTTTTTCAGAGTAGCTCCTTATCATCTAGCTTTGTGTATACCACAGTAATTTTTGTTGATAAGGAAACGTAAAACAAAATGGCCGCCAAAACATTTTATATGGAGAATGTCGGTCCCTCAAGGAACATCGGAATATCTTTAAAACCAGATCACCAATGATAAATATCGACATAGATTCCTAAACGAGAAGAGTTTTTTTTGAAAACTTGTGAAATAATGGTGCAAACATATCGAAAACAAAAAAGTTATCAAGGTTTTAATATTTTTATTACGGTAAAAATGAAGCTGTTGATAGAGGAGTTAATCAAAGACTGTTTTTCATAGTTATATTTCACAGCGGTTATTGTGGGCTTCTAGGTTCATGAGAACTATCGGTCATTTTTGGCCTAATGATTCTTTCGGCCTATCGGCCTTCGGCCTAATGGCCTTCTACCTAACGACATTTGGCCTAACAGAATTCGGCCTAACGGGATAGAACCGATTAAAACAACCGTATAACCACCGTACGGGGTGACATTGGGCCTAGAGAGTGTATCAACATGAAATAACTTGCGATCTAAAGTAAGTATAGCAAAACCATTATCTACAAAGTTCTTTAGGAGATCAAGGGCTGACATGCGGTGATTATTCAGTTCCAGAATTCCCCCACCAGGCGGCGCTAGTGAGCATGGAACTTTTGTTTTGCGTATATCTCAGGAACCTGATCACTTAGGCAGATGTCACCTTGGGCAAAGCTGTTCAGTACCTCAAGGACTATCGATGTTAGAGGCAGTGGATTCTAAATTTTGCCAGCAGGCAGCGCTAGTAAGCATGACTGTATTGTTTTTTTTTAGATATTTCGAGAGCCTGACCACTTAGAAAAAAGGTGTCTGGCAAAGTTTTTCAATAAGTCATGGGCAACCATTGATCGAGCTAGTTGATTCTAAATTTTGCCGTCAGATGACGCCAATGTGCATCTAACATTTTTGCAATTATCTCAGCAGATCGCTCACTAAGAAAGATAGTATCTTCGGCAGAGTTGTAGATTTGCTAGAAGAATGATAGCCCTCGAGCTACTGAACAACTTTGCCGAAGATTAAATCTTTCTTAGTGATCAGGATCCTGACATATCCGCAAAACAAAAGTTTTATGCTCACTAGCGCCGCCAGGTGGCAAAATCTCGAGTATTTTGCCTATAATAATGATAGTCCTTGAGCTACTGAACAACTTTGCCGAAGACGCCCTCTTTCGAAGTGATCAGGCTCCTGAGACATCTGCAAAACAAAAGTTTCATGCCCACTACCGCCTCCTGGTGGCAAAATTTTGAATCAACATGCTCGAACAATAATTTTTTTTTTGCGTTTATTAGAGAGGTTTTAAACCAGAAGGGTTCATTCGCCTCTTCTCGAACAATGATTATCTTTGAGTTGCTAAACAACTATGTCGGCAACGTCATCTTCATAAGTGGACAGGCTTCTGAGATATCTGAAAAACAAAAGTAAAAGTCTCATCAGATAGCGCACCACCTCAACAACAACTTTACTGAAACCCCATGTTTCGAAATTATTTACATTTTGAGATACATATATCGATTTCAAATTGTAGTCTTCTCGAACCTCATATAGTGCATTCAATATTATGCGGCTGCCGTGTACATCTGTTGATTTAAATGCATTATAAAGAGCCATACTGTGAACAAAAACTATTGAGCACTGTTTGACACCAAACCATTTCAGTTTGGTGTCGAAAGATATCTTTGTTGTATAATGATAGTATTTAAATCACAGCTGTTGCAAAAAGTACAACAGCGCGACAGCCCGAAGGTTAAAAAGTAATGTAGTGGCTTTTTAGAAAGTATTCTTTAGAAACTTTCCACATTGTTTTCACGATTCTGATATTACTGTTAAAAAAGTGGTCCAAAGTCACCATTATCTCCCAATGTCACTCCAAACGACGGCACATTTTTTTTGACGTTGGTTATTTTAATCATTTTTGAACATCTTTCCGGGAGATCGGGTTTTCCGGAAAACGATTTTCCGGGTAATGTTTTTTCTGGAAAATGGGGTATTCGGTAAATTATTTCCAGGAAATGATATAGAACCCTTTATTCCATCGCACAAATTAATTTCACAATCTATGCATTCTGGATTTAGTGCTTCGCAAAGTATTGAAAGTTCATCTTTCATATTGATATGGTATTTACATTTACTTTGAGAATAAAACCCCGATAAAGAGGTTTATAGATGCTCGAGAAAATTTTCACTCAACTCTGGTTTCTTTCAATATACAACCTCTTACAACTTAATAGAAACGATCAATTGCAAAGCAGTGTACATAAACTAGCAAGCTAATCAGTTCGCCAGATGTCACTTCCACCTCCCCCGCAGTATATCTCACTCCGCATCCAGTGACTGCTTGGATTGTTGTACCTCCCTTCAAGATACCTTGCGAATGACGGGCTACAAGGCGTTAATAAGAATCAAACCAAATAGGACTATGCAAAAAATCTTCCTCTCTCGTTCATTTTTCCATAGGCTGACCATAAGCCAACCAGATAAAAACGGGACAAATAAAAAACAAAAACGGTACAATTTTAAAAGACATAGATTATGCGATTGTGCTACTTTTCCCCGAATTCCAGTTCCCCGAATGGCCCGTTTCTTCAAAGCCATTTTCCCGAATGACGCGTTCTCTTGTAAAGCAATGCAGCTCAAAAAAGTGCAATAATAGTCTTTACCCGAGCAGGCGAAAAAAAGCTAAGTAGGGTAAGTGTTCCCTTAGTTGTGGGTGTTCCTATAGTTGCGGTAGTGCCGTTTTCACTGATTTTACTATATTAGTCACAGAACTGACACTGCCAATCGACGTATTGGCTTGTTGATACACGGAATAGTTGAAAAGAGTGTTCAAATTGGTTCAAAACTGATGAAATATCCCTAAAATTACTAAAACTTTTCTTACTTGTACCAATAGTTGCGGTAAAGTGTTCCTATAGTGGAGAATCCCATAAGAAAACAACGGATACCGCAACTATAGGAACACAAATTAAAAAAATACCGCAACTAAAGGAACAGTGTACCAATAGTGGAGGTATTATTTTTCACTGACATGCCGTGGATTACTGCGATGAAATCATTTTTCTCATTGAGTCAATGGTCGTTTCTTCCCGTTACAACATTAACATGTACATTAATTGTGCTTCTTGAATTTAGGCGGTTAAAAGAAATTCAATCGTGCTTAGTACCTCCACTATTGGTACATCTATCCTAATAGCAAATTTTGATATGGACATACACAAGTGATATTAACTTGAAAGATATAAGAAATAAAAGATCCGAAAACAATATACTCCTGGAATACTATTAGCATATCATATTTAGCTTTTATAAGATCTCACCAATATCAGCGAGCTATTCCTTAGATCTTCCAACATCAAATTTAGCTATGGCTCAGAAGTTCTAGGAATAAAATTTTAATATTATCTTCAGATCTTCAGATCTCTTATGTCAATCAAATCAATATCTCGATTTAATGTTCAGAACTTTGCTTCTGCTTGGGTAGTGAGATAGTGTTGAATTAGAAAGATGTCTGCATAATTCAATAAAAATCACTTAAGAACCTTGAAGCTCATTCTTTGATTTCCAAGAATCAGCGTTTTTTAAGAATTTCCTAAAAAAATTGTTACACTTTTCAATTTTTCAAATTCTAACTTAAATTTTTCTAATAATTTATTATTTTATTAAAATATCCACTTTTTAAACAGTTAATCCAATCAATTGCGTATCAGAAGTAAACACATAGTTGTTCTTTTTCATTTTAGGTATTATATGAATTATTATCTTATGAAGATTCGTATTTTGGAAATCCACCAAGATTTGGCATAAATATGAGTAAATAAACGCAAAAAGTTAAACAGAAGCATTTACGGATCAAGTTTAACTCTGTTTGAGATAAATTGGAAAATAGATAAGTAAGACAATAAACTTTGAAATATTTCTAAAAACTGTTTGTTATGTTGTTATTTTTATTTTTTTACTGGTGTTGAAAATTATGTGCCAATTCTCCATTTTCTATAATACGGGACAAATCGAGCATTTTCCATTAAACGACGGGACAGTCCGCCAAAGGGACGAAAATGGTACTGTCCCGTTAAATACGGTACGTATTGTCAGCCTATTTTTCCATGAAATCAGTAAACTATAAGGTCAGTAAATGTCAAAATCCCACACAAAATCAAAACAATACAATGCCTCTTACTGCTCCATAGTTGAAGGATACCCAGTGATGAATTTCAAAAATGTATTTGCCTACTCCGAAAAAAATACCGAATTCGGTAATCCATTCACCGAAATCTCAACAGCTGAACGTTCGGTAATCAGTTCGGTAAACGAAAAGATTACCGAACGATCTGTAACATGTAGCTTGGAGCACAGCTGTCAAAATCACCGAAGTGATCGGTAATATATCACCGGAAGGCTGTAAATCTAGGCTACCAAATGTTTCTTTTTATTCGATTTTAACAATAATTTAAGCGATTAACAAACACAATTGTAATTATTCCAAAAGTTTCATTGAGCATACTATTCAACATGAGATCCTTTTGAATATCTGGATAAAACTGGCAGATGTTTTTCAAGTAGCTTTTGGAGCAATCGGAACGGGTTTCCTGCTAGAACCGGGAGGAGCTATAGGTTTTCAAAAACAGAACCTTCGTTGTTGGTAATGCCACATTCATCCAAATGTGGTAGATGGCTTGGTTTCGATGATAGCAATTGATTGAATGCCAATTTAAGCTGCAACACAATTTTTATTTGAAATATAGGTTTTGGTTATCAAATTGTCTTTTACTCACCTGTATGGAAGCGTTGACGAAGTTAATTTTGAGAAAGTCAAACTATAATTCAGGGCTTCAAAAAGAAATAGTCCTGGTTTTCGAAAGAGTAAACCAAAAACAAACATGGTAATTTTGACGTTTTAGACCGACCAGATGAGCCAAATTACCGACTTCGGTAATCTATGGAGTTGTTCACCGAAACTTCTGTTAAATATTTTACCGTATTCGGTTATATTGTAAGTTTACAAAATTTTCGGTAAAATTGTTGACAGATCATATTGGAATCACCGCAATGAGAATATATACCGAGGTGTGGAAAAGACATTTAGTGTGCGTGACATTCGAGTACGGTGCAAAATGTTTCACAACTACAAGCGAGTGAGCTCCCATAAGAAGCCGTGTAAATTAGTGACGTCGTTATTTTTGTTTCCTTTTTTTCTCTTTACTAATACATAGCCATTGCTTCTTCTTCCACACCTTGATATATATTCTCATTGGAATCACCGATTATCCGTTAATTTTGCTGTGAACAAACGGTTTATTACCAAAATATCGGTCTTTTCATGAATTACTGATCGATTTCTGTAAAATGAATTACCGAACACTGAATGTATGTTTAAGTGTGTGTGATCAAAAGTGGCATAGGCTTGTGAAAATTTGGCATATTTGATGATATTTGCACAATTGAGTTAGATGAGTGATGGTTACGAAATGTTGAAAAACTCTGTAAAATGGGTTATTAATCGCAATTACCACGGTTTGTGAGGCAATTATATAAATCCTCCTTAAAACATTATTCGTTGCTATTAAATGAATTATCCATCATATTATTGAATTTTGGACACATATTCGATGTAATTAAAGAATCAATCATAAAATACGTAACGTGTTTACAAGAAAATATTCATTACCTGCAATGTCACATCATACTTAGGATTAGCTGAAATATTCTCATGAAAAGCGTTAAGAGGAGTGTTGTAGCGGAATTCAGCGACGCTCCAGTCGCCGACCACGTTAACCATTGTCTTATACAATCTTTAGAATTGCCTAAAATTTTCTCTCTCTCCCAAATCATAAATGCGACAATTTGGTCGCTGTTGCTTTGTATTCCCATCAATTGTTACCGTATCACATGAATTGTATAAAAGGAAATAATAATATAGCTTGAAGTCAGTTGAAAGTGTAACCCATATACTGTCTCGCGTACTTATTTTCCCTCCGTTCACAGTCTCGAAGTTCACCGGCATTTTTGTTCGGACCTCACGGAAACATATGGTCCTTCGAGCCGGATTCGCGAAAATTATCGTCGTGAATCGCGTAGTGTCGATTGCATTGTGTCGCGTTTTAGCCTCGCCACCCGCCAATAAAATAGACAATAGTGGTTGCCAATCCGCGATACAACGATCGAACAAACTCTCTGTGAGGAAAGTGCCCAAGTGACTTGAAGTGTGAACTCCAAAATGGAAAAACTTATCCGCGAGCGGAAATCTCTTGATCCGCGCATCAAACGTTTGTCCGATGTGGTGGCTAACTTGAAGCCTGAGACGGCTGAAGAAACCGAAGTGCAAACCGAGCTAGAAGTGCTCGGTGACATATGGGCCGCGTATTGTACTGTGCATAAAAGAATTTTGGACGCAAGTGAAGATGATGAATTGTACGATGATGCTGTTCAACAACAATGCCGATTCGAAAGTGTTTATATCACCTTGAAAAATCGGCTATTAAAGGTGCTCAAGGTGATCCAAGGTCGTGATAGCAGTCTAGAAGAACGATCATCACCACAAAGTGATGCATTAAACCAACTCGCACAGCAGCAAGCAGAGCTGCTTCGGTTGATGTCTGCTAGAATGTCCATTGGTGCAAGTACATCTACTGCAGCGCCTGATGCCCTCCCTGTCCTTACACCGCTGTCGGATCTGAAACTGCCCCGCATGAGCTTGCCCGTATTCAGTGGAAACTACCTCGAGTGGCAGTCCTTCATTGATCTGTCCCGTAGCATGGTTGATCAGAACCCATCGCTAAAGGATAGCCAAAAATTATATTTCCTCAAAACCAATCTATCTGGTGAGGCTGCGTCGCTCATATCACACCTTAAAATAGAGGATGCTAACTACACTACCGCTTTGCAGAAGCTTCAGTCGCGCTACGATAAACCACTCGAGATAGCCCACAAACACATCGAACGCTTCCTCAACCAGCCAGTCATGACGACGCCATCAGCAGATAGGTTGCGATCACTACACGATGTCTCCGATGAGGTTGTCCGAGCATTGCAAGCCATGCAAAGAGAGGACCGTGATACGTGGCTACTGTTTATCCTCATCGAGAAGTTGGATCCCGAAACCAAACAGCTTTGGTACCAAAAGGTTGCTGACATGCGCGAAGTAGATGTAACTCTCAAATCATTCCTATCGTTCATTGATTCTCGCAGTTTTGCTCTGCAATCTGCACAGCCTATCAAACAACGAGCAACAACTGCCTATAAACCTCCCGTTAGGGCGCAATATAGGGGAGCTACCACGTTCGTTGCTACTAACACATCTTCAAATTGCGTCGTTTGTGAGCGATCATCTCACCCACTTTATCAGTGCGGTAGGTTCATCCATATGAGCTCCGAGGAGAGATTGAGTGCTGTGAGATCTCAGATGCTGTGCCATAATTGTTTGCAAAACCACCCTGGCGAAACATGCAGATCGGGTAATTGTCGTAAATGTGGCCAACTCCACCACACTCTGCTGCATTCGGCTTTGGTACCTTCAAATCCGCAACAAGCTCCACCGACATCGTATGTTCCTTACACTGGCAATGGTTCGGCTGCTCAATCTTTGATTTCGGCCCTGGATTCCACCACTAACTTCGATGCGACTAACACTCTTCTCGCCACTGTGGCGATCAATGTTTTAGATAAACAAGGCCGACCACACGCTTGTCGGGCCGTTTTAGATTCAGCCTCCCAAGTAAGTTTCATCAGCGAAAGCTTCTGTAATGAACTTGACCTCGACTTGCTGGAAGCGGACATGGACCTTGAAGGGATATCATCCACTCCTGCGCATGTAGACAAATGCGTACAAATCGTCATTGCATCCCGATGCACGGATTTCAGTACAACAGTCCCGTGTATGGTGCTCGAGAAAATCACCAAAACGCTTCCGGTAAAACCAGCGAACATAAAAGGTTGGCCAATTCCAAGCTCAATCAATCTGGCTGACCCGCTTTTCCACCGTCCGGGTAAAATCAATGTATTGCTTGGTATTGAACTCTTCTTCCAGCTTCTCGAGCCTGGAAAAATCACCCTTGGTTCAAACGACAATCTTCCCACATTACAAAACACCAAGTTAGGGTGGGTGGTAGCCGGTCGATATCGAGAATCCAACATCCAACCACCTGAAACTGCTCCATTGTGTTTGTTGGCAACCTCTGATGATAGCCTTGACCAGCAATTGCGTCGATTCTGGGAGTTGGAGGAATATGCTACACCCGTACCCTACCTCACCGATGAAGAACGACGCTGTGAAGAACACTTCTACGAGCATACCGTTCGAGACGACGCGGGAAGGTTCACTGTGCGACTGCCGTTTCTGCACCCTCCAAGTCAACTAGGCGATTCGAGGCAAATGGCTGAAAAACGACTGCATCATCTCGAACGAAAATTGCAGCGAAACCCTCATTTAAAGCAGGAGTACCATTCGTTTCTCCACGAGTATCATGAGCTTGGCCATATGACGCTTGCTGATGGGCCAGCACCGAAGGGGGCCGTCTACCTTCCTCATCATTGTGTAATGAAGGAAGCTAGCTCCACGACAAAATGTCGCGTCGTATTCGATGCCTCTGCCAAGACCACCAGCGGAAAGTGCCTTAATGATGTACTCATGGCTGGCCCAGTTCTTCAAGACTCCATCGTCAACATTCTGCTGCGGTTTCGCTTTCCGGCAATAGTGGTCACTGGAGATATAAAACAAATGTATCGTATGGTGGACGTCCACGAAGCAGACCGCGACTTTCAGCGAATTCTTTGGCGATGATCGGATAACGAACCAATCTGCGAATATCGTCTTAATACGGTCACCTATGGGACGAAGAGCGCTTCGTATCTGTCAACGAAATGTGTACAGCAGTTATTACACTCGTATAAGGAACAATATCCGACAGCGGTAGAAAAGGCAGAAAAGGGTACTTACGTGGACGACGTGTTAACCGGCGCTGACAGCGAAGAAGAAGCAGTTTTACTACGCCAACAATTGACAACAATATTCGCCGCTGGTGGTTTCCACCTGCGGAAATGGGCTTCAAACAGCTCAGAGGTTCTCAACGGTGTACCTGCGGAAGACCGTGAAGTGAAGCAACCAATCGAACTCAACAACTCACGCACCATCAAGGCCCTCGGCATCCACTGGCAGCCGTGCAGCGATGAATTCTCGCGGAACATTACTAAAGGACCTATGTACAAATGAGAGATTCTCTCCTCTCTCGTTCTCTTTCGATTATAACAGTGGAACACTAAAGATTTTGGGAAGTTTTTCACTATAGATCGAAAGTCAATTTCCTTGACTAGCGTTTCATACAAAAAACGCAACAGAAGAGATTAATGTGACTCAGTTATTAATGAAAGAGAAAGTAAACAAAGAGAGCCTCTCAATGTTAGATAGGTCCTTTAGTAATGTTCCGCGAGAATTCCAGTTTACTTATGCACCGATCAAGATCTCTCAGCCCACAAAACGAAGCATGCTTTCGCAAATCGCCAGCATCTTTGACCCGCTTGGACTATTGGCTCCAATAATCGTTAAAGCGAAGCTAATCATGCAACAGTTGTGGGAGCTGAGGGTGGACTGGGATGAAACTCTCCCTGGTGAGTTTGTGCAAAATTGGTCATCTTTCGTACAAAATCTTTCCGATCTCCAATACTTACAGGTACCTCGCCGAGTGATCGGCATACGAGGCGCATCCCGCATCTGTCTGCACGGCTACAGTGATGCATCCGAGCGAGCCATGGGTGCTTGCGTCTACATCCGAGCTGCAGACAAACACGGAAACACATCATCGCATTTGTTATGTGCGAAATCCAAAATTGCACCCATCGGCAATGGACGAACGACGTTGCCGCGACTGGAGCTGTGTGCGGCGGTGATATTATCACGACTGATGACGAACGTTCGATCTCATTACCCATCAACGAAATACTCGCATTCTCGGATTCGACGGTGGCTTTGGCGTGGATATATGGTGGTGCGTCGCGTTGGAAAACTTTCGTTGCCAATCGGGTAGCGGAGATAAATACTCATTTGCCGGCAATCAATTGGCACCATATCGACACACACATCAACCCTGCGGATTTAATCTCACGAGGAGCTCTCCCTGACCAAACCATCAACAATCCTCTCTGGTGGCACGGTCCTGAGTGGAGTGAATCATGTAGTACTCTTCAACCTCCATCTACCTCCGCTCTTGACATCAATCATCAGCGACAGATCGAAAGAGAGCAACGCACCGAGGCAGTAGTCTATTTGGCAGTCTATGAAAACTCTTTTCTCGATGCGATGATAACCAGATATTATCCCAATCTCCAACTGTTGCTAAGGATTACAGCTCAAATGCTGCGCTTCTCGCACCGTGAGTTGAGATCGGCAAGCCGCCTGACTCCACAAGAAATCGATAAGGCCATGCGAATATATGTACAACATGTTCAAAGTAAGCACTACATGAAGGAGATCAACCAATTGGATCAAGGTCGTGAGATAAACCGTGGCAGTTCGATTCATCAACTGAAGCCGTTTCTCGACGAAAACCGTCTCCTCAGGGTGGGCGGTAGATTGAATCTCTCGGAACTCAGCTACGATACAAAACACCCTATTTTGTTGCCTCACCACTCACCTTTCACTTCACTCGTCCTGCGTCACGACCATCTCGAGCAGCTACACTGTGGCCCCCAATCATTGCTGGCTGCAGTGCGACGAAGGTTTTGGATCGTTCGTGGAATTAGCGTTGCCCGTAAGATATGTCGAACTTGCGTTCAATGTGTTCGAGCGAAACCAGCACCACTACATCAGCTGATGGGACAATTACCTGCGGATCGAATAAAACCAAATCCACCGTTTTCAATTACCGGTATTGATTATGCCGGACCGATTAATATTATTAGCCGTCGAGTGCGCGGTGCTACCCCTAGTAAAGGTTACATCGCATTATTTGTTTGCTTCACTACACGAGCGGTTCATCTCGAAGCGGTCTCGGATCTCAGCACATCTGCGTTTATTGCTGCCTTCATTCGCTTTAGTAGCCGATATGGGTTACCGAGCAAGGTCTACTCCGACAACGCAACCAATCTTCGTGGCGCAGCAAGGAAATTTCGTGAGCTCTACAAGCGGATCAACACAACCATAGACGCCGACGTTTTTATCGATTTCTTGTCCAACAAAGGAATCGAATGGGTGTTCATCCCAGCGAGATCGCCTCATCACGGTGGACTTTGGGAGGCGGGGATAAAGGTGGCAAAGGGTTTCCTGAGCAAATTCGGTAAGGAAACTCGTTTCACTTTCGAAGAGTTGAGCACCATATTGGCGCAGGTAGCAGCCTGTATGAACTCTCGACCGATCGCTGCTCTCTCCGACGACCCTAATGAACCTCAACCTCTCACGCCTGCACATTTTCTCATCGGTCGACCTCTAAATGCCTTGGCAGAGATCAACCAGTTGGAACGCCACGTCGGTTCCCTAAGCAGGTGGGAGTACATTCAACGGTTAGTGCAAGAGTTTCGTGCAAGGTGGCAAGCGGAGTACGTTCTATCCCTTCAGCGTATGACGAAGTGGCAACGTTCGGCGCCGAACGTTTCGATTGGTGACTTTGTATTACTGATTACGGACACCGATAAACCCAAACAATGGCCAATGGGACGCGTCGTAGAAATTTTTCCTGGCCAAGATGGCCTAACCAGGGTTGTCTCAATCAAAACAGCCAACGGCACTACAAGGCGAGATGTTCGACGAATCCGGCGAGTTCCGTTAGAAGACGACGAGTATGTTCCAGGTCGGAACGGAGCAGAAATTCCACAAGGTAATTTGGTGGGCGGTTTATGTTGTAGCGGAATTCAGCGACGCTCCAGTCGCCGACCACGTTAACCATTGTCTTATACAATCTTTAGAATTGCCTAAAATTTTCTCTCTCTCCCAAATCATAAATGCGACAATTTGGTCGCTGTTGCTTTGTATTCCCATCAATTGTTACCGTATCACATGAATTGTATAAAAGGAAATAATAATATAGCTTGAAGTCAGTTGAAAGTGTAACCCATATACTGTCTCGCGTACTTATTTTCCCTCCGTTCACAGTCTCGAAGTTCACCGGCATTTTTGTTCGGACCTCACGGAAACAAGGAGTATAAGATAGTCAAAATTTATCTTTTATAAATTGCTTATTTTGAGAAGCATTGAAAAACTGACAATATATTTATACATATAGAGCTGTTTTGTAACTACAGAAAAAAGAAAATGATGAAGAAGAAGTCCTCAGCAATTACTCCAGAGATTGTCTTTTCAAAGATCCCTTTTGGAATTCCTCCAGGAATTCGTAAAGAAACGATTTGTCAAACGCTTCGATGTGGAAATGGAAATGCTACTCAGTATTTGCTGCAAGTGCACGATGAACGAGTATGGTTATCAGTTTGTAGTTTATCCTAATAGCGCAATACCTAACAAGACAGCAATAATGGTGATTACCTCTTTATTCTTAGTTGAACAATCACTCTAGAAATCATGCAATAGTGTTAGCGGAAATTCAAGCAGAGATCTCTCTAAGCACGTCTCTAGAAGTTCCTCATAAAACTCTGTAGGAATATTTTTGTGTCTCAATATACTAGATTCTAGCGATACTCGGAAGATGTGATGAAGCAATCTTTACAATTTCTCTGCGAAATTTCGAATAGATATTCGTAAACGAATGCATGCTGTCAAGCCTAGACGGAATGAAAATCAACAGGAAATGTTTTGGTGAAAATATGTTTGTAGTTTGTCTATCATTTGCATTTCAAACAAATTGACTAGACTTCCAGAGAACAGTTATGAATCATATCAAAAATTTTTACTATCAAGATTGATGAAGAGTCAATAGATGTTTACACAAAGTTCGGGAAATAAACCAATCAAGGAAACCATCAGTAACAGAACCGCTGTCCGAGTTTGAATCGATTTAGACAATATTTGTGTCGATAAACTTGTAACCAGAGTGGATCGCTGTCACTATCAATGCTTAAAATTTGCTGATTTGTACAGGCCGACTGCGATACAAATCGGATCATTCCATATCACATCAACATCATGCTTTCTACTCCATCACCAGTGCATTGATGGTGATAGACTATGGATATCACTGATGGGTTAAGTTTAGCTTTAAATTAAGCCATTAAAATAGCAATTTACCAGTACGATATTTTTGATAGAGCTGCCAATGGATTGAAACAGTATGTTGATCACTGAAAAACATTAATAGCTTGGATAATTATCACGTGATCACTCATTCTGCGGTGATTATGATCTAGAGTGCTGGTTGTCAAATCAAAGTGATATTGATAGCTCGCAACTGATATCGATAGTTTCAAAACATCAGCCATCAGCTGATTTGATTGAAACTGAGCAACTCTGCTTGTAACATCATTGTCTATATACAAATGCTCTCTGGTATGGAAGTTTATTTTATGTACCTTTATTTTTTATGTAGCTCTAAGAAAATTTTGATCCTAAACAAACGATCACGAAAAAAGAAAACATACTGTTGTTTAGTCTACTTCCCGGAGCCTTGTACCGATGCTTACTATTGAACATTTCGAGATAGGCATCGCCAGGGCAGCAACACGACAGTGAACGGATACAACAGGTTGATTCGGGACCAATGAACCGTAGTCACAATAGGGTAGATGTATACTAGAGTGGTTCAAAAAATCGTTTTTGCTCTACACCGCTTATTCGATTCTAGATCAAATTCTGAGTGTGCTCCCGAAATTTGAGCTCATTTGGATGAAAACTGAGACTGCACAAGCCCTTCAAAGTTTATATGGGAATTACTATGGGAAAAGCAACCAATTCATTCAATCGGTCATAGTGTTTGCCCATGTGCTCTTGGAGACTAGAACTACGTTGATACTGTGAGATACAATAATCAGCTACAACTTTGCCGAAGACCATTTTTACATCGGACGGCCCAGTAATTAGTTATTGATTTTTGAATGAGTTGTAAAACTTTGGCTATAATTATTGGGCTGCTCTGCAGGCATCACTGGATATATGCAGTAAAACATCGTAGCCATGATTTGTGCGTGCTATCTTTCGCGCCAGGTGCAGCAATGTTGCCTGCTCAGAAGTTAAATGAGCACTGCTGAAGAATTTGTGACTGGATATAAATCAATAACTAATTACTGAGGCGTCCGATTTGAAAACGGTCTTCGGCAAAGTTGTAGCTGATGAATGTATGTCACAGTATCAAAGTAGTTCTAATCTCCAAAAGCACATGGGCAAACACTATGACCAATTTAATGAATTGGTTGCCTTTCTCATAGTAATTCCCATATAAACTTTAAAGGGCTTGTGCAGTCTCAGTTTTCATCCAAATGAGCTCAAATTTTGGGAGGACACTCATAATTTGATCTAGAATAGAATGAGCGGTGTGGAGCAAAAACGATTTTTTGAACCACTCTAATGTATACATTACAGTTTTAGTAACAATTATGGTAGTAGAGGGAACAAACATAAAATTATTGTACCACTAGAATACAAGGGTCAATATTCATACGAATGATAAAACTGCATATTTGTTTTTGATTATACGTAGTACTTAACAGAAACATTCGTCCAAAATATTTCGTCATACAGCAATTTTGGAAAATTGCTCCGTGATTGATCGGAACTGGTAAGAATTGCACTTCGATCCAAATGAATAAGGGATGAGACTTTTCCGCTTATTCTCGAAGTGCACATTTTAGCACCTCTCATATTATGCTTCAATAACAGCGCCGGCCAAGTCCTTACAGTCCATTTGGGATAGGGAAGGAATGTTAGTGTGTGATTGTTGCTTCTAGAGACCGAGAATACCTCTGCATCTGCACAATCACCACGAGAAGGGTGTTGTTTAATAGGGAAGAAGTTATCAGTTCTTCAGTAAATCTGGATGGAATATGAGTTCATTATATTTTTGCATAATGATAGTCCATAATTGGTAAAGTTTTAAAGCGAATGCCGGAGACACTATTGCCAGGATTAGTACAAAAATAACGATTTCGAAAATCAATTCATATAGGCTTAAAAGCAATTCAATACTAAAACTGTTTCATTTATCTGTAGCGTTAACAATCAACATCAACAAGACATGCTAACGTTCTAGAAACACGACTTGAATCTGATTTTTATGCATGCTTGCACCCATGTTGACTTATTGCATCCATAATTGGTCCACCTATCCTAGTTCAATAATCTAATTCCGACCGAACATCCAAAAATGGGTGATTGCGTGGAATAAGAAAACAGTTTTTCTTCCTAGCTAGTCAGCAACTTTTGGGTCATACTACCAGCAGTCAGTGGCTTGTTCTGTTATCAAAATAAATTTCCAAATTGGTAGCATGAATGGGATGGGTGTGGCACGGATGAGAAAGTTCAACATTATTATTCAAATTATTCATCAACTGGAAGGAGCGAAAACACGCCACGTATAACAGGAGAATGACAGATAGCTCTGGTGGAAACGATAAAAATCAACAGTTTATTCAAAATGATGTTATTTGCATTGCAATCGACTGAAATTTCGAAATGGGGACGACGGACGTCGTCGGGTGGGTTGAATTTAAAACACCGTCACGCGAGCACCGCATTTTCCAACCGGAGGAAAAATGATAATTAGCAGGGTATTGGAGGCGATCGATGTCGAATTGAATTGTTCCCTGCGTGAGAGTTCATTAAAATGAGGTTTTATTGGGGTCAGAGATTTCAACACAGTGAAATTGGATTCCATTTTCTTAAGAATTTATATGCAATAATTTCATTTCAGCATAGCTATCTAAGTTGGTCTTGCGCAAATCCGAAAGAAATGGGTTGCAAACAGTGTTGCTATATTAAAATCTGTATTTTGATTACAGAAAAATCGCTATATGTGGCATCACTAGTTGCAAAGTGAGTCAATTGAAACTTACGAGGCAAGCTTTTTTTGCCCAACTTGACTAAATTTATAAATTATGCCTTTATCTGCAAGCACCCGTGGAGAATATTTCGCTGACGTGCCAAACCACACCGAATCGCTTCTAATAGGCACCAGGACTAGACTCGTATCTCTTGCACGCGAAAAAAAAATCCACTCACTTTCACTATGCAAACTCATCCTTTTATCAGTAAATTGCTGTCTGATTTACGATTACTAAATTGCTCGTACCAACATCGTCAGCAACGCGCGCTCTACTTGTGCTGGTTCGCCGTTTTCCACTCATGAATACGAATCGCGACTGCGATACTGGAGCGCTACAAGCACGCTAAAACGAAATTACACAAAATTGAGGACGATTCGCACAAAATCTAGTTCTTCTGAACCAACACATCTGGTGTGTTATATTAAAACATGTTGAAACCCCTGATGCTAGGATGATTTCTTCTTAATTTTTGCAAGGTATGTGACACATAAAGAAGTTCCGCAATTCTTAACATCTATGTATGTCGTAAAGTTTGTGAAAATTAAACAGATATCAATACAAAATCAATCTTTCGCGATGTATGAAAACGGTGTGTTGATCCACATGGACCCGTTTTTGTGTTACTTTATTTTAGCAAGCGCTACCATTCGAGATGCTGGAATAGAGTGCTTGGCTTGCGGTAATCGAATCAAATCAACCAGGTTGAGTGTTTGGTAGCGTCAGCGTTAGAACTTTTTTTTTCTCCATAAAGTCGTATATGTACATATATGTATGTATGCCAAAACGAGAAACACATTACATTCCAATTTCCACGCAAATGTTCTCCATCAGGCTGGCTCCTCGGCGTCGCTGGTTGATTCGAGCAATACAGGGTAAAGTGAATCGAAGGTGTATGTTTCAGTAGAACTCTTCGTTTGTTAGATTTAGTTGCAGATCCGATAGAATTCTGAATAACAAGACGGATTGACGCTCTGCTGAACATACCCATTTTTTTCTCTGTTCGGAACATAAACCATTTGACCAATATTTGATTTGAAGTGATAAAGTATTCGGTTTTCTTACAGTTATAATTCCTAACTTGATCGCAGGAAAGGATTCTAATTGAAAGGTTCCGCTATTTATACCCTTTGAAGAATGTGGTGGGAACACTCTCCACAGGCGCGCCCCTTTATCACTCAAAATCGGATCACTTGATAAAGCCAAGAAATTACACCAATATTGACAATGCATCAGAATCTTAGTCTTTACTAGAGAAGGGCAAAAAGAATCGGAGCTGATAAAAAGATCCGGATCACTCAAAAGAACGAGTGATCCGTGGCTTTTTTTTGGTAACAGTCGGTTCATTTGATCAAAGTACGGATCAGACAAAAAGCGACCCGGAAAAAGAACGAATTGATTATTTTCCCTTGTTGTACTTCGTTGTACGCTTGCCACATGCTTTGCTTTGCGCGCCACGGCACACATGCAAACACCGTTTGCTGCAGCTCCGCACTAAACAGCTAATTTGTCACGCCCACTTGCAACAGGCAGATGAAAGATAGAGAGAAAAAATGCCCACAAAGGCAAACATTGTGCTTCTTCATTTTGGTTCAGGTAGGGGAAATGTGCAGAGTATATCGCGTTCCTTTTTTTATATTATTATTAGTATTATTCCAAACATTACATTCATTTCTCATATCTAGGTGTTCTGTGTTATTAGACAACACTATCATCCTAATTTGGTAGAACAAATTTAATATATCGTGAGTTTCTGGGGAAGAATGTACGAAGAATGGTAGAGCAAAAGATACGAAAGGCGTTGGATGTTGCGCAAAAGGGGTCGACCGCTCTTTTTTCCGTTACTCGGTTCAGTTCGCTCTTCCTTTGCGAGCCACTAAAACGAGTGATTCGGATCGGATCCGTTCACTACAATGAGCAGTTTTGCCCATCTCTAGTCCATACTTCTTCAAACTAGAGAACTAAATAAATAAATGATTAGAAAATAAATTGTTGAATTCGACTCATTTTTTTTTCCTTGTCTCAAGATCATTCTTGGCAACCGGGAAAACCGAGATTTCAATAAGATTTAAAAATGTAACAAGGACTTAACAATGTTCCTTTGATTACTATAATATCCTGTTCTCTTCGTTTGAAGCAGTCAGGACTAGGGTTCACTGGTAGATCTTTACCCCATAACGCACCACGGAAAGGTGATCTACCCTCGTTATGGGTCATCCTGCTTGTAATAATTTCATTAAGGATAAAATCAGAAATTACTTCAAGAAATCACGTAAAAGGAATTAGGACTTTAAAAATAAACTCCTCCTAAAAATCTTCCTCAGATTACCCTGTACTCAGGGTTTTCTAAGGAGATTTCCGCAATGATCACCTACAGAAAATTCTTCCTAAATTTTTCTTGAAATTACTCCACGAATTTATATATTTTAGTGCGATCACTCTAGGAATTACTTCTTATATTTCAAAACATGTTCTTTAAAAAAAAAATCTTTAGAGACATCTTTGAAATAACGTCATGTGTGGTACTATTGGGCCAAGCAGGTGACATTGAACATTCTCTTAGATGTATCGCATGGCTCGCCCTCTTTTTACCGGTGATACGTCCCAACTTACATTCAAAGCATCCTAATATTTATTTCTCGCATAACTTAGGATCTCGCTCTAAAATCCATCGGTACCCGAATGTGCAGCTCGTCGTTTTTAGGAAAAAGAATAGACCATGCTAAAAACTATCATCACTGGAATATTGAGAGGTATCTTCTCTTCATCGTAGCATTGTTGAATAACGTGTTAATTGATTCGTTTGTTCAGTAACAACAAGCTACAAATATGGTTACCACTTTCAGGGTAGGAAGATTTCGATGATTTTGGAATGAATTTGAATTAATTAACTGTGAAACTAGTAACCCAAAGTCGCCTCCATAACCCAATGTTATCCCGAACGAATGAAGTTCATTTTAGGTCATTCAAAGGCGTTTTAGAAAGGAGTTGTTAAGGAGTTCCTGAAAAATCTTGAAATGAAACATTGAGAACATCATCGAAAACTGCTTTGAGTGTGTTACTGAAAACCCCTGAAGGAGTTCCTGTAAGGATTGCATAGAGAAATCGTAAACTAGTAAAAGGCAATCAAAAATGAGTCAAGAGAAATAATCGAGGATAAATCAAAAATGTATTGAAAAGTGTACATAGTATTCATTAAAATACAGTGTACAACATTTTTCAACCTAACTCATAACACAATGAATTGGTGTTTGGAGAGGTGTTAATATTATTTTATTATCAGATTCGTCATCCAAAATTGACTCCAAATCAAACCAAACAAAAATATTTGGAAATTTAAAAAAAAAACTCCATGATCTAAACTTTTACCATGGCTTCTTTTGAACGATAAAAAAATCAATCAAATTTGTGGTAAAAAGCGAGCTGTGAAAGTCAAAAACAATTAAGCGTCTGGAATAAGAATTATGAAAAGTCCACACATTTCTATTTATTTAAAATTATTCATGTTGCGGAATCAAAATATTCACCCACCTATCAAAAGTTAAGTGTTTTCAAGGCTAGAGAAATCATACGGAATGATAAACATAATATGCTTTTTGGAAGAGCTATACTTCACTGAGGTCTTAAGTATAGATGGTCGGGTCTCGGGTTTTCAAACCCGAAACCCGACCCGAACCCGAACCCGACGGGTTCGGGTCAGGTTCGGGTTTGAAAATTTGAAATTTTTCGGGTTCGGGTTCGGGTCGGGTTTGAAGGCTACAAAATTATCGGGTACGGGTCGGGTTCGGGCTTGAAAAAAGTCGGGTTGAGTTAGGTTTGGGTCGGGTTTGGTGAGAAATGCGAAGAGAGTAGCATTCTGAAAGCTTCTCTATGCATCAGAAACGTTTATTTTCCATCTTTTCGAACTCGGGTTTTTCCTTCAAAAAAATTTCGGGTTTCGGGTCGGGTTTGAACAACGAAATATTTTCGGGTTCGGGTCGGGTCCGGGTTTGCCTTTCGATTATTGTCTCGGGTTCGGGTCGGGTCCGGGTTTGAAGAAATAAAATATGTCGGGTACGGGTCGGGTTCGGATTTAAAAAAATTTTAACCCGACCATCTCTAGTCTTAAGTGCCCGCAATAGGAATAAAAAAGGTATACTGCTGTGTTTAGTATACTTAGAACTATCGTAAAAAATATAAAACAAAATCTTACATCTCTTTGAAACAATCAAAAACCTAATTCTTTTGAAATATGGTTTACATAAATGACCAAAAAGCTTATCATGTATAGGCTCATCAGGTATATATTAATGCTCGAAAAATCTTACCTACTTTAAGAGCTTTAACGTTTCAAAATACTTGCAAAATAAAACAGAATCTATTAGAAACATGCTTTTTGGAAATGATACTCTCTTTGGGGTAATGATATTAGTATAGAAGCTGCCCATTTTGCCGTCCATTCCCCCCCCACATTTGTTGAATGTGTGTATGGTGAGGTGGGCTGATGATGATTTTGTAGCTACACGATTTCGCACCAGACACACAGCAATTTTCTCCGTTGACAAACGAGTTATGTTCGACGTTGCTTCTGTACGCGAAGTGCAGTACAGATTTATTATTTTGAATTTGAGTAGGGCATGGGAATAATTTTAAAATCATGATTTAATGCAACATTTTCTTTTTCTTCACATACCAACTAAGACAAAACCTTCTTCTCGGCTTAGTGTTCGAATAGCCCTTCCACAGTTATTGATGATTCTTGAATATCGTGTGACAACACGAATAAGCGGAAAGAAAAATCGTGAAAATTTCAGAGCTCGAAATGATATTCGACCATGTATTCGAAAACGCCATCCTTAGGATAGACCAGCTGAATAGCTGTGCGAGTACAGATATGGCTATTTAAGCTATTTGGAATAATAGAATCTTTACCTAGATTTGTTTGGCATTGACTAATATAATCGATAAAGAAATTTAAATAGTTTGGACTGTTATTACTGAAACGTATAAGACAGATAAGGCCACACCAGTGTTGAATTATTTTCCCACAGAAACCCGCAGACGTTGGCATTTTTTTCCCAACTAAGAGGCTGGTTGGTTGTCATGTTCTGCACTATTTTCCTGTCACGAGACTGCTATCGCGTGAAATGCATTCCGCAGTGACAGATAGTGACTTGCCTTAGTACAGCAGGAGAGCATCACCTTCCAGCATGGTTGGAAGAGGTGACTAGGAGAATCAAGCGATCGTTAATGAATAAATGTAAACTGTGTGTATCTTGTACTTACAATAATCCATGCAGGCAGAAAAAGTACTGGATCCTTAAAAAGAATCCAGACTTTTTTGTTGAATAGGGACCTCAAAAGCACGGTAAGGATTTTTCATAGCATTAAAAGTTCGACATAACTGACATTTGTAAGACTTCAAAAAGAGAAATAAGTATGGCAAGTTTTAGAGGAGACCTGGATGAGACCTGGCGATGAATAACAGCCACATGATTATACATTATTATTGATACATCAGGGTACAATTTTGAGTAAATCAAAGGATGAGAGACAATGGCCTTAGGAGCTTTCGCAAACATTAGTTTTGTAAATTATTTTCCTTTAAATTTGAGTGGCTTCCTCAACCTCGAGCTGAAACTTTGAAGTATTGCTGTTTGCGATTGACGTGCATATCTTGTTGAAATGCGTTCCTCTTAAAATTTCATCAAAAACCACCAACTTTTTTCTAGCAAGTCTAACTACTAGAATTTTGGGAATTTGTTCAGAGATTTCAATTCATGTTTTCCTATGAATTGTTCCAAGATCAACTAGGAATTACATAGATGACCCGATTTTGTCAGTCCCTTTTTCAAAACTTCCCTCGGCTCTCCTTCAAAATGTAAACAATTTTTCAATGTTATTTCTTCTCTATGTCCTGCGTATTCAGAGTAAGTTCAACAGGTTTGTAATAAATTTGTAGAAAATTCAAAAATGGAACGATGAACATAATTTTTTTTCTGCGGATAAGGGTTGACAAAATCGGATCATTGCTGTACTCTAGGTATATGGTATCAATTATTCCAGGCATTCTTCTTCAAGGCTTACTATACTGCCCTTAACTACATATTTGTCACATTCGACATTTTTGACGATTTCGAGTTAATACCGAAAAACGCCATTAAATCATCAATGCTTTCGACCAATTCAATATAGTTATTTCTGCAACAAGTTGCAAAATGATGATTTTTTCAGCACGAGCTGTACATTTATCCAACGAGGCTCGCCGAGTTTTGCAACGAGTTGCATACAACATTTTTTGCTATTTCGAAAAATGCCGTTTCAACTGGATGAACTCTAAAAGCACAAACAAACATTCCAAGAGAACCCACATGGGCATACAGCCATGCGTATTTTCAATTCAATATTTTTCAATCACGGAGGCTGTGATACAATAGTACCCATGTATGTCACAAATTTTCTCGCTCCCATCGTTATCATGTAGATCATACTCGCTATAAGAGGAATGAACAGGTAAGGACAGACAGTAGCTGACTACAAATGCTGGACGTTCCGATACCACATCAGAACCAACGGATGTAGACTCTAATGAAGTGACTCACCGTGTTAAGCAAATGAAAAGTCACTTCGCACGAGTCGAAAATTGTCACTTTGCTATACGACACCGACAGTTCTCACCTCACGCCAGTCCTAAAATAAACTCATGAATCAAATGCAATTGTGCTTATTCTTTGCGGCATGTAAGGCGAGACGAGTCGGCGAGGTGCCAACTCGCTTCCATTTGATTAAAATTAGTCGCCTCACGTCACCCGAGGTGAGAACGACTCGTCTCGACTCACACGCCGCGCAGAATAAGCATGGCATGAAGAGACTGGGACACTGGGTTATTCGGTTGACGCCTACCAAAGACGGATTTCAGGCCAACTCGACAAAGGTATTGGCAGTACCCCTTCAGAATTCAATGCAACTTTCTGGGTGTGAAGACTATGTGAAACTAAGATACTTTACATACTTTGTTTTTTCAAAATCGATCTAGACTAACATTTCGAAAGGGTCAAAGTTTTTTTTTACTTTTTTTTTATAAGCTCGAAAACGAAAAGACCTACAAAAAATTGTTGTATGGGGGATTGTCGTGAAATTTTTTGACGTTTCAGAAAAAAAAATTGAAAAAATAAAAACACATTTTCTACACTGAAAAAAAAAATATTCAAAACTTTAAAGTCGATTTAAAAAAACGGTCATACCAGATATTGATCATCCTTAAGCAAAAAGTTTCGTAATTAAAATTACTAAAAGTCGTCCATACATTGCAAATTGGGAATATTTTAGAGAAAAAAGTTTTTCTAACATCGAATTTTTTAAGTCCCAAAGTTTTTTTTACTTATTTTTATAAACCCGTATAACTCAAAAACGGTAAGACTTACAAAAAAGTGTTGTATGGGGGACTGTCGTGAAATTTCCTGAAGTTTTAGAAAAAAATATTGAAAAAATAAAAACACATTTTGTACACTGAAAAAAAAATATTCAAAACTTTAAAGTCGATTTAAAAAAACGACCATTTCAAATTGTGATCATCTTTACGCAAAAAGTTTCGTTATTAAATTTACTAAAAGTCGTCCATACATTGCAAATTGGGCATATTTGAGGGAAAAAAGTTTTTCTAACTTCAAATTTGTTAAGTCCCAAACTGAAAATTATTTTTTCAAAGATTTCGTTTTAAACCGTCAAATATGATTGTGTTTTCAAGTGATAAATGAGTTTGAATCAGAAAATAGATTGTATTTTTTTATTGAGTATAGTTAAAAACGGAATTATACAGTGATTACGTTTTTTAAATGCAGGCAATCAATGAACTTCGCCTCTGCCTATGAGAAAATCAACCCCGTCTAACAATCCGACGGATTTTTATGGTTTGAAAGGTATCACAACAGTATTGCAAACATTGAAAAGTAACAACCTTATCCATACCCCATTAAATTCTCTTCTAGAAAAAGTTTTGTGAAGAAAAAACTTACTAAACTTACCTGCGTTAAACGCCAGATGAATAAGAAATTATGAATATGTTTGTATTGTTATCTTCCTAAAAAAAGTTGATAAGCTTATAACTTAGAGACGTTCCGATACTTCCGATATATCGGAATATCGATATTTTGCTTTCGATATTCGATATTTTGGTATCGATATTTTCTATTCAATATATCGGTGGTATCGATATTTCCTTCCGATATATCGTAAACCAATAATTGGATAACAATTGTAAGGTTTTTTCGTAAAATAATTAATTTCTAAATATTTGAAAGCAGTTCACATACCAATGGATTACCTGCTTTGCTCTTGCCCATAGTTAATCAGCAGAAGTTTTCTAGTTTCATTTTATGTGGGGAAAGGCATCTAACTTCAAATATCTCGTAAATGAAAGCTTTTATCGAAAAAAAAAAAAATGGTAGACGTGATAATCATTATCATAATGTACAATCGGTACCAAATATTTTTTCGAAAATAGTTCCCAATTTTGAGAAATAATTCACTAGATGCATTTCGCCATACAAATATTTTTCGCGTTACCTTTTAGCGATTTTCGTGCATAGATACTAGCGTAAATGCGATACTATGTGGCGAGTAGCGAATCAGGGCATGCATGTGACCCATTGTTATATGATGTATCGTAAAAGAAGTTATTCGTATCGATCAAAATTCCGATAATATTGAGGGTTCAAAGAATTGTTTGCGAATCGTAGGAAACTCAACGTCAGTAAACTTAACAATACAAGAATTTTGCGCATTTCAAATATATCAAATGATATTGCGATATATCGATATTTTCATTCAATATATCGGTGGTATCGATACTTCGATTCGATAATCGTATCGAATCAAATATCGATACTTCGCAATATCGGAACGTCCCTATTATAACTCATGATTTTATTTGCAAATAACAGTCTGCTTTTCTACGAAACAAAAAAGACTCCTTAAAACAAGGTTAAATACTGGTAATTAGCGACTTTTCTGAAAATTATAACGCTACTCAAGGATATCATTGGAATAATTCCCAAGCAACGATAGACCAATTCTAGATTTACCATAAAAAAGATAATAAATTGGAAAATGTTAGTTTTACTATAATATCAGACCCATGACACAGTAGCAGTTCAGCTATTTATTTCAAAATTGATAAATTTTGTTAAACAAATCAAAAGTTATTTTTAAGTCTGATGGAGCTGCAGCTCATTATAAAAATAAAAAAAATGTCAGCTTATGTAATTTCAAGAAAATACATGGATTGGAAGCAAAGTGGCACTTTTTTGCCACATCCCACGGCAAAGGCTCCTGTGACGCTATTGGTGGCACTCTCAAGCGAATGGCAAAAAGAGCAAGTCTTGCAAAATACTATGGAAACACAATCGCAACTCCGCGAGAACTATTCGACTGGGCAGTGAAACAAACTGATACATGTATCACCAAATTGAATTTCTGTTAATATCTAATAAACAATATGTTAAAATGTCAGAGGAATTGGTGGAATTGTTTGATAAGGTTAAAACTGTCCCTGGTACCCAAAAATATAATTGTTTTATGCCTACTAGTGATACACAAATTGCAGCCAAACGGTATACCAATTCAGAGGTTCGAACCAAAAATATTCAATTTATTTAGTAAAGCCCAAAAATAATGTAAATATTCATGTGCAGATACTACGTTTTAGGATATATAGCAATAATAAAAATAAAAACAAACCACGACTTTTTTCATAAGCATAATATTGACCCTTTCCAGACACCTGTTAAGATTGGCTTTGACCAAATAAAAAATAAAATATTATTGTGATATCTTTCCAACCATAAAAAACCCATCGGATTGTTAGAAGGAGTTGATTTTCTCATAAGCGGTATGGTGCGAGATCAATTGAATTAAATTAAAAAAAAAAACTGTATAATTCCGTTTTATTTCTTCGAACTACTCCCAATAAAACAAATATAATCTATTTTGTGATTAAAACTCATTTATCACTTGAAAATATGATCATACTAGACGATTTGAAGCGAAATAAAAATTAAATAAAAAGTTCATTTTGGACTTAAAAAATTCGATGTTAGAAAAACTTTTTTCTTCAAAATATGCCCAATTTGCAATGTATGGACGACTTTTAGTAAATTTAATTACGAAACTTTTTGCTTCAGGATGATTTTTTAAATCGACTTTAAAGTTTTGAATCATTTTTTTTTCAGTGTAGAAAATGTTTTTTATTTTTTCATTTATTTTTATAAAACGTCAGGAAATTTCACGACAGTCCCCCATACAACACTTTTTTGTAGGTCTTACCGTTTTTGAGTTAACACAAACAAGTTGTTTTGTAACATTGCTAGATATAATATTAGTAATATAATAATTGAATATTGTTCACTGTGATACAAGCAAACAAGCGACAATTATCACTCGTTGAAAATATTGTGTTTAATTTGAAGTTCAAATTTTAAACAACCTAAACGTGTGAGACCCTCAGGTTCGAGTCAAAGGTAATAACCAGAGGTTGAATACTGAAAATATATTTCACTAAGTGCTCCTTGTCCAGTCTGCTTATCATCTTCTGTTACAGCTATTTAGCTGTATATGTTAAACCATACAGAAAAAGTAGCCGAAATTTTCAAGTTGTGTTTCATTGTTGAGATAAGCTTCTATCATTGTGTATTTTAAAAATGACATATAATGTTAACATTTAATTGACATTTGTTTTTATTAAAATGTAGTATGTGTCTATGGAAATAAAAATTTATATAAAAATCGCAAAAAAAAAACAACATTTTGTATTTCAATCAGCAAACTTTTGCCCCTTAATAGTTTTGAGGTTTTGCCTTATCCGGCATGTTAAAAGTTCGTTCTAGACAACACAATTTAAAACGGCGATAACTAAAAATGGATGAATATTCTGACATTAGTTCGTTTAGCAAAATAATAGCCAATAGGTCCATTAGCGCTATTTTTTCAACAGGTCTAGTTTTTCTACCAATGTTGATTATTCAACATAGAAATTTCAGCCTCAACTTACTCTTCAGTGAAAAACTTCCGAGATATTGTTTACATGAATTTTGGAATCAATATGACATCGTGTTTGGGTTGAAGCATCAGCAGTGATGGATCCAGCTCGTTTTCACCGGTTGGTGACTCCATTTCGAAATCATAGTTTGAAAGAAGTTCAACCAGGGCCATTTTGACCATGACCTTTCCCATGCGCAAACCTAAAATGACAATGTTGATTCAAAATACTGTCAGCTCATGATTAACATGCATGCCCGTTACCTATACAGCCTCTTGGACCATCTCCGAAACTGTAATGGACCATTGTTTCCGCTTTTCGTTCCCCGTATCTATCCGGGTCGAACTTTAGAGGAGCCTCATAATACCTCGGGTCACGATTTAATCCTACTAGTGAAATTTGCACCAACGTCCCCTTCTCGATCACAAAATCCGTGTCAGGAATTCTGTACGGTTTGGTACAAACTCTGAACAGAACGGGAGAGATAGGATACTTTCGAAGTGTTTCTTCAACACAAGCCTCCAGATATGTCATTTCCGTAATCGCTTCATAACTGGCCTCTCTGCCACCGTCCACCACTTCGTCGATTTCCTCTTGCAGCTTCCCTAAGAGATCTCTGTTGCGACACAACTCAAACAAGCAGAACGTAATGGTTGAAGAAGTTGTCTCGTATCCAGCATTCAGGAACACAAATGACTGCGCTGCTATCTCCTGAACGGTCAAAGCCTTATTCGGCTCGACCTTATTGATCTCCCAACTTCCGCCATCTTCCACTTCAACCTGATTCCTCAACTGCACCAAAAGTTGAATAAAATCGTTCCTCACTTCTCCTCCGTGTTCCCTTTTAGCGATCGTATCTCTCACCAAGTTCAGCATGTACTCTTCCACGTCATCGTCGTTCAGTTTCAGCTGCAAGAACCGATTAACCTTCGGTGCCACAAAGGCCAATAGCATTCGCACAGAAGTCTTCCAACTTTTCGAGAAGAATTTGGATCCCATCTTGTGGAACGGCTCGTCCGGATTACGCATACTGTTACAATCCAATCCGAACCCAACTGAAGCGATCACATCCATGGTGAACCTCGTCATCAGAGCACGAATGGGCAATGCTCGGCCCAAATGGTCTCCGACCACTGCCGATAGGGTACGACCACAGGTCATCATCGTCGGAAACATCGACTTTACCTTGGCAGACGTAAACGCTGGAGCTAGCTTCTGTAGCATCCATCTCCATTTGGCACCCGCCAGGGAGAACAAGTGGCCACTCAAAGGATCTCGTTTTTCGTTGACGTGTGCGCCGCGATCCGTAAAGTGCTCGAAATCGACGGTGAGCATTCGTCTGACCAATTCAACGTCCGTTACGAGCAGGATCGGTTGGAACAACGTATAGATTCCGACAAACCGATGGCTATCGCTGGCGGATTGATGATGCAATTCGGCAAGACGATTCGCGTAGGATTTGCGCTGTTTGAACGTGTCCGCTACGTCTCCGAAGGGAAACGAAGGATTCAGCTGAGGTACTCCCCGACGCTTCCAGTAGGTGTAGATCCACTTTTGATAGAGGTAAAGGGACAGGGTTATGAGAAGGATTACTAGAAACATCCTGAAACCTAGATCAACTACGGTAGACTAAAGAGAAATGTTTTGGGCTAGCATATTGTTTATGGAGCAGTTGTATGTGTAATGGAGAAAATGGGTCAAAGTGCACTTATGAGAGTAAGTTGGCTATGTTGATTTTCATTAGATAATTAAGAAACAAAATTCTTGACATAATCTCCAAGCCGCATATCTTACCACCGTTTATCAAAGAACAACAACTAATAGAATACTCTAGGCAATTTTTTTTAAACGTGAGTTTAAAAATAGAAAATCTGCCTAGTAAATGATATCCTATCATAAAATATCTCGACCCAAAAGTTTTGAATTGTCTATCTTACAGCTAGATTAAAGTTTTAAGGCTTAATGGGTTTTTGTCAAAAAATGTGCAGAATTGAAGGGAAGAAGAGGGCAGCTGATTGAAAATAGCAAAAATATAACCACGTGGTTTATAAAGGCCCCTTGCAGATTATTAAACAATCAAAGTCGATATTGAAGCAAAGCTATTTAAAGGGACCAATGTAACCTAGAAATTGTGATTTTAGTATGAATTTTAGTTTTAGTGCCATGTGTCGATATCGAGTCAAAACCTTGTGTCATTGACTGCCTTGTGGAGTTACACCATTTTAGAGGCGTAACCATCAGTACAGAACTACCGTTCTACACATATTTATCCCGCGGGCCATAAGGTTTACATAGAACATGGGCTTTGAACAAGTAGGCTTTGAAGGGCAGAAAAGCACTAATTTTAAGTAGATTAATATCGTTCATCAAAAAAAGTTTGTTTAGTTTACCGATTTCTCGTAACCTCAAGCGCTTTAAGACATTACGTAGCCAGCTTGATCATATAATGGATTTATTTGTATCACAATATGCTGGAATATATACGGCAGTGGGACCTTCCTTAGCCGTGAGCAGGGCCGGATTTACAAATGTGGGGGCCCGGGGGCCATTGTCTGGTGGGGGCCCTTTTTCCAGAAGAACATTTTGATACTTTAGAATAGACTAGAAAATTTAAAGGTCAAACTTTTTTATAACGTTCAAAAATTGTTTTCCATTGTGAACGTTAATCAATTCAAATTTATCTAACTAATGTTTTCCTATACAGGGTGTTAGGTTCGTGAGTGCAGACATTTTAAGGGGTGATAGAGGACCATGTTAGATGAAAAAAATCGTTCTACGGATATGGTCAATTCTTAACTGTTACCGAGTTATTAAACATTCAATGTTTTAGGATATGTTTGCCTTTAAGTGGTTATAACTTTGGAATAGTTCAACGCATCTCAATTCTCTTACTTCCATTTGAAAGCTAATTAAATTTCCAATCTACTAACAACTTTACATCTAATGGGTTTTGCAAATAAATTCATTTTTAAGAGCAAATAAGTTCAAAGGTAGTGATTTTTCTCTTGTTTTTGTCAGTTTACTTTAAAAAATGCGTAATAAATTTCATGGTTGTCTTAAGCAAAGTTGTGTGCTTCAAGCTGCTCTACAATTCGTTCTTTGACACCAAACTGCTATCTCTACGCGTTCTCTTGCAATTTTGATTTGAACACGCCACTTTGGGTCATAAATTTTGGTCCGTAAACGCAACAGGGAACAGTTCATTTCACCCCACTGTGTTGCAAAACTTGACGCAATGTTTGCATCCGCGCACAGCACACTTGATCTCAGGTTTAGACAACAACAGCTTGGCGCGTATGATTAAACACACGCTGCTGTGCGTTCTTTTGCATGCTGTTTGAAACTTAAAATAAATCGTTTTTGTCCGATGGAAATCAACTTTTCAAAATGTTGAAGGAGTGTAGTAAAACATTGATCGGTTTGTTATTTTTCTGTTGATGATTGATCTGAATTGTAAGCAATAATTGTCATTGCTCGTAGAGTTAATGTTTCAAAGTACTGCATAACAGTATTGATGAAACAACATTGAACATACAGAAAATGTTTATCTGGTTGATTCATATCAGTTTATTTGAAGGCTCTGTGCAATGTTCCAAAGACTGCAAGGATGCTGCTAAACATTTGGAAGCAGTAACACGCTTACGATACTTAAAAGCTTTGAGTGTATCCCAGTCCCAATTTTACTGTGAATCTCATTCAACTGTTAACGCCAGGAGTTAAATTGTTTAATGATTCATTCAAAAATAACCTAGAAACTTTGCTAGAAGTTTCCCCAGCCCTATTAACTATTCAAGAATATCTCGAGAAATTAATTCAGGGATGCATCCAGACATTTAAAAAAAAAGTGTCTACACCGAGGAATTGTCAAATAAACTCTTCTATGAATTTTTCAGCTCTTCTTTAAGAAATTGTTCATGGTAACACTCACCAAATTTGTAGTGGAATTCGTTTAAAAGTGCTTACTAAATTCATCCTGATATTTACTAAGGTATTCGTGTTGAAATTTATCTAGGGATTACACCAGGAATCTCTCAGGTTCTGTTATAAAAGCAGGATAATCGTCAACAAATTCAAACTGGATTTTCTCCAGATGTTTTTTGAGGAATACATGTAATTTTCAATTCAATTCTTCTCAAATTATCCAACAAATTCTTCATAGAGGTGCTGAAAAATGTTTGAAACAAGAAATCTCATGAGGATATCGATGAATGAGTTGATGCAAAAATTCAATTCCAGGAATCCTTGAAAAAATCTTCAGTAGACTCGATGGAAAAATGTCTGATAATATTCCTTGAAGAACCACTCGAAGTTTGGTTAATTGTGTTTACTTTAAAGATCCATTTCTCCAGAATTGTTGAATTGAGTTTCTCCAGGAATTTTTCTATACATTCTTTCGGAGTTCTTCCAGTTATTCTTCCGAAGTACCTCTGGAGCTCCACCGGTAGATTCTCAACAGTTCTTCCGATAAAGTCTCCAGAGCTCCACCGAGAATTTGTTCTTCGGCAATTCCTTGGGACTTCATCCGGGTACTCTTAGGGAGTTTCTTCTGGAATTCCTTCGAAGCTCCACTGATTTTTTTTTTCAAACGTTGCTTCCTAAATTCCTCTGGAATCCCTCCCACAATTTCTCCGGAGCTCCTCCAGGAACTGTACTGTAGTTCCTTTAGGAATTCACACGAGAACTGCTTCAAGAATCTGGCAGCTTCACCAGAAATTCTACCGCAGTTTCTCCAGGAATCCTGCCGGTTGTTCCTCCGAGAATTTTCCAAGAATATACCCGAGAGTTTTCTTGGAAGGCCTCCGGGAGTTCCTCCAAAAATTTCCTCAGGAGTTCTTCCACAAATTCCTTTGAGAGGTCCTCCAAGAATTTCTGAGGATTCCTTTCCCGGGAATTTCTTCAAAATTTTCATAGGGAGTTCCTTCAAGAATCCCTTGAGACCTCATCCTAAAATTCCTGAGTTCGTAAGAAGTCGCTATGAAGAAAATCCAATGGAATTCCCTGTAGAGCTCTAGAGGAACTCCGGAGGATATGCTGGATGGAATTCAGAAGAATTACTGCAACAATTTTGGAAGAATTTCTTGAGCAACTTCGGAGGAATTACCGTTGAAACTACGAAGGAATTACCGTTGAAGCTACGAAGCAATTCTCGGAGGAACTCTGAAGGAACCCTGGACAAATTCGTACAGAACACTTAAGGAACTCCTTAGCCGAGTGGTTAGAGTCCGCGGCTACAAAGCAAAGCCATGCTGAAGGTGTCTGGGTTCGATTCCCGGTCGGTCCAGGAACTCCGGAAGAATACCATGAGGAACTCTTGAGAAATTCGCGGAGGAACTCTGGGATATTTCACAGAGAAAATCTAGGGGAATTTCCGGAGTAACTCTTGAGGAATTCCTAGCGGAACTCCGGAGGATTTCCGATAAATTACTGCACGAACTCTGGAAAATTCCTGGAGGAATTGCTTGAGGAACTCCGACAAAAATTCCATGAGGAACTCTGAAGAAATTCGTAGCGGACCTCCAAAAGAATTCCTGGAGGAATTGTGGAATATTTTCTAGAGAAACTTCGAAACAAAATCCTGAAGGAACTATTGAGGAAATCCTGGAGGAATCTGGCTGGGTTTGACTGTAACTCTTAATCGTTCTGATTTAACGGCTACGCAGTCTTTCAGAAAATGAAACAAGGTTTATAACTTGTCCTACGTTTCGACCCGGGGTTGGTGTCTTGGAACTTTGGAGATATTTCTGGAGAATCTCCAAAGGAACTCCTTGAAGAACTCCGATGATTTTCTGGAGGAACTCCGAAATAGTTCCTAGATCCATAAAGGGATTCCCGGCGAAAATTTCGAAAGAATTCTTGGAGAAATTTCTAGAGAAACTACGATGGAACTCCTTGAGAAACTCTGAAAGAATTCCTGGAGAAAATCCGAAAGAATTCCTGGAGAAACTTGGAAGCCCGGAGAACTTTGAAAAATTCCCGGTGGAGCTCTGGGGGATTTCCAGAAGGAAGTCTGCAGGAATTCCTGGATGAATGCCCAAAACAGCTCTGAAGGAATTCCTGGAGGAACTCTTAAAAAAATCCTGGAGGAATTCCGGATGAATTGTTGGAGGAACTCCGGACAAATTGCTGAAGGAACTCCAGAAGAACTGCTGGAGATCTGCTGAGGAATTTACGAGAGTAATCTGGAAAAAAATCCTGGAAGAATTTCTGAAACTACTATGGAATAACTCTGAAAGGAGCTATGAAGGAAATACAATGGAATTCCCTGTGGAGTTCTGGAGGATAAGCTGGATACAATCCAGAAGAAGTACTGGAAAAACTCCGGAGGAATTTCTACAGCAACTCAGAAGGAACTATCGTTAAAGCTACGAAGGAATTCTCGGAGGAACTCTGAAGGAACCCTGGACAAGTTCCTTGAGAATCTCCAAAGCAAATCCCGGAGGAACTACGGAGCAATTCCTGTAGGAATTCGAAGGCGTTCTTATAGAAACTCCGGATGTGTTCTTTGAGGAACTCCGGAGGCGTTTCTAGAGGAATTTTTGGAGAAACTAAGGAGGAAATTCGGAGGAGTTAGCGTTGGAGCTCCAGAGGAACTTTTCAGGAATAACTGGATGAGGAATAGCTAGAGTACCTCCAAAGGATATAACTTTGGAAGAATTTCCAGTGGAAATCCGGAGAAATTTCCGAGGAGTTGCTGATTGAAATCCAAAGGAATTGCCTGAGGAAATGCGGAATAATTTTTGGAAGGATTTGAAAAAAATCCTGGAGGAACTCCGGAAGAACTTCACGAGGAACTCTTGAGGAATTCCGGGAAGGAAGTCTAGAGGAGTTCCCGAAGAAACTCTTGAGACATTTCCTGAGAAATTCTGCAGAAATCCTCGAAGGGAATTTAGAGAATTTTTTGAAGTAGCTTCAGAAGAATTCCTTGTGGAACTCTGGAGCATTTCCAAGGAATTATTTGAGGAACTCTGGATAATTCCTGGAGAAATTCCGAAAAAAGGAGGAACCACGGAAGAAATGCGAAGGAATTCCTTGTAGAGCTCCAAAAGAATTCCCGGAGGAATATTTGGAATTTCTCCAGAGGCATTTCTGAAGGAAATTCCTGAAGGAAATCCTCGGCGAGGAATATCTAGAGAAAATTCCCACAGAAATTCCTAGGAGAAATCCCTAGATGAATTTCCTGGAGCAAATCCTTGGAGGAAATTCTGGATGAATTTCTGTAGCTAATCTCCAGAGCTATTAATGGAGGGATTTCGGAGGAATTGATGTAAGAAATCCCCGAAGAAAATTATGGACAAAATCTCTGGATGAAATTCCCGGATCAATTCTTGGAGGAAATACTTAGGTCTTAGACGAGTTCTTGGAGGAAATCTCCAAAGGAATTCCTAGGGGAAAACCCCGGCGGAATTTCTGAAGATATCCCTGGAAAGTTTTCTGAAACAAATTCTGAAAGAAATACCCGGAGAAATCCCTGAGGAATTCGTTGAGAAATCCCCGGAGTAATTCTTGGAGGATATCTGATGCAAATCCCAAAAATTTCCTGGAGGAAATCTCCGGAAAAATTCTCTGAAAAATCCCCGATATAATTTCTGGAGAGAGAGAATTCATCCACAGAGGAATTCCTAAAGAAAATCTCCGGAGGAATTCTTGGAAAACATTTCCGGAGGAATTTCTGGAGGAAATCCCAGGAGGAATTTCGGAAGGAAATCCCCGGAGTTGCTACTTGAGGTACCTCTCGTAGCAATTCCTGGAGGTAATCCCCGGAGGAATTCCCAAAACAAATTGCTGGAGAAAATCTCCGGGGGAGTTCTTGGGGGAATCCCCGGAGGAATTCATAGAGCAAATTGCCAAACGAGTTTCTGGAGGAAATCCTCGGCGGAATTGCTATTACAGATCTCCTGGGGATTTCTTGGAGAAAATCTCCGAATGAGTTCTTGAGGGATATCCACGTAAAAATCGTTGAAATTGCCGAAGAAATTCCTGGGTGAAATTTCCGAAGAAATTTTTGTGGGAAATCTCCGGATAAATTCTCTAAAATAATGCCCGAAAGAATTTCTTGACAAAATCTTTTGAAGAAATTCCTGGATAAAATAACCGGAGTTTTTGGTGGAAATCACCGGAGGAATTCTTGAAAAAAATCTCTGGTGCAAATCCTCAGCGAAATTTCTGGAGTAGATCCCGGATAAATTCACTGAAAAAGTCCCCAAAAGAAGCCCCTAAGAAATTCCTGCGAATAGCTGACAGTGTCTTTGCGATATTATAAATCCATTTCTAGATTTATTCTACCTGTTACACATTCACTGCGTTAGCCATTGAATGAGATGTACACTTTAAAAATGGTGACGTACTGCAAATTAACATGATTCGTGTCAAATGTGAAATTGACATGCTTTGCAAAAAAAAAAAATTTAAATTTCCCTAAGGATTTTATGATAATAAATGTTTTTAGCATCCATCTTAACATATCTCAAAATTCATCATGGATTTTATGTTCAAAGATACTTCCAGGATATTTTTAAAAAAATTCTTCCAAGAATATTTACAGAAATGTTTTAAAACATTTTGCCAGGAATTTTTCATCATTTTTTTTTAATGATTCGTTCGAAAATAACCTGGAAATTATGTTGAAAGTTTCCTCAGCTCAATGAATTTTTCAAGAATGCCTTAAGAAAGTAGTTCAGAAATAAATCCAGATATTTTCCTAGCAATTCTTGCATGCCTACAACCAGGAATTGTAAATGGATGTAGTGGCATTCATAATGGTGCTCACAAAATACCTTCCATTTTTCTGAAAAAAGGAATTAAGGAACTATAACACAAAAACAAATCAAGCAGTTTAAGAATATTTTTCTGTTCGGAACATAAACCACTGCGACTATTATTGGATTTTGTAGTATATCCCTCATTTTACAATTCCTCGGTGTTAAATGTGCTCCAGGAATTTGTCCGAGGATTTTCTCCAGGAATTTCTTAGGGGCTTTCCAATAGGAATTCTTTTTGGGAGTTTTTCAGTCAATTTATCCGGGATCTGCTCCAGAAATTTCGCTGGGGATTTGCACCATAGATTTTTTCCAAGAATTCCTCCGTTGATTTCCACCAAAAATTCCGGTTAATTTATCCAGGAATTTCTTCAAAAGATTTTGTCAAGAAATTCTTTCGGGCATTTTTTCAGAGAGGTTATGCGGAGATTTCCCACAGAAGTTTCTTTGGAAATTTCACCCAGGAATTTCTTCGGCAATTTCAACGATTCCTACGGGGATATCCCTCAAAAACTCATTCGGAGATTTTCTCCAGGGAATCCCCAGGAGATCTGTAATAGCAATTCCGCCGAGGATTTCCTCCAGAAACTCGTCTGGCAATTTGCTCTATAAATTCCTCCGGGGATTCCCCCAAGAACTCCTCTGGGGATTTTCTCCAGGAATTTCTTCAGCAATTTGTTTTTGGAATTCCTCCAGGGATTACCTCTAGGAATTGCTACGAGAGGTACCTCAAGTAGCACCTCCGGGGATTTCCTCCCGAAATTCCTCCTGGGATTTTCTCTCGAAATTCCTCCTGGGATTTCCTCCAGAAATTCCTCCGGAAATGTTTTCCACGAATTCCTCCGGAGATTTTCTTTAGGAATTCCTTTGTGGATGAATTCTCACTCTTCAGAAGTTATATCGGCGATTTTTCTGAGAATTTTTCCGGAGATTTCCTCCAGGAAATGTTTGGGATTTGCATCAGATATCCTCCAAGAATTACTCCGGGATTTTCTCAACGAATTCCTCAGGGAATTCCCAATAGCGATTTCTCCAGGTATTTCTTTCAGAATTTGTTTCAGAAAACTTTCCAGGGATATCTTCAGAAATTCCGCCGGGGTTTTCCCTAGGAATTCCTTCGGAGATTTCCTCCAAGAACTCGTCTAAGACCTAAGTATTTCCTCCAAGAATTGATCCGGGAATTTCATCCAGAGATTTTGTTGGTTGGTAAATGGCTGGGCATGGCGTACCATTGGTACCTCGCGTACCTGAAGGAATAAAATAGACCCCTTTGGCCGATCAATGAGAGAATGTGCAAGTTGAGGATCAAAGGCCGGTTCTTCAACTTCAGCATAATAAACGTGCACAGCCCTCACTCCGGAAGCACTGATGATGATAAAGACGCTTTTTACGCGCAGCTTGAACGCGAGTACGACAGTTGCCCAAGCCACGACGTCAAAATCATCATAGGAGATCTAAACGCTCAGGTTGGCCAGGAGGAGGAATTCAGACCGACGATTGGAAAGTTCAGCGCCCACCGGCTGACGAACGAGAACGGCCTACGACTAATTGATTTTGCTGCCTCCAAGAATATGGCCATTCGTAGCACCTACTTCCAGCACAGCCTTCCGTACCGATACACCTGGAGATCACCACAGCAGACAGAATCGCAAATCGACCACGTTCTGATTGATGGTCGGCACTTCTCCGACATAATCGACGTCAGGACCTATCGTGGCGCTAACATCGACTCTGACCACTATCTGGTGATGGTCAAACTGCGCCCAAAACTCTCCGTCGTTAACAACGTACGGTACCGACGGCCGCCCCGGTATGACCTAGAGCGGCTCAAGCAACCGGATGTCGCAGCGGCATACGCGCAGCAACTCGAGGCTGCATAACCGGATGAGGGTGAGCTGGACGAAGCCCCTCTTGAGGACTGCTGGAGAACAGTTAAAGCAGCCATCAACGATGCAGCTGAGAGCAACGTCGGGTACGTGGGACGGAGTCGACGGAACGATTGGTTCGACGAGGAGTGCCAGGAGGTTTTGAAGGAGAAGAATGCAGCGCGGGCGGTCATGCTGCAGCAAGGGACCCGGCAGAACGTGGAACGCTATAAACAGAAACGGCAACAGCAGACCCGCCTCTTTCGGGAGAAAAAACGCCGCCTGGAGGAGACGGAGTGCGAGGAGATGGAACAGCTGTGCCGGTCTCAGGAAACGCGTAGGTTCTATCAGAAGCTCAACGCATTCCGCAACGGCTTCGTGCCGCGAGCCGAGATGTGCCGGGATAAGGATGGGAGCATTCTGACGGACGAGCGTGAGGTGATCGAAAGGTGGAAGCAGCACTTCGACGAGCACCTGAATGGTGCTGAGAGCACAGGCAATGAAGGACGGGACAACGGAGGAAATGCCTTCGTCAGTACTGCGGAAGATGGAAACCAACCAGCCCCCACTTTGAGGGAGGTTAAGGATGCCATTCACCAGCTCAAGAACAATAAAGCTGCTGGTAAGGATGGTATCGGAGCTGAACTCATAAAGATGGGTCCGGAAAGGCTGGCCATTTGTCTGCACCGGCTGATAGGCACAATCTGGGAAACAGAACAGCTACCGGAGGAGTGGAAGGAAGGGGTAATCTGCCCAATCTACAAGAAAGGCGACAAGTTAGACTGTGAGAACTTTCGTGCGATCACCATTCTAAATGCGGCCTACAAAGTATTATCCCAGATCATCTTCCGTCGTCTGTCACCTGTAGTAAACGAGTTCGTGGGAAGTTATCAAGCCGGCTTCGTTGACGACCGTTGATCTTTACTGTACGGCAAATCCTCCAAAAATGTCGTGAATACCAGGTCCCAACGCATCACCTTTTCACCGATTTCAAGGCGGCATACGACAGTATCGATCGCGTAGAGCTATGGAAAATCATGGACGAGAACAGCTTTCCCGGGAAGCTCACGAGACTGATAAGAGCGACGATGGAAGGTGTGCAAAATTGTGTGAAGGTTTCAGGCGAACACTCCAGTTCGTTTGGATCCCACCGGGGACTACGACAAGGTGATGGACTTTCGTGCCTGTTGTTCAATATTGCGCTAGAAGGTGTTATGCGGAGAGCCGAGCTTAACAGCCGGGGTACGATTTTCACGAGATCCAGTCAATTTGTTTGCTTCGCGGATGATATGGACATCGTCGGCCGAACATTTGAAAAGGTGGCAGACCTGTACACCCGCCTGAAACGCGAGGCAGCAAAAGTTGGACTGGTGGTGAATGCGGCCAAGACAAAGTACATGCTAGCTGGTGGGGCCGAGCACGACAGGGCTCGCCTAGGTAGCAGTGTTACGATAGACGGGGATACGTTCGAGGTGGTCGACGAGTTCGTCTACCTTGGATCCTTGCTGACGGCTGACAATAACGTTAGCCGTGAAATACGAAGGCGCATCATCAGTGGAAGTCGGGCCTACTATGGCCTCCAGAAGAAGCTGCGGTCAAAAAAGATTCACGCCCGCACCAAATGTACCATGTACAAAACGCTCATAAGGCCGGTAGTCCTCTACGGGCATGAAACGTGGACGATGCTCGAGGAGGACCTGCAAGCACTTGGAGTCTTCGAACGTCGGGTGCTTAGGACGATCTTCGGCGGTGTGCAGGAGAACGGTGTGTGGCGGCGAAGGATGAACCACGAGCTCGCCCAACTCTACGGCGAACCCAGTATCCAGAAGGTGGCCAAAGCTGGAAGGATACGATGGGCAGGGCATGTTGCAAGAATGCCGGACAGCAACCCTGCAAAGATGGTGTTCGCTTCGGATCCGGTTGGTACAAGAAAGCGTGGAGCGCAGCGAGCTAGGTGGGCGGATCAAGTGCGTATCGATTTGGCGAGCGTGGGGCAGAACCGAGGATGGAGAGATGCGGCCACGAACCGAGTATTGTGGCGTGAAATTGTTGATTCAGTGTTATCTGTGTAGATGTTAACCAAATAAATGAATTTTGTTCATAATTTTCTTCGGGGATTTCTTACATCAATTCCTCCGAAATCCCTCCATTAATAGCTCTGGAGATTAGCTACAGAAATTCATCCAGAATTTCCTCCAAGGATTTGCTCCAGGAAATTCATCTAGGGATTTCTCCTAGGAATTTCTGTGGGAATTTTCTCTAGATATTCCTCGCCGAGGATTTCCTTCAGGAATTTCCTTCAGAAATGCCTCTGGAGAAATTCCAAATATTCCTCCGGGAATTCTTTTGGAGCTCTACAAGGAATTCCTTCGCATTTCTTCCGTGGTTCCTCCTTTTTTCGGAATTTCTCCAGGAATTATCCAGAGTTCCTCAAATAATTCCTTGGAAATGCTCCAGAGTTCCACAAGGAATTCTTCTGAAGCTACTTCAAAAAATTCTCTAAATTCCCTTCGAGGATTTCTGCAGAATTTCTCAGGAAATGTCTCAAGAGTTTCTTCGGGAACTCCTCTAGACTTCCTTCCCGGAATTCCTCAAGAGTTCCTCGTGAAGTTCTTCCGGAGTTCCTCCAGGATTTTTTTCAAATCCTTCCAAAAATTATTCCGCATTTCCTCAGGCAATTCCTTTGGATTTCAATCAGCAACTCCTCGGAAATTTCTCCGGATTTCCACTGGAAATTCTTCCAAAGTTATATCCTTTGGAGGTACTCTAGCTATTCCTCATCCAGTTATTCCTGAAAAGTTCCTCTGGAGCTCCAACGCTAACTCCTCCGAATTTCCTCCTTAGTTTCTCCAAAAATTCCTCTAGAAACGCCTCCGGAGTTCCTCAAAGAACACATCCGGAGTTTCTATAAGAACGCCTTCGAATTCCTACAGGAATTGCTCCGTAGTTCCTCCGGGATTTGCTTTGGAGATTCTCAAGGAACTTGTCCAGGGTTCCTTCAGAGTTCCTCCGAGAATTCCTTCGTAGCTTTAACGATAGTTCCTTCTGAGTTGCTGTAGAAATTCCTCCGGAGTTTTTCCAGTACTTCTTCTGGATTGTATCCAGCTTATCCTCCAGAACTCCACAGGGAATTCCATTGTATTTCCTTCATAGCTCCTTTCAGAGTTATTCCATAGTAGTTTCAGAAATTCTTCCAGGATTTTTTCCAGATTACTCTCGTAAATTCCTCAGCAGATCTCCAGCAGTTCTTCTGGAGTTCCTTCAGCAATTTGTCCGGAGTTCCTCCAACAATTCATCCGGAATTCCTCCAGGATTTTTTTAAGAGTTCCTCCAGGAATTCCTTCAGAGCTGTTTTGGGCATTCATCCAGGAATTCCTGCAGACTTCCTTCTGGAAATCCCCCAGAGCTCCACCGGGAATTTTTCAAAGTTCTCCGGGCTTCCAAGTTTCTCCAGGAATTCTTTCGGATTTTCTCCAGGAATTCTTTCAGAGTTTCTCAAGGAGTTCCATCGTAGTTTCTCTAGAAATTTCTCCAAGAATTCTTTCGAAATTTTCGCCGGGAATCCCTTTATGGATCTAGGAACTATTTCGGAGTTCCTCCAGAAAATCATCGGAGTTCTTCAAGGAGTTCCTTTGGAGATCCTCCAGAAATATCTCCAAAGTTCCAAGACACCAACCCCGGGTCAAAACGTAGGGCAAGTTATAAACCTCGTTTCATTTTCTGAAAGACTGCGTAGCCGTTAAATCAGAACTATTAAGAGTTACAGTCAAACCCCGCCAGATTCCTCCATAGTTCCTTCTGAAATTTTTTTTCGAAGTTTCTCTAGAAAATGTTCCGCAGTTCCCCCGGCAAATATTTCGGTGTTCCTCCAGGAATTTTTTTGGAGGTAGACTACGAATTTTTTCAGGTATCCTCATGCAATTTTTGTCGGAGTTCCTCAAGCAATTCCTTCAGATTTGCTCCGGAAATTCCTTTGGAATTCCAGCAGGTATTTCTTCGGATTACCGCCAAAGTTCGGAGTTTTTCCAGGAATTTTCCAGAGTTCGAGCAGTAATTCATCGGAAATCCTCCGGAGTTCCGCTATGAATTCCTCAAGAGTTACTCCGGAAATTCCCCTAGATTTTCTCCGCGAAATATCCCAGAGTTCCTCCGCGAATTTCTCAAGAGTTTCTCCTGGTATTCCTCCGGAGTTCCTTAAGTCTTCTTCTTCTTTTTGGCATTATCGTCCTCACTAGGACAGAGCCTGCATCTCAGCTTAGTGTTCTTATGAGTACTTCCACAGTTATTAACTGAGAGCTTTCTTTGCCAAAGTTGCCATTTTCGCATTCGTCTCTCGTTTGGAAGGTACGATGATACTCCATGCCCAGGAAAGCCAAGGAAATTTCCATTACGAAAAGATCCTGGACCGACCGGGAATCGAACCCAGACACCTTCAGCATGGCTTTGCTTTGTAGCCGCGGACTCTAACCACTCGGCTAAGGAGTTCCTTAAGTGTTCTGTACGAATTTGTCCAGGGTTCCTTCAGAGTTCCTCCGAGAATTCCTTCGTAGCTTCAACGGTTATTCCTCCGGAGTTGCTCAAGAAATTCTTCCAAAATTGTTGCAGTAATTCTTCTGAATTCCATCCAGCATATCCTCCGGAGTTCCTCCAGAGCTCTACAGGGCATTCCATTGGATTTTCTTCATAGCGGCTTCCTACGAACTCAGGAATTTTAGGATGAGGTCTCAAGGGATTCTTGAAGGAACTCCCTATGAAAATTTTGAAGAAATTCCCGGGAAAGGAATCCTCAGAAATTCTTGGAGGACCTCTCAAAGGAATTTGTGGAAGAACTCCTGAAGAAATTTTTGGAGGAACTCCCGGAGGCCTTCCAAGAAAACTCTCGGGTATATTCTTGGAAAATTCTCGGAGGAACAACCGGCAGGATTCCTGGAGAAACTGCGGTAGAATTTCTGGTGAAGCTGCCAGATTCTTGAAGCAATTCGCGTGTAAATTCCTAAAGGAACTACAGTACAGTTCCTGGAGGAGCTCCGGAGAAATTGTGGGAGGGATTCCAGAGGAATTTAGGAAGCAACGTTTGAAAAAAAAATCAGTGGAGCTTCGAAGGAATTCCAGAAGAAACTCCCTAAGAGTACCCGGATGAAGTCCCAAGGAATTGCCGAAGAACAAATTCTCGGTGGAGCTCTGGAGACTTTTTCGGAAGAACTGTTGAGAATCTACCGGTGGAGCTCCAGAGGTACTTCGGAAGAATAACTGGAAGAACTCCGAAAGAATGTATAGAAAAATTCCTGGAGAAACTCTGGAGGAATTTCCAGATCAATTCTGGAGGAATGGATCTTTAAAGTAAACACAATTAACCAAACTTCGAGTGGTTCTTCAAGGAATATTATCAGACATTTTTCCATCGAGTCTACTGAAGATTTTTTCAAGGATTCCTGGAATTGAATTTTTGCATCAACTCATTCATCGATATCCTCATGAGATTTCTTGTTTCAAACATTTTTCAGCACCTCTATGAAGAATTTGTTGGATAATTTGAGAAGAATTGAATTGAAAATTACATGTATTCCTCAAAAAACATCTGGAGAAAATCCAGTTTGAATTTGTTGACGATTATCCTGCTTTTATAACAGAACCTGAGAGATTCCTGGTGTAATCCCTAGATAAATTTCAACACGAATACCTTAGTAAATATCAGGATGAATTTAGTAAGCACTCTTAAACGAATTCCACTACAAATTTGGTGAGTGTTACCATGAACAATTTCTTAAAGAAAAGCTGAAAAATTCATAGAAGAGTTTATTTGACAATTCCTCGGTGTAGACACTTTTTTTTTAAAAATGTCTGGATGCATCCCTGAATTAATTTCTCGAGATATTCTTGAATAGTTAATAGGGCTGGGGAAACTTCTAGCAAAGTTTCTAGGTTATTTTTGAATGAATCATTAAACAATTTAACTCCTGGCGTTAACAGTTGAATGAGATTCACAGTAAAATTGGGACTGGGATACACTCAAAGCTTTTAAGTATCGTAAGCGTGTTACTGCTTCCAAATGTTTAGCAGCATCCTTGCAGTCTTTGGAACATTGCACAGAGCCTTCAAATAAACTGATATGAATCAACCAGATAAACATTTTCTGTATGTTCAATGTTGTTTCATCAATACTGTTATGCAGTACTTTGAAACATTAACTCTACGAGCAATGACAATTATTGCTTACAATTCAGATCAATCATCAACAGAAAAATAACAAACCGATCAATGTTTTACTACACTCCTTCAACATTTTGAAAAGTTGATTTCCATCGGACAAAAACGATTTATTTTAAGTTTCAAACAGCATGCAAAAGAACGCACAGCAGCGTGTGTTTAATCATACGCGCCAAGCTGTTGTTGTCTAAACCTGAGATCAAGTGTGCTGTGCGCGGATGCAAACATTGCGTCAAGTTTTGCAACACAGTGGGGTGAAATGAACTGTTCCCTGTTGCGTTTACGGACCAAAATTTATGACCCAAAGTGGCGTGTTCAAATCAAAATTGCAAGAGAACGCGTAGAGATAGCAGTTTGGTGTCAAAGAACGAATTGTAGAGCAGCTTGAAGCACACAACTTTGCTTAAGACAACCATGAAATTTATTACGCATTTTTTAAAGTAAACTGACAAAAACAAAAGAAAAATCACTACCTTTGAACTTATTTGCTCTTAAAAATGAATTTATTTGCAAAACCCATTAGATGTAAAGTTGTTAGTAGATTGGAAATTTAATTAGCTTTCAAATGGAAGTAAGAGAATTGAGATGCGTTGAACTATTCCAAAGTTATAACCACTTAAAGGCAAACATATCCTAAAACATTAAATGTTTAAAAACTCGGTAACAGTTAAGAATTGACCATATCCGTAGAACGATTTTTTTCATCTAACATGGTCCTCTATCACCCCTTAAAATGTCTGCACTCACGAACCTAACACCCTGTATATTCTGCATATCTTTGTAGATTGTATATGTTAAATTCAATGTTTTTGGGTTTTCTTCGTTAACAAAAAAATTCATTTGGTACATTAATTGAAATTTTACAGATTTTATTTATGTTTTGATCTTCAAGTTGTTGAACATACAGATTTACCTAACAATTTTGAGTTGAAGAAATTGGTGTTGGGCTGGTAGCAAGTCTTTTTTCCAGAGACTTGTGCTCTATTAAGTCTCCAAAAAGTCTCAATGTCTCTATTTTAATAAAAATGGTCTTTAAAGTCTTTTCTTTCCTTATTGCGATTGCAGTGAACCCTGATGCACTATACTACTGGCTTCAGAGAAAAATTCAAGACTTTAGCGCAGCTATTTAGCAGCTGCTTCATGGATTTCGTATCACAGGTCTCGAAGAAAAATTTCAAGAAATCATCAAGTGTTTTGTCTAGCGTTTTCATCTGGAATACTTTCATGGACTAAAACAGGGATCTCTCTAGAAATATTTCTAGAGATCCCTTTACTACTTCGCCCAGAAATTCTACTAGTGATTTTTCAAAGGATGCTTAGAGGATATTCTATAGGTAATCCTTGAGCACTCCAACGATACTACCTCCTGTAATTTCCTCAGTGATTATCCCGATTATTTTCCATAGAATACACTAACTATTTTCCAGATATTTTCACTTATGCTTCAAACGAATTCTCCAGTTTTACTTAAAGAAATCTGATAAAGATTTTGTTATAAACGTAACTCTTGGGAGGATATAGTAAGGAAATCAAGTGAAGAATCACTGGAAAATCCTGGAGGACTTGAGACTTCCTTGAGATATATCTAAAAGAATCTTTGGAGAAATTCCTGATGGAATCGATAGGGTTATTTCTTTAATGATTCTTAGAAAATTCCAAATTATATTCTTGAGTATCCGAAATAAAATTGTTGGAGGAATTCCTAAGGAAAATTTGTGAGGAATTCCACTGCAAATAATCACTTAATGAACTCCTGCAGAAATTTCCGGAATAATCTCTAAACTTTCCCACTAAATTCATAAAGAAAATCATGAAAAAAAAGCTACGAATTTCACGAGAAATGTCAATAAAGATAAAGATTCGATGATGAAGAATCAAAATCTTATCTTCTGTTTCCTATTAGTTCACATTTTTCTGTTTCCTGTTTGGTCCATTTTCGGTCTATTCTTGGTTCCTGTCTGGTCTCTTTTTGATCTGTTTTTTTTTCAAGCTAGAAGTCTCTAAAGTTCCTATATTTAAGGCACTTAAACCCTACAAGCCCTTCAGTGTGAATAATAGAGTAATTTTCAAAATAAATATATACAAACCAAATTTTCATTTCACCTTCCAGCAAAATGAATTGCTGATACTACTTCAGCAAACAAGATTTTACTGTAAATTCAGTAACATCGATACTAATTGCTGGATAGTCCAGTAAGTAATAGAGTTAGTGAAACAATCAGCAAAGCATGTGTCAAACACTTGAATTTGGAAGTTTTAACCGTCAGGTAAGCATCTTAGTATATTTAGTTTAAAAATTCGACATAATTATGAAACCATTGCTTTCAGATATTTGTATCAGATTGCACCCAGTTGAACTTCTCCAGTTTTGTTTTTACAACCACTACCAATCATTTTAAGAGCCAACATGTATTTTGCAGATATATTGAGTATGAAACAAATATAAAGTTTGTATGAAGTGAAAAAGTAAATTTGTAATTATGTTTTGAATTTTCATTTGAAAAATAATCCGAATGAAATTAAGGAATATGTTTATACATTTGCTGATTGATCATCAATAGCCAAGCTTCGCAGGATGAAAAAAATGCTAGAACCAGCAATCGAACTGTCAACATATATTGCTGTAAGTTTAGCAATGTATCATATTGCTGGATAGATTGCTGGATTTACAGCACTAAAAAAATCAGCAAAATTTTGCTGGCTACAAGCAATAAAAATTTATTTTCTGTGCTATGTTTGCAACCAAAGGGGTGTTCAATGGTCCAATAGATTATAATTAGGTTTTTAAAGGCAGCGTTACCAGAAAATATGAAAGTTATTACCAATGTTATGCAAAACATAAATCAGCCGAATGACTCGATACTGTTGCAGTCTGTGAGAGTTGCTACTTTTGAACGCTCTCGTGCGCCACGTAGCAAACGAGAGAGTGAATGTTTACGTTCATAGGGCTCTTTGAATGCGATGTACCACGAACTGTTATGGTTCGCGAACTGTTACACTCTCCGAATATGATTCGATTGGCTTAATCGGACCAAATCCAAACACTGCCAACTGTTGGACGCATTTTGGCACCCTTGGCGAGAGCCAATCTGGCCAACCACACGCTACGGCACTGTGTATCGGGTTATTGATCAAATGAGATAATTTTTATCCAAATATTTTAAATTTTCAAGTTTGTATTAAAACGTTTATGGATAGTCAAACCTATTCTGAAAACGCTAATAATAAAAACAATAAAAAATATGATTATTTTCCCGCAAACATTGTTGGAACAATCCAAATTTATCTGTCAAATCAGAACTTTAAGGTGAAGATGCACCGAAGCCAAACCTCAAATTTTCAAAAGCACGAATCAAGAGAACTAAACAGCCATTCAAGCTGAAAACATAATCGATTGGTCACCACGAGCGTGTGACCAATCGATTAAGTATTCAGCTCAAACCGCTGTGTGGTTCTCTATATTTGTGCTCTTGAAAATTTGAGGTTTGGCTTCAATGCATCGTCACCTTAAGTCTGATAGACTTCCTATAAGAGGCGGTGCTCCTCATAACAGCATTCTGGAAGCCGTAGACAGCTGACTACGTTACCTCAGGGATGTCAAAAATCTTTATTTGCGGATGACATAGTCTCTCATCCGAAGCAAAAAGCCTGCGTATAACAGATGATAGTTTATATAAAAGTTTGGATAATTTTTCTTCATACTAGCGAAAATTAAAGTTTAAAAAAATCTTCATAAACTAAACTCACATAATTTAAAACCTTCAAGTATACACGAGGAGAAAGGTTCTAATGAATTGCTCAAATGAAATTAGGTTTTTAAGACTGATGCAGATAAACATTTACCTTTTTTCGTAAAATGTGTAGGATTCAATATAGAGATAGGTACCTACAATTGAATCTGCAGTAAAAAATGTTTAAAATAATCATGTCAACTAATTAGTTGAGTTTGTTCCATCTTCCCCAGAACAAAGAAACAAATGTTATCTATGGAATTGCGTCAAAAGAATAAATTATATGAGCCTCAAACCTCTTCATAACAAAATTGCTCGATTATTGTGCTCACACTATTTGTTCCTGTGTCCTTCACCAGGTATGGATAAGAACTCGGTTGACCCAAATGTGGAGCACTCATATCTACACATCTATACGTATATTGGATGAATACTACTCTAGACTTACAATCGTCACCGCAACTTATCCTGGTAGAAACCTTAGTTGTGATACTCCCGTCTCGAACCGGAGAAATTTTCCTGTAAAACGAGCCAAAACCCTGTTCGCCCGAATTGGAGCACAAAAAGGCATTGTTGTATTCTCATATGGCAGAACATCCCGTACGTAAGCAAGGGTCTGGCGTCAGCGTAAAGTGCATGCCACCAGGCTCGAGTCAATCTTGCTTCCCGGCTGACTTTGGTAGTGGACTTGACTAGGTACACTACCGGGCAAAGATTTGGGTTAACTCTTTAAAAAATGTACAAAAGTGTTTTGTCCATATCTTTGAGATTATACGTCTGACTGAAACTATTTATAGTTTATTCAAAGCGCAATGAGTTATTCTTACTTCACAAGCTATTAGACAAAAACATTTTTGGATTTTTTTTTACTAAATTTTTGCTTGAAATTGCGCCAGCTTTCAAAAACTGCACTAGAAAAACATTGCAAACTTTTTCAGTATGGGATAGATCAAAATTTTAAACCGCTACGGAACTAGAAGCTTACAAGAGCCCCCCTTTGTCACATTTTTTGTATGAGTCTTCCGAAAAGTTTGTAAGGCTTGTCACGCATGGCTTGACCCCCTCCCCCTTGGAGCGTGGCGTAATTTGTGCATGACCCCTAAGAGTAACTCATTGCCTTTCGAATGATCGATAGAGATTTCCAATTAGACGTGTAAGCACAGAGATATGGACGAAACACTTTTGTATGTTTTTAGAGGGTGATCCCAAAGTTTTGCTCGGGAGTGCACCTACCTAGCTATACCGATCTGATTCGGTTGGCATTCAGAACGAAACAAAAAGCTCACTCAAACCGGATACTTACGGACGACACTCGACAGCAGCAGCAGCAGAGGAAACGCTACGGTTAACCGCTGCAATGCACGACGTCGGCGTCAGAAATTTTAGGGCTGCATTTCCGGCAACTGAAGGCTGCGAGCGTTAGACGCTTTGGATGGACAATGGGGTTAAATGGATTATGAGCGTTCGGCGGACCGGCATTGAGAATAAAGGCTTTTCAATCTGACAAATCTTTTGAAATGACAATTCTAATCCAGAACAGACGCCGTGACAAGCAATCTTGTTAAATGGGAAACATGTTCGACTTCATCATCAGAAGGGAGCTTTGAAGGAGATTAGATTGTGAGTTTGAATACCGTTCATTACAACAGTGTTTTCCAAACATTTTAGACTTTCGCCCCCTTGAGGCCAATATTTGCTGGAATTGCACCCTGATATAGAATAGACAACATTTATACTAAAACACATACTGCAACGAAATTTTGATCAATATCTTTATCATGAGCATCTCAAAAGTCAGTCAAATCATCAAGTGCCAAACATATTAAAAAAAGGCTCACAATTACAATAGCAAATGCAATATTGACCTTTACGATGTACAGTCGCCTTTCCACATCTCGATATCGAAGGGACCATCGAGATAGGGAGAGATCGAGACATAGAACAAATTTTTAACGAATACTAGATTGAAAATCACCCTGTTGCCAGGAAAATCAAAAACAAACAGATATCATTTTGTCTTCGCAAATTGTTTTGAATCTCTAAAATCTAGTCTAGTAACCTTTGATATCGACATATCGACATACGGAGAGAAAATTGGGAACGAAAATCACATCGAGATATGGAGATATCGAGATAAGGAGGATATCGAGATATGGAGAGTGAAAATGTATGCAGAGTGAAGGGACCGAAAAAATCATCGACATAGGGAGAGATATCGAGATGTAGAACATCGAGATGTGGAGAGTCGACTGTATTTTCAAATGCTGCGCTTATCAATTTTCATTCAATTTTTTTTTGAAACCATTGCCAGTTGACAATAAAAATATACAAGTTGAGAAATGTGATTGTTTTCTATTTATTTCAATTAAAATACCGAAGCTCAATTTTTCAAAATTTGCGCACAAAAAAAAAATCAAATTCAAATTTTTAAAAATAGGATTTTTTTTAGCACAAAGCACCATATTTACTGGATTTCCACCATATTTACTCCGTTTCCAAAGTTTTTGGAGGGTGTACTGCTCGAGGTGTTCGGTGATAAGAAAAATAATTCACTAGAGAAATCTATAGGGGGAGATCCCCCTGTACCGGACAGCACCCAATACCGGACAAAGTCGAAAATTTGAGAAATCATGATCCAATCAAGATGGTATATTAGAAGAAGAAAATCTATTATGGAGAGTAATGTTTGAGTAGAATGGCAACTCCTTGGAATATGCATGCTTTTTTCAAAAGTTTAGATGTTTGAAAATTGTTTAAAATTTGACATATCGTCTCCAATTTGAGCCTAATTATTAATTATTTAAAACATGGCAAAATATTTGGAGTACGTAAGCATGCAATACAAATATTAAAAATGAACATTCAGAACAACATCGTAAAATATGTTACTTTTCGTCATACACTCCCGTGCATAAGTTTGGGTTCACATCCTTAAAAACATACAAAAGTGTTCTGTCCATATCTCTGTGATTACACGTCCAATTGAAACTCTTTAACCCGCATTCGAAAGGCAAAGAGTTATTCTTACTTCGTATGTATTTTTCCAAAAACAATCTTTGAACATTGTATACTAAATTCTTACTTAAAGTTGTGACATTTTTCAAAAAACACACTGAAAAATCACTTATTTCCTCAGCATTGGATCGACCAAATTTTGATTCAAAGTGTCATTAGAATCGTAATCTTATATTCTTTGAAGAGACCCCACGATATTCTGGCGGAAAAATCTGGAAAGAATTCAAAATCAATTAAACAGTCAGTCAAGTCATCGTGCAAAAGTTTATGTTCACCCCTCAGTATGGCGTATCGTGCAAAAGTTTGGGTACACCTGAACTTACTTAAATCTGTGAAATCTCAAACTAACCATGTACGCGCCATTATTTGCGCTCAAAAAAGCTTTAAACTATTAAAATCAGTTGAAAAATGGCAGAGATATTGACAAAAATGATGAGCGTGTGGCACTGGTGAACCCAAACTTTTGCACGATTTGCATCATACTGATGGGTGAACTCATACTTTTGCACGATGACTAGTCAAGTCACTAGTCGTCAGTCAGACTGTTTCATTGATTTTGAATACTTTCCAGATTTTTCCGCCAAAATTTCGTGAGGTCTCTTCAAAGAATATAAGATTACGATTCTAATGACACTTTGATTTAAAATTTTGATCGATTCAATGCTGAGAAAATTAGATATGATTTTTCAGTGTGTTTTTGAAAAATGTCACAACTTCAAGTAAAAATTTAGTATACAAAGTTCGAAGAATGTTTTTGGAAAAATACATACGAAGTAAGAATAACTCTTCGCCTTTCGAATGCGGGTTAAAGAGTTTAAATTGGACGTGTAATCACAGAGATATGGACACAACACTTTTGTATGTTTTTTAGGGAGTGAACCCAAACCTTTGCACGGGAGTGCAGAGCCGTAGCGTGGCCTCATGGCGCCCTTGGCGAACCGCAGTTTGAGCGCCCTTTGTTCAAAGTTCTTTATTTTCCGCAGATCTATGGCTTGTTCATTTATTTCATAATGCTAAAGTTGGTTATTTGGGATACCCAACCACCCCCCCACCCCCTTGTGACGCTTTTTGTATTGATATTTTCCTGTTTCGAATCGTAACATCGCAAGGACACCCACCTACCTCCTCCAGCGTTATGAAATTTGTGAATGGACCCCTACGTAAAGTTCCAGAAGATTTTGAAGGATTTTTTTTTATTTTCTAGAGCGTTTCCTGAAAAAATTGTCGTCCATCGAAATTCTCAAAAAATAATATGATAAAGCTCAAGTTATACTTAAACATTAGCTAACTATGGAAAAGCTTTCGCTAGAAGTCATACATCTTACCAAGATCTGATGTTACAAAAATACCCCATTTTATTGTTTTTCATGGGTCTGGGTCATTTGACATAAAGCCATTTGGCACAATGGTCATTAGGCATAACAGTCTTTCATGCCAAATGGCCCGCCCCCGGTTTTTTACTTACACTACCCGTCATAAATACGGACTCACTAAAATAAGTATTGCAACACTCAGCTGAATATTGAATCACCCCCAAAAAGTTTAGCATCACTTCAAAACAGGTAAATTCACATTGCTATATCTCGAGATCCTTACGACTTGCAAAGAAGCGATCTTCAGCAAAGTTGTTCAGGGGATCAAGGACATCCGGAAAGCAAACAGTTTGGTTAGCGATTTTGCCGCTAGGTAGCGGTATGTTCTTATTTCAATGTTATAAAATTATCTGATAATCCTTTTCGGGATTCTATGATAATTTCGCTCAGGATTGAATCAAATTTCTATTTGAAATTCAATGCAAATTAGGCTTGCTCTTCGTTAACTGATACCAAATAATCCTGCTTCATATTCTGCTCAGAATCCGCCTGGTTTTATTTTATGATATTGGTTATTAGGAGTTATTTATGATTTATTTTTTGTGGGAATTGTATGTCGAGTTGTGTGGGAATCCTTCCAACTATTCTGTTGAATATTACTATTTTGGTGGAATCTGTTTGTGGATTTATTATATAAATTTTAAAAGTAGGCCCTGTGCATAAGCGGATTTATCATTGCTATGGAGAACTGTTTTCTAAAATATTGTATGAGTTTTTATAAATAAACCCGTATAGGGTTTCTCAGAAAGTATAAGCACAATTTAACCATACTGAAATTTCGAGAATAGAGTAGGTAAAATCTGATTTTCACACATATTATTTTTGCACTTATTAAGAGCAGATTTTGATTCCTCGAGCGATTTCTTTCGTTATCTGTTTGTTGATGTTTAACATTTCTAGAAGCTTCTCTTATCAGTGTTGCACAAATTGCGTTATATCTGAGCGACCTTGTTTACGAAATTTGTGCTAATTCATTAAGTACGTACAATAAAAATCTGAAAAAAATATATTCATCATTTCCAATATTTTTTGGAAATTATAAATTTAAGTGTATAAATTTGAATAGAAACTAAAAATCCAATTTCAGATGGTCTATTTTTGAAAGGTTCAAAATTAAGTCCTTGCATCTCCGTTAAAACATGTAAAAATCTTAAGTTTTGTTGTCTATCCAAAAGTATAGATAGTATTCTTGTGAATCATTTTAAATGAAATGTACTTTAACTCATCACATCGAAGGATTTCGATAAAAAGAATTATTACTAGTTATGTTCCAACAACGCTCAAAAGTTGGGTCTGTGCTGGCTAAATAAGAATTGATATTCTAAAATAAAAATTTTCAATGTAGAAGGTTGTTTTATCGAACGAAATTTTCACAGGCAGCACTTAAAATGACCCAAGGAAAAATACAAAAATATATAACTATGAATTTGTGCCCATACTTTCTTAGACACCCTAAATCACAGGAATTTCATATTGACGAATTTTTCAACGCCTTCTGAGATGTTTCCAAAATATTTTGTAAATATCGTTCCAGAAATAGTTCAAATATACCTTATTTATTGTTTATGTCTATGATTGTTTCTCTAGATACTGTGACTCCAGAAACGCTCTTACTAAATATGTATCCTCAAAAAAATCTAAGGTGCGACACACATTTTGGCGCCCCCTGAAGCCTGGCGCCCTTGGCGGGTGCCAACCTGGCCAACCGCACGCTACGGCACTGCGGGAGTGTATATAAATGGGGCTTTGAAGGACATGTTGAGAATTAAGCAAAACTCAAATTATTCTTGTAAATGTTGCAAATGCATCAAATTGGCTATAACATACTATTCCTGGAGAAAAAACATTCGATGTTCTACAAATTTAGAGAATACGAGACATTTCTAGATTGTGTCCGGTATTGGAAGCCACCTTTTATGATTGGCTAATTTGGTACTAGAATCCATAATCAAAATGTAATTTCTATATTTTTATTTATATTTTCAAATTTATTTTTGTATGCTACAAAAATGATAATATTCATCATAAATTGAAAAAAAGGAAATATAATCAAAGCAATTCTTGGACAATAGATAATGACAATTTTTTGGCGAAAAACAAGGTTAACTCATAGGTAACAGTTTTTCTTTTCAAGGAATCTTAACCTGTTTGAAGTGTTCTTCATATGGATGGCACCCTGGTGTGAAATGGTTAAACAAAATCGACCATAGTTTTTTTTATCCCAGCAATCCATTCTTACTCTAATTTGCTTCAATTCTTTTAAATAATCTCTTTATTATTATTTTACCTACAAACTTTTTTTTTTCAAAAAAAAAAAAATGATATCTATTATGTTTAAAATTTTAAAGAAATTTCAAATATATATATATTGAAATGTTATAACGTTATGACATTTGTTCATAGTTTCAACATGAATTCCTTTTGGAGGACAACCATTCCTTCCACGTAGGTATACCATTTATCCACAAATTGATTCCAAAAAACGTTCCTGGAATCAACTAGGAAAATCTAAACCTTTCAAAAGTTCCTCATCAATTCCTCCAGAAACAATAATTGATTCTTATACTGAGATATTTCGCTGATAATGATTCTAAACATTCCTCTGAGAATTCCTACAAATAGTGTTCCCAAAATAATATAACAACATATTTTGTGATGTTCATTGAAACTCATTCAGAAATATTTCCAAAATGAGTATTGTGTGGGATCGAAAACCGTACAGTCTCAAAATTCATACACTCCATACAAATAGTAGACGTGGACGGATTTTGATTGATTGCTTAGGTGTACGGAATCCAATCCCACACATCACAAAATGCGTCAGAAATTCGTCAATGTTTTTTTTTTTAATTTTACCTTTGAATCTGTGGAGAAACAACTACCAATTGGTATTTATTAAGATATTCATAAAGCGAGGATCTTCCTTAAAACATTTATTGCCGAATCCATGTGCAGTTCCAAGGCATTCTTATAAGCCTTCTGGAATAATTCTGAGGAATTCAAATGTCAACGAAGGAATTCTGTTAAATTTCAAGGATAATTTCTAAGTAAGATTTTGATGGAGCTTCTTGAGAAATTTGTTTTTTTTTTATTCATTGGAGAGGATTCAAATATCCTGTAATCATTCACGTCTAGATTAATTGTTAATGATCATTTAGCTTTCGTGTCCATAATCATTTATCATTTGTTGTACATCTGTTGTTTCTACCTATTTCAACAGTTTATTGTTTCTCCTTCCTCCTCCTAACGCTTTCTTGAGGAACTTCTTACACAAATCTTCCCATTTTTTCAAAAAGTAAAACTTCAACGAATCTAAAAAAAGAAGGTAAATTCTATTAGTTTGGAGAAATAGTAGAGTTTGTATATGCATAATTCCTGATTTCTGTAAGTCCATCAGGGATTCCTCAAAAAAATTCAAAGCAAAACAAAAATTTGTTTCAAGATTTAAGTGTAGTCAAAACATTCAATTAATTTGACTATAAGACATCTTTGATTGGGGGGTCTGTAGCCTTGAGGTTACGCTTCCGCTTCATAAACGTAAGGTCATGGGTTCAATTCGGTAAATGGGGTTCGGTAAAGAAGCTACAGATCAACTGATTCCGGCACATTAGTGGCCACAAGCACAGAGTGCCTAAAAAAAGACATCTTTGACAACGTTCTTATAATCTTACCGCCAATATTTTCGCAGTTCTACCAACAAAATAATTCAAAATAATCCCTCGAAACGTTTGTTTGAAATTTCTGAAAGTGCCAAAAAAATTGTTTCCACATCAAATTGTTCGCAATAGTTTCATAAAATCTCGGAGTTAATGCAAACTGTTTTGTAGGATGATAGATACAAACACCTTCAGTTATTTTTTTCTGTTTTCACGCCAATCATTGTCCATTATAAGAGACGAAAAGAGAACAAGATTTTTTGTAGTAAATCCTATAAAAAACGACTTAAGCTTTTCTGTAGGGTACATTGTGAAATCCTTAAATCCCCTAAAGAATCGCTGATATTTTCAGAAGAATCCTAAGACAACATCTCAGAAGAAGCAATAATATAATTCTCTGAAGAAATCACTTAACAAATCGCTCGGGAAGTCTTTGAGTGTTTTCGCGGAAGAGTTTTTGAAAGAAAAGTTCAAGGTATTCCGCTGAAAATCCTCTACATTGTTTGATATTTTTTAAGATATTTGAAAGCTATTTGAAAATGCCTGTGTTTTTTTCGGTCTGCGTGTACTCAGTACAAGATGCGATCGATCTTGGGTTTTCAGTTTTCACTAAACTGCAATCATCGATACAGTTAAAATCCGCTTACTGTTTATCAAATCCAACATAATTTGATTCATCAATGATTTCTAGTTGATTCATATGTTGTTTTTAAAATCGGCAAGCGGCCTCAAAAGTAAACCTTATTTTTTTGTGGGAAAACGAACATATTCGACATTCTCCTCACACTTCAATATATTCTGAATTTTTGTGTGAAGCTAAATACCTACTATGAAGGAAAATTATTCTCCTCCTATATTCATAATTGGCAAAGTGAACTTTGAAATGCCGACCGGCTTTCAGCTAATGCCGGTTCCATTTGGAAAAAGCTTGAAGATTCCCATTGGCTGGATATCACGGGACACTGGCTTAATATATGCTACTTATGCTGCATGATTTTTAAATAATGTAATGATTTCAGTTCAGAATACAGTTCTATAAGCCTTTCCCTGCGATTAATTACTTCAGTGAGAATCCACAACATAATGTGGATAGCTGCCACATTCACGCCGACATTACGCAGTTCTCGAGCCAGGAGCTCAACCCACGCAGGTTTATTCAAAGTTTTCACGTTCTTATATTCGACTCTGCAATCGTTTTCCTTCATTGCCGGTCAATCAATCCGTTTGCTCTACTGCCTTTCTTGGATGGTGAAGAATTTTCAACCGGCCATCTAACCAGGCTACCTACATAGTGGTAGGAGGATGTCTCCTCGGTGCTAACACGGTACAGCATTGTTCTTTACATGATGATCACGGCCATAGCCATCACAGCCATCATCCTTTGGACCTGTAGCTCTGGTTTTTAATAGTTTCAAGTTCTTTGAGGCATGCTACTATGGCAGGCCGTCATTCTGTAGCGGTATTTACGCTCATAATTCCATATATCTTATAAGATCTTGAGAAACCGGCTTCCTGCGGTCTTCTTTAGCCTATTGGTAATGTTCGCGGCTACAAAGCAAAGCTATGCTGAAGGTATTTGGGATCCATTCCTGGTCGACCCCGGATCTCCCCGTAATGGAAATATCCTTGGCTTTCTAGGGAATAGAGTATAATCGTGTCTGCCACACGATATACAAATGCGAAAAATGACAACGTTGGTAAAGAAAGCTCTGAGTGAATAGCTGTGGAAGTGCTCAAAGAACACGAAACTGATGAGCAGACTATGTCCCAATTAGGACGTAATGTCAATAAAAATGAAAGGCTTCCATTAAATGCATCGAGATAAGCAAACTTGATTCAACATACTAAATAGCTTTAAATAATCCTTTTGTCAATATTCAGTTCACATATCTACCTATTCATAAAACGATAAAAATCTTGATTCGTCCCCTGCCTGACGCTCTCCAATTTTTACCAAGGACATCTTTCTTCAAATATTGGAATATGTGCTCTCAGTGCGGCATTCTCTTCTGTCCTAGTGCCAGATTTTAATCTTGAATTCCGGCTGCCTCCAGTACATCATCACAATACCTTCACCCCGGCGGGCACTGGCCCAGGAGAGCCACTTGCTGGGGCACCGGAAGAGTCATTCGTTATCGTTGTCATCGTCGCCAACTTTTCACTTCCCGTCCCGCTTCGAGGATGCTCCGGAGTACATTCCACTATTTCGGAATCGAGCACAATCCCAGCACATGGGCAACACGGGAAACAATATACAGCAAGCATTTGTTTGCTTGTTTGCCTCAGTCCGACCAACACCCCAGCTGGTATGTGTGTATGCATGCACCATATACAGTATTAAACAACACATTTGAAACTTTTTCGACTTTCCATACAGCTTTGAACGGAAATGAGTTATTTACATTGGCGTAGGAACAGGGGGGACCAGGGGGGACCAGGGGGGCCTGGCCCCCTCCAGAATCATCCAGCCCCCCCCCCCCCCAGAATTTTGGATGATGAAACAATGAAAAAAAAAAAATACAGGGCTACTAACATAAAACAAAATGTTCGTGATCAATTTACATGACTCTTATTGTCGACAAAAAATCTTCAGTAGTTACGGTTTATTTTATTTTGTTCAATAATAGTGCAAAAACATCCGGCTCGATTGGTTACCGATGGAATTAGCCTGTCGTTGTGTACAAGACGCGCAATTTTTCGACATCTCTGTTGCAAAAAATACGGTTGTACAAAAGAGCATCGATAACCTTCAAGTCCGATTCCTTAAATTCGTATTTTCTGAGCAATGCAAAATATGCTGTTTTGATTTTTTTATCTTCTTTATTAGTATCATTCCATTCTTTTCTAGGTGTTCTGTGTTAGACAACACTACATATCATCTTCATTTGGTGAAACATATTTTAGTAGCAGTTCTGATTTTTTGCAGGTGAGTTGATTTCACCTGCTTACAAGAGAAAAAAAACACGTTTTCAATTAACTTAACCTAACTTAACCTAAATATATAACGCATTAATCGTGGCAATAAAAAATTGTAATGATTTTTGCCTGAAATTTTTAATTATTTTATTTGGCATTTGTTCAAATGCTGCAACATTAGATATTCTATGTAACTCATTGGTACTATACCAGGAAGGAAGCCTCAGAATCATTTTCAAAATTTTGTTTTGAATTCTCTGCAGAGCTTTCTTCCTGATATTACAACAGCTAGTCCATATTGGTACTGCATACAACATGGCTGCCCTAAAAATTTGTTTGAATATCAAAAGCTTGTTCTTTAGACAATGTTTTGATTTTCTATTAATAAGGGGATAGAGACATTCTACATATTTGTTACATTTGGCTTGAATGCCCTCCATGTGATTTCTGAAAGTTAAGTTCTTATCAAGCATGAATGTTTTATCATAAATCACCATATTCATTGCATTATGATTGATCCTGTTTTTGGAGGATGTCCTGCTTGAGATGTCAGGTGGTAAGGTTTTTATTTTTAAAAATTTACTATAGAAATCCACACTATAACTGAAATTTATATAAAAGTTGACAAAATTAATTGCAAAATGGACAAAACTTACTAAAGGAATTTCTTAGACAATAGTTAGCGGGATTTGCAAACAAAAAATGTGGTTTCATTAATAACAAATATTTTAAAGGATTGTCAACCTGGCTAAGTTTTATTTAGATGGATAGCAGAAATGGTGGAAAAGCCCAAACAAATCTGCCATAGTTTTTTAATACAGCAATAAATTCTGATTGATATGATTTTGCTTCATTTTTTCAAGTAATTTCGCATAAATAAACTTATTGCTTCTTCTCTAAACAACATTTTTCCTAGTAAACTTACGTTTTATGCTCTTAAATTATAACAAAACCTATTTGACTAATTTTCAATAGATTTGTAGCAGAATTTTTTAAACTACTCTTCGATGTGAAGAATTTTGTTTCAATCAAATTCCTCAAGGAATATAAAAAAAAAAGATGATATATTATTGCGATTTCAGGAGGGCTGGCATTTCTTCTATGCCTAATTTATATTCACAAATAGATTCCGGAATATTTCCGAATTCAACTAAAAAAACTTAACATTTCAAAAGTTTAAAGTTTTCTTTGCATCTCGTTCAGAAAAATCATTGATTCTGTCAAATATCATACTGAGATGTCTCGCTGAAAGTTCCTCTGTAAATTCCTTCAAAACCTTTATTCCAAATTCTTCCACGTAGTTGATCCAAAGTCTTCTGAAATAGTTCCATAATATTGCGTCAGGATTTTTTTTAAAGTTTTTTTTTCTGGAACCTCGGGCCAATGGCTTTACTTCCCTTCGGAAGAAAGTTGTCACTTTAACTTTTACGTCCTTCATAGATGGGAATTGATCCCAAGTTCTGGTCGTGCGAGGCGTGTGTTCTAATTAAAACACCAGGGCCGTCCGCATATATTAAGATATTCATAAAAATATTTGTAAGGATATTCTTCAGAACTTTTCTTCGGAAATCGTAGAAATGGTAGAATTCATCAATTCTTTTGCAATTCTTGGGAGGAATTCCTAGAGGCTTTCTGACAGAGCTCTGGAGAATCCAAAAATATTTCTCAAAATAAAAATTTTACTTGTTTTCTTCATTTATTAGAGGTATTAATTATCCTAAAATCATTCACAGCTAGAGAAAAGGTTATAAATAGTCACATATCTTTTGTTGTTTCGACACTTTCTTGAGGAATTTCATACCAAACCTTTTCATACTCCAAAACGGTACACTTTAAAGAATCTAAAAACCATGTAAATTCAAGGGCCTGTTGAAAAATTGTGGAGTTTTTATACGAATGTTTCCTAATTTTAAAAATTAATTTCATTTCATCTAAAAATTTTCATAGTATTGCAAAAATCTCCTCCAATGTTAAGTACAATTTGACAAAACGAATTTTACCATTTGACATCTTTGACAATGCTACTAAAAATACCGTTGATAGTTTCGTGTTCATTGTCTAAAGTTTCTACCACAATAATTGAAAATAAATAGTCGCTCCAAAAAAGTTTGTTTGGAGTATCAGAAAGTAGGAAAAAAAGTTTATAGGTTTCGCTATTTTACTATTTAATTTCGGGGTTCATACACAACGTTTTCAAAAATACCTTCAGTAAAAATCCTTTTAACGCCAATGATTATCAATTACGAAAAAAATAAGTAAAAAGAACAAGAAAATCTTACAAAAACCACTTGAGATTTTCCGTCAGGTATATCGTAAGAAATTTTGTCAAAAAGGTTGTGAAATTCTTCATTGAATTCTTGAATTTTCCGACAAGAGTGTAGTATTTTTCACGCATTCAATTTAAGCTGAAATTATCTACCAATTTATTGAAAAAAATCTTCCAATACATCTTCCAATTGTAGAGTAATTTGTATAGAAATCCCTAAAAAATACTAAAGTATTCTTAGAGAAAAATAAATCTAAAAACTGAAAGAACCTGGCGGAAAATATTAGGAGGCATGCTTAGAGTAACACCTGTAAGAATCATTCAATATGTTTTGCATGAATCCCTGGATAATTTTTACTGTGATTTTGTGTAAGCAGTCCTTGAAGAAATTCCAAGAGATTTTTTGAAAGATTTGATAATGCAATCTGAAGAGAAATTTTAGGAAAACCTTAACAGCAAAGTTAGAAAAGTTGTTGGTGAATTTATTGAAGAATTTGTGGAAAGAATCCTTGCTTGGCGATTAAAAAGACAATTTCGATGGGTTTCCTAGATTTGTTGTACTATTTATTGGAAAAATTCTCAGTAATTCCAGAAAATCTAAAACAATCATTCCTGAAGAACTATTTATATATTTATTTATATTTTACTTGACACTAACAATTGGTTGGTGTTTAATCAGACTGGACCAAGTGCTTTTTCATGTTTTCAGGAAAATGTACTACAAGCATTGAGAATTACAAAATATTATAGGATTGGCCATAATATTGAAGCTCATCTGTTTGATCAAACATCTGTGTCAAAAGAGCATAGGAAAGTTCAGAATTGATGAAGTCCTTGACTACACTATACAAGGCCAAAATAGCATGTAGTCCGGTCTGTCTGAACACCGACCAATTGGAATTTAAAGGTTTTGTGTACGTGTTTGTTTTTGTCTTTCTGGGATGTTTTTGAATCAATTCAATTCTCTAAATTCTCTGGTGTAATTTTTTAAGAAATTCTTCAAACAATTTGATTGAGACTTCACGAAAAAATCTGGTAAGAGCAGAAAGCCTCAGAAACCGCAGGAAAAATTGGTTAAATAATAACTGATAATCTCGGGATTGGTTTTCCGTGAGAATCAGGAGGAACTCAGTGAAAACTTGTATAGAATTTCTTGGAGAAAGCGTTGAATACGTAAGAAAATAATTCATTCAGAAATCACCGTAGGAATTCTCGGAGAAATTCGAAATCACATGGTTGAATACTTGAGAAGCTCGTGGAAGAATCACAAGGAATATTCTTCGTAAGTTCCTTGGAAAAAATCGTGAAGGATTTATTTTACTGGATTAAACAAAGAATGAATATATTTCGTAGTAAGAAATGAAATTTACAAATATCACTGAAGTGCAATGGTATGAGAGTATCACAATCAAATAAAAACAAATCCATGCAAACATCGAAATTTATGAAGATCGTGAATATTGCGGCCGACATTAATTCTGTAAAACAAGATTTTGCTAGGCCCCCCTGGGCCCCCTCCTGAAAAAAATCCTAGCTATGCCAAATGGCCAAATGGAATGATTTTTACAGCGTGGATTTGTACATATATTTTTACTGCTTATTTCTTTCAAGAGACCAAGAGGTGAACCGAGGATGGAGAGATGCGACCATAAACTGCAGTCATGCAATCATGATTATTGTGGCGTGAAATCGTTGATTCTGTTTAGATGTTGACTGTTATGTTATCTGTTGAAATGTTACACGGCAAAAATTTGTGAATATTAAGCAGCACGCAATTTGGACATCGACGGAAAATTGTGGCAGGCATTTGAAAATTACAAGCGTTAGCCAACAGCTGAAGCAAACAAGACCATCTGTCAACCAATCAGGGCCCTTCCAACTATATTTCAGTTAGATCCGCTAGAAATTTACATGAATCTGCCACAAAACAAACCTAGCCAAACAAACGCTCAATAATCACGCGACCGAGACAACGCTCCGCATTGTTGACTGCTATTTCAATCACTTCACGATGAAACCGCCAACCGTCGAAGCGATTCTGTGATACACTAATTTTACGCAGAACGTGTTCAACTTTCGTCAACCACATACCAAGGTGGTGAGACAGCCGAGAAAGCTCGGGCGTGTAGATATCGCTCCAGAGGTCGCGAGTTCAATTCCAGTTCAGAACTTTTTTTATATATTCATCTAGTTTGGTAGCTAATTATAGCACATTTTCAAACCAGCATCAATGTAATTTTAGGATCGCACATAAATTTCTATCATATATTATGGAGTCCTTTTGTTACATTCGACTCGCTGTAATTTTACAGGTTTCATTCGTACTGTGATAACTAAGCAAATGAAATGAATCGTACGCCAGCAAGCAAAACAGTTTTCGAAAAAGCCATTTTTCTGCAAAATCTTAGGTGTTTAATCGCATGATATGTCATATGATCAATCTATCTATCTAAATTACATCTACCGGAGATAATTATATCTCAATATGAAAAATTTGTGATATAATTTCGATAAGCAGATCATCCGGACCCTTCGACATCATGTTATGATATTTTGTTTATATATAGTCCCAAATATATATTTTGTTTACGGCAGCCCAAAAAATGTTTATTTGACAAATTTAATAAATTTCCATAACTTAAAAATTGATGATACAATTTCGCAAAGTTGCACATTTAGAAATGAAGACAAATTTCGTTTAAATCTTTCATATTTATAAAATTCATTCAACTTTTTTTCACTTTTGAACTTGTAGATGAAGAAATTACTCAAAATAATGTGTTGAAATTCAAATTAGTTCTGAGCTAGAACTGTGCGCCGAAATATTTTTAATTGGCGGCGGTGTCAGGGCATTTTTGCAACGGCGGCGGCGGCGTACATCAGCGTTGGGTAAAATTGATTAAAATAAAAATTTTTATATAGGTCAAACAATAAAAATCTTTGAAAACCTCATTCCCATATCTTTGGATAGTAGAGTTTTTTTTTCAAATTTTCGGACATTTTGGCAAAAAATCATAGGTACCCGACTAGAGGCTTGTAACAAAAATATAATAAAATTTTATCAGCATATGATATGCATATCATATTATGATATAACTTTGTTAGGCTCCGTTATCCATAGAACATAATAAAACAGAAATATAACATAATGTGTTTTATTTCCCTATAAGATATTTTTTTGTTCATTTTTAACAACTTTATAACAAAATAAATAGATAGTTATGCATTTCAATAATATACAATATTATCGTATATCGAACAGTATTATAATTTTGATACTTTGTATCAAACATTATAACTTGGTTTGATATGTTTTTGATAGAATTAAAACACATTTTATTATGTTTATGTTACTATTCATACACTTTTTGTTATAATTTTAGTTATTTTAACAACGTCCTGCATCAAGTTTGTAACATCCTATGTTCGAAAAAAACTTATAACATAATAACATATACTGATAGAATTTTGTTATGTACCCTTAGTCGGGTAGCATTCAAGGTTTCTTCATAATAAATCTTCGGCTAGGTATTTTATATTTAAATTATAATTCAATAAGTAATATGAAATAGATTGATAATGTATCTAATACTCAAGCTTGTATAAGCAGAGCTGCTGAATAAATAATAATTATGTCATTCATCAAAAATTGATCCATATTCGTGGGCTATTTATGACTGTAGGGCGTGTGATCTTCAAATAATAGAGCAATTAAAATTGTTGCCCTACATTTGTTTATCTGTAACAGTCTCTGATAAAATTCATAGGGATTTCCTAATCTTATTTCAAAACCATCCAGAACGAGTACTCGGAGAAGTTGTTGATAAAATTCCTGTCAGATTTTTATTTTCAATTCTGGTAGGATGCTTGCAGATTAGTCTGGAGGGTTATCTGTCGGAGAAAGAACAGCAGTAATTCTTACATGAATTTTTGAAGAAAATCTGGGATAAAGTTAAGAAATATTCTCTGAAAAGATACATGGAAGAACCTGAAAAACATATCGCTGGAATATATGAAGGAATCATCTAAGGAACCCATGAATTATTTACTAGAGAGATTTCATAGGGAATAATTGGTAATTTGGATGTTTTTGCAGGAATCCTCAAAGGTACAAAAACACAAATGTAATCCACACCCGAATTAATTCAAGAAAACCCAAAAAACTCTAGCCGGTACGGTATATATGGAGAAATCACCCAAAGACTTCCAAGAAAGAACTTGTGTAGAAATCCTCTGAGGAATCCCTGAAGAAATTCCTGAGAAATTAAAGAAATGTGTTGAATTTGATGAGGAATTCTTGAAGTGACGCTTGAACTTACTTACTTTACTTTTGATGCCACTACGTCCTTCAAGACAAGTTGTTGTCCGGTATCCTCACAACGTGTCCCGCCCATCGTACCCTTCCAGCTTTGGTGACTTTCTGGATACTGGGTTCACCGTAGAGTTGCGCAAGCTCGTGGTTCATTCTTCTCCCCCATACGCCGTTTCTCACATACTCCGCCAAAGTTCGTCGTAAGCACACGTCGTTCAAAAACTCTTAGCGCTTAGAAATGTTTCTAACCAATCAGTGCTGCCTCCCATTGCTTTCAAGCTTCTGAACAACTTTGCTGAAGACACGAACATTCTAGGTGGTCAGGTTCATAAGCTAGAGCCAGACCAAATTACATGCACACTAGTGCCACGTAGCGGCAAAATTGCTAACCAATCAGTGCTGCCTCACATTGCTTTTAAGCTTCTGAACAACTTTGCTGAACACATGAACATCTAGGTGGTCAGGTTCAAGAGCCTACTAGAATATGACCAAATTACATGCACACTAGTGCCACGTAGCGGCAAAATGGCGCATTAAAAATTTCAGCTGATGAACGCCGTAAGGCTTCTGAACAACTTTGCTGAAGACCGCAGCTTGCTAGAAAGTAAGGTTTCCAAGATATTGCGTCATTAGTGTAATAGTTTACGGGTAATGCTAAACTTTTCAGGGTGCTGCAATATTCAAATGGGGTGTTGCAATACTAAATTATGCGATTCCATACTTATGGTGGGTAGTGTATATCGTTGTCTTGATCAGCCTAGTCAGTATCCCGGGAAAATACTTCAAAATTTATTTTTGGAAAAAAACATGAAGAAAAACATCCTGGAAACGATTTGGAACAAATTCCCATTTATTAAGGAAATTTTGAAGAAACTCCAAAAGGTATTATCAGAAGAATTTCTGATTCTCGATGCAATCCGTGTTACAATTCCTGGAGAATACAGTGAATAATTATCTGAAGAACATATTGAAGAAATTCTTTGACGCATTATATGAACGATGTCCTGTAAAAAAATCTAAAGTAAGGCCTAAATATTTCCTAGGCCATTTTTCGGCGTGAAAATACAAAATCGGCGGCGGGACGCTGATCGGCGTATGGCGCGTCCATATATAACTGTGTTCTGATGACCATTTTTTTTTGTCAAAAATAGAAAAGTTGCTAATATCTTGTCCAATACTGTACATGCAAACACAGTCCAAGAGTTCCAAGCACAGTGGTCTAAAGAATCGAGCATATGGTGCCACATGTGTGGTGGGCAGCCGCCCCGAGGAACACGAGGAGTGAGTTCGACAGCAGAACCAGAAACCGGAATAAAGGCTCGCGTAAATTTCGTTTCCCAGTTGTGGCACGAACTAGGGAACACATGTTTGCATATTCTGGCCAGCGAGTGCTTTTCACCACCCAGCTGATATGGGAGAACAGTGGTTATCATCATGTTGAATAGCTGGTATTGAAGTTTGTAAGAAGGGCACGTTTTTGGTAAATATTTGCATGAAACGTTATTGTCCGAAGAAGCTCGAGAGCCCAGCACATGAGGTGTTTAAGCTGGTTTTCTCAAAATCTAAACCCATATAGACTCATTTCGTATTAAATCATAGCTGCTGGTACCATCTCAGAAACTTTATGTATGTCTTAGCTCCTAGTGAAAATTAGTCGAAAAATTGAGGAAGCATGATCCAATCAAGATGCTGTATTAGAACAAAAGTAAACTACATATTTTTGAAAATAAGGGTTGTCTAGAACAACTCCACCATATGCAAAACTGTTAATTTTATCTGTTTCTATAGTTCAAAAACATGATATCCGTTCGTCGTTTCCAACTATTCATAGAAGTTGATTTAAAAATATTTTTATTTATGATTAATGGAGATTCCTAGAAAGTTTTCGGGAATTGAGGTATTAAAAAAAAGCTTTTGTGAAAAAAATGGCATTTGGGGGGAAAACAGTCAAGAAACTAACATTTGAAAAGAGAAACAAAACCAAGCAAATCAATTTCTTTAAAAGTTCTGGACATAAAAACTTGACAAATTTCATCCAAAATTCGTAAAAAAATACCAACTAACTTCCCTCCTGGAAAATTCATGTAAAAATATGCTTGAAGCGTAATTCGCACAAAAAAACCTCTGTCCTCAATTTAATGTAAATTATTTCCAAACCTTCTTAAGCTGTTTCGTAAGTTTCCGCTCAATACCAACCGCAGCCCACCAAGTCTTATGATATGCAAAAACCCTTCCAAACTTGATCTCTTTTTGAACTGCTGTTGCTCTGAACGGCGCTACTGCAGCAGGAAGCAGCGTTTACTTCCTGCCACGGGTGGTTGCATATCTTGCGCAAAGTCCTCTCTCGGTGTAACGTCTTACATCCGCTCGGGTGATAATTATAACGTGCAGCCATCAGCAGTAGCAGCAGAGCAGTAACTGTGAGTCATATCGCCATGAGCCCTTCGTATGCCGGGCATGAATCAGGAATGAAACTTGCGTTCGCTCAGTCCGGAATGCAGCGTGGGAAGTCTCCCAGAATCCAGCACGTAATCAGTCACGGAAGCCAGGCTGTGCTCTCCATTCGTAACAAGTGTCCTCTTCGCTCCGACCTATGCTTCAACCGGCCCAACTCAACCCCACCCCAAAGCATTGTTCTTGAGCGTAAAGTGAAAATTAGCAAAAACCACGTCCCTTTCTTCACACAACGATGATAATTGGGATTTTAGTCCTCGTTCTAAACTAATTAATTTTGGCATTTCATCTACCTTCTTTTTTGGTTTACTAATAGGCAGCTGAGTTTTCCGGAGTAGGTAGTAACAGGTCCGAATTTGGTATTAAGGCATCCAAATCCATTTATCTGAAAACTTCATCATTTATAATAAAAGGATAGCAAAGCTTTGCATTGCCCAAAGTTCAAGCGCCTGTCTTCAATAAAGTTAGCTACGTCAAAGCCATTTCACCTACCAATTCGGACCTGAAGCCTAATTCGTTGGTACACAAATCAACCAGGTTTATTTCGTCCTTTTTCCCACGCAAAAAGCTACAGTGTGGCCCATAAAATCTGCGGATTAAGTACAAACCTAGATTTTTCGCACACAAGCGTTATTTTTTGTTGAGAAAACTATCGAAATCATTATACTAAGCAATTTTTCTTTAGTTTGCGTAATGTTAGTGGAAACAAACGCAAACAATACGATAACGCTCATCCATGAATTGCAAAAATGTGTATTTCACTAATATTTCATAAAGTTTCTGAATCATGAGATTGTGTCAAAGGGGTTGAATTCTGAGAAAATAGAGAATATCTCTCGATTATCCCTCTCTGTAATAATCATGATCCGGTACCAGGCGTTGCAGAATTCGCTCTCATTTGAGAATGAAGCACGATCAAAGCAAGCAAAGAAAAACATCCCATCTGTTGCGGTCCACGATCGTCATTGTATCGCAAGGTGTAACAAGTCTGATAAATGGAAGCAGCGAGCGAGAGCCCCAACGAGAGAGCGATGATAAAATCCATTTTTCTCGCTTGTTTACCGTTGGGGATAGGTGTTTTTCTTTACTGGCACGATAAACAATCCACGAACTTCCAATAACAACAGTGTCCCCCAGGCTTGGAGCATGTTTAGAGTGGTTTTATCATGCACTACTATCCCCCCAATCTGATCAAAGTTGTAGCAGTGTACGATAAACAGTCTCTCATAATGTGCAGCATGTTACGATAGTTACAGAGACCGATACGTGAGAGATTCTCTCAATTTTCTCAGGATTCAATCCCTGTCCGGTACACATCATGAAAGTCTGTTTACCAACTTCTGCTACAGCTCTAATTAGATCAATCTAAACAAGCTACAAACCTGGGAACAGTATGGCTATAGTGATGATGACAGTAAAATAAAACACCCACCCCCAACGGTAAAAAAGCGAGAAAAAAGATTTTTATCATCGCTCTCTCTTTTAGGCTCTCGTTTGCTGCTCTTATTTATCAAGTTTGTTACAACTTGCGTAACATTGCCGTTCATGGACCGATACACACGGGAAGTTCTCTTCGATTGTGCTTAAAAATCAAATGAGAACGAATTTGACGTTTAATAGCTTTTGGGGCCCAAATAGCCGTAGCGGTAAACGCGCAGCTATTCAGCATGACCAAGCTGAGGGTCGTGGGTTCGAATCCCACCGGTCGAGGATCTTTTCGGGTTGAAAATTTTCTCGACTTCCCAGGGCATAGAGTATCTTCGTACCTGCCACACGATATACACATGCAAAAATGGTCATCGGCATAGTAAGCTCTCAGTTAATAACTGTGGAAGTGCTCATAAGAACACTAAGCTGAGAAGCAGGCTCTGTCCCAGTGGGGACGTAACGCCAGAAAGAAGAAGAAGAAGCTTTCATCACAAAGATGTTGAACTCCACGCTTGCAAGATAAAATTTGAACACATACTTCCAAACTTTTCGTGGGATTTTCCGTGTCATTCCCTGGTAAATAATTATTCCCAATTACTTTGCAAATAGCATAAACTACAGCATCGGAACTACAGTCGAACTACTAACGATACAATAGCATAAAAAGGCAGCGTGGGCCATTTTGCCTCAAGAGTACATATTACCACAGATTCCCTTGAGAGATAATTGATGGATAAAAATCAAGAAAAGAAAAATAGAGTCTAAACATATTTTACGAATAGAAAATTCATGATTCGTGATGATTTTCGCATTTTTATGGGCCATACTGTATACGTTGGAGCAATTCAGCTCCATTCTCGCAAATCGGTTCAATTTTTTACTCCTTTCATCAATCTGGGCGGCGCTTGGGTCTTCGGTAAGGGTGCTGCCTAAAGAAGCGTATAATCTCACCAATTTTCGCCATCACGTCGTTCTTGTTGCTGCTAAGGCTGCTGCTGACGCTGCTTGCCATCACCCTGCGTCAAGACATGAATCATTTTTCTTCCGTCGTTTGTCGTTATTCAGGGGAGGATCGCCCCGGAGATTGCTTGTACTTTGTGCTGTTCTTCGTACGGTACCTATCTAGTTAATTATCGTTCCACTGGTCCTCGGAACCTACTTCTGTGACTGTGTGCTGTTCATTCTCTGCTAGTTTCCGTCAGGCTGCTACCAACGGAATCCGACTCATCCTCTAATGATTTTTTAATCTTCTGGTATTTCCACCGTGATTACGGGGTAGAATTTCATTTGAGATACCTACCTAGGGAATGGGTGCTACTGTAATGAGTAGACAACGGAATTTTATCATCTGATGTGCTGTCATGTGTAACGATTTTTTAACTATGATTATATGACACAATAAACCTTACTAAGATTTAGAGATAATTTTCCGACAGTGAATGATTTCATCCTTAGGAATGCATATTACATCGAATAAGTACTTTGCAATTAATTAGTATTACTTGTATGAGCTCTTGTTAGGGATCAAAATGCAGTTTTTCTGATGAAAAAGTCATTGAATTTCAGGCAAACGCAAACTATTTTTTAGTTTTATACTCTTCTTGTATTCTAGTCTGCTCAGTCTTCTCAGTCTTCTCATTCTTCTCAGTCTTCTCAGTCTTCTCAGTGTTCTCAGTCTCCTCAGTCTTCTCAGTCTTCTCAGTCTTCTCAGTCTTATCAGTCTTCTCAGTCTTCTCAGTCTTCTCAGTCTTCTCAGTCTTCTCAGTCTTCTCAGTCTTCTCAGTCTTCTCAGTCTTCTCAGTCTTCTCAGTCTTCTCAGTCTTCTCAGTCTTCTCAGTCTTCTCAGTCTTCTCAGTCTTCTCAGTCTTCTCAGTCTTCTCAGTCTTCTCAGTCTTCTCAGTCTTCTCAGTCTTCTCAGTCTTCTCAGTCTTCTCAGTCTTCTCAGTCTTCTCAGTCTTCTCAGTCTTCTCAGTCTTCTCAGTCTTCTCAGTCTTCTCAGTCTTCTCAGTCTTCTCATGCTTCTCAGTCTTCTCAGTCTTTTCAGCCTTCTCAGTCTTCTCAGTCTTCTCAGTCTTCTCAGTCTTCTCAGTCTTCTCAGTCTTCTCAGTCTTCTCAGTCTTCTCAGTCTTCTCAGTCTTCTCAGTCTTCTCAGTCTTCTCAGTCTTCTCAGTCTTCCCAGTATTCTCAGTCTTCTCAGTCTTCTCATGCTTCTCAGTCTTCTCAGTCTTTTCAGCCTTCTCAGTCTTCTCAGTCTTCTCAGTCTTCTCAGTCTTCTCAGTCTTCTCAGTCTTCTCAGTCTTCTCAGTCTTCTCAGTCTTCTCAGTCTTCTCAGTCTTCTCAGTCTTCTCAGTCTTCTCAGTCTTCTCAGTCTTCTCAGTCTTTTCAGTCTTCTCAGTCTTCTCAGTCTTCTTCTCAGTCTTCTCAGTCTTCTCAGTCTTCTCAGTTGTTCTCAGTCTTCTCAGTTTCTCAGTGTTCTCAGTCTTCTCAGTCTTCTCAGTCTTCTCAGTCTTCTCAGTCTTCTCAATCTTCTCAGTCTTCTCAGTCTTCTCAGTCTTCTCAGTCCTCTCAGTCTTCTCAGTCTTCTCAGTCCTCTCAGTCTTCTCAGTCTTCTCAGTCTTCTCAGACTTCTCAGTCTTCTCAGTCTTCTCAGTCTTCTCAGTCTTCTCAGTCTTCTCAGTCTTCTCAGTCTTCTCAGTCTTCTCAGTCCTTCTCAGTCTTCTCAGTCTTCTCAGTCTTCTCAGTCTTCTCAGTCTTCTCAGTCTTCCCAGTATTCTCAGTCTTCTCAGTCTTCTCATGCTTCTCAGTCTTCTCAGTCTTTTCAGCCTTCTCAGTCTTCTCATTCTTCTCAGTCTTCTCAGTCTTCTCAGTGTTCTCAGTCTCCTCAGTCTTCTCAGTCTTCTCAGTCTTCTCAGTCTTATCAGTCTTCTCAGTCTTCTCAGTCTTCTCAGTCTTCTCAGTCTTCTCAGTCTTCTCAGTCTTCTCAGTCTTCTCATGCTTCTCAGTGTACTCAGTCTTTTCAGCCTTCTCAGTCTTCTCAGTCTTCTCAGTCTTCTCAGTCTTCTCAGTCTTCTCAGTCTTCTCAGTCTTCTCAGTCTTCTCAGTCTTCTCAGTCTTCTCAGTCTTCTCAGTCTTCTCAGTCTTCTCAGTCTTCTCAGTCTTCTCAGTCTTCTCAGTCTTCTCAGTCTTCTCAGTCTTCCCAGTATTCTCAGTCTTCTCAGTCTTCTCATGCTTCTCAGTCTTCTCAGTCTTTTCAGCCTTCTCAGTCTTCTCAGTCTTCTCAGTCTTCTCAGTCTTCTCAGTCTTCTCAGTCTTCTCAGTCTTCTCAGTCTTCTCAGTCTTCTCAGTCTTCTCAGTCTTCTCAGTCTTCTCAGTCTTCTCAGTCTTCTCAGTCTTCTCAGTCTTTCAGTCTTCTCAGTCTTCTCAGTCTTCTCAGTCTTCTCAGTCTTCTCGGTCTTCTCAGTGTTCTTTGTCTTCTCAGTCTTCTCAGTCTTCTCAGTGTTCTCAGTCTTCTCAGTCTTCTCAGTCTTCTCAGTCTTCTCAGTCTTCTCAATCTTCTCAGTCTTCTCAGTCTTCTCAGTCCTCTCAGTCTTCTCAGTCTTCTCAGTCCTCTCAGTCTTCTCAGTCTTCTCAGTCTTCTCAGACTTCTCAGTCTTCTCAGTCTTCTCAGTCTTCTCAGTCTTCTCAGTCTTCTCAGTCTTCTCAGTCTTCTCAGTCTTCTCAGTCTTCTCAGTCTTCTCAGTCTTCTCAGTCTTCTCAGTCTTCTCAGTCTTCTCAGTCTTCTCACTCTTCTCAGTCTTCTCAGCGTTCTCAGACTTCTCAGTCTATTTGTCTACTAGTCTTTTAGTCTTCTGAATTTCTAGTATACGAGTATGTTTATTTCTTTTAGTTTGCTAATTTTGTAGCCTTATGCTTTAGGGTAAAAGTATTCTGAGTAAATACATAGAGAAGTCAAGATTCACCAACATATTGGATGTCCCATTACCTAGATGTTTCAATTACATAACATAACTGAAGTATCTGCCTCCAAAGCGCCCATGACAAACTTTGTTCCGCGGAAACGCAAAAGCGCGAAATTGCTGCGAGCCTAAAATTTTGCGAGGCATAAAATCACTTAAATTCGTTTTCCTCTTAGCTCACCCGGAAAGTCTGCCACCCGCGGGCGGCGCCTGTCTCAGAAGTTAAACTTTTGACTTTTGGTTCTGCCTTCTCGTTTACGGAACGATGCGTGCGATGACATTCGAATTGCCTACACCCATCAGCCCCACAGTTTATCTACACCGGGCGAGACGATGACTAATGCACAAAGCTATTTGCCACCACCCGGGTATCGGTAGAGGAATATGGGGCAAAAATTTGACCTTAATATAGTTATAAAAATTTCCAGAAAAATTATGACCACCGTAACCTTTATAACATTTGTTTTGGGTTTAGCTGAAAATCTTAAAACAAACCATTCCTATAGAATAAGGTGGGGCAAAAGTTCGAGTGAAAACTTTTGCCCCACATTACCCTACTTGAAAATTATAAAACGAGGAACCGATCGCTTTGCCAAGAACGAAACATGAAAATCGGAGTGGAAATTGTTTGAATAATTTCCAAAACTTTGCCATTTGTTTAGCGCAGATCGTCGTCCTCATTGCAGTTAGTACGCTAGCGTAGCGACATGGCTTCCCGTCTTGCTCGGACCCCTTCCGCTGTCGGAAGTATGCTTCAAAGTAGGAACCTCGTTGCGTAACCTGCTGAACAGACATACCTACGACTTCCGGAGGCGAGTGTGAATTCACCTCGCATTACGAACTCGTGCAGATAGAGCTTGGGGCTACAAATGGAATGTTTATTTCCAGTCGCGGTCAGATATGTAATTACATTTCGAATGGAAATTGATTCAAATTTATTTGCAAAATGATTCAATCGTCGACGGATGTGTTCCAATGATGTTTGGGAAAAATATTTGTGACGGCATGTTTGATGAATGCACCAAACCACACATTAACTTTCTGAATGTAAATTTATAGTTTTACAACGAGAATGTTTATTGATACTCATGAAGAACTATCGCCTTTAAAGATTATCGACATGTTATTAACTGGATTGATATAAAATATCAATCCCTAGTCCTCTGGACCAACACGTCCTTTTTTCTTTCTGGCGTTACGTCTCAACTGAAACAGAGCCGGCATCCCAGTTTGGTGTTCTTTTGAGCACTTCCGTAAATAGTTTGCAAAGGTTTGTTGTTCAAATCTAACTAGCCTTATTTGGTACCGGTTATAAAAAATCCTAGATTAAGTTGTGCATGATTATTTAATATTGTAATTTGTTAATGTTGTTTTATATAGTTTTGTTTTCTTTTTCCTTTAGATTGTGCCGGATTGTCAAATCATTAGTTTCGCAATGACGGTTCTAAGTGGCCAAGTGGCCATGATTGGCTTGACTGGAAGCATTCATTGCCAATGGATTGCCTGCTTTGCTCTTGTCCACAGTTGATCAGCAGAAGTTTTCTCGTTGTATCTTGTTTGGGAAAAGGCATCGAAAAATCTCGGAAACAATTTCTAGATCGCTGGAATGACGAGATAAACGTTCGATGTAATCGAAAATGGTCATAAACATAAGACAGAAATTTTGAAATAAAATTAAAATTTATGGCGCTATTATGGTTTAAGTGTTATTTCGGTAAGTATCATAATATGCATGTGGTTTATCGGTACCGGTGAAATATTTGATACAAACTTCACTAATTTACTTGATACTACAGTCGACTCTCCAGATCTCGATGTTCCACATCTCGATATCTCTCCCTATGTCGATGATTTGTTCGGTCCCTTCATTCTGCATACATTTTCACTCTCCATATCTCGATGTCCTCCTTATCTCGATATCTCCCTATCTCGATGTGATTTTCGTTCCCGATTTTCTCTCCGTATTTCGATATGCCCATTATCAAAGGTTACTAGACTAGATTTTATGGATTCAAAACAAATTGCAAAGACGATATGACGTCTGTTTGTTTTCAGTTTTCCTAGTAACGGAGTGATTTTCAATCTAGTATTCATTAAAAATATGTTCTATGTCTCGATCTCTCCCTATCTCGATGGTCCCTTCGATATCGAGATTTGGAGAGGCGACTGTATAGGGCTTTAATTCACTACGATGAAACTACGACGAATGGATACCCAAATAACATTAGATGCACAATAGATTATTCAATTAAAATAAGCTTAAAAGTTATTGGTTCGGCTCTTATTCTGCAAAAATGTTTGTTTGGTAAGTGTTCTCCATTGGACTCGAACCTGAGCCAATCGCTTCCAGTCACGCCTAACGTGCCATTACGTCCTCCTCAACTGCAAATAGCCATCGTGTGCGCGGCCTTCCACGAAATCGGTCGCCTCGTCCGGGTTCTCTGTTGAACATTTTCTTTGCTTGTTCTTCCGGCATACGGGCCACATGACCAGCCCAACGCAACCTGCCATGTTTTATACGCTTGACAATATCCACCTCTTAATACGCTTGATAGCTGCAATACGTCTTTCCACCTCGCGGGTAATATCATTATCGCACGTCATTATTGTTCCAAGATACACGAATTCTTCCCCGACTTCAAAGTTTTTACCACTTAGCACCATTTCGCTACCACAAAAACGTCGGGACCCTCGTTGGCCATTAGTTATCATGTATTTCGTCTTTGTGGTATTGATCGTGAGTCCGATCCTCGCTGTCTCTCTCTTGAAAGGCACAAACGCTTCTTCCATTACACGAAGGTCAATTCCGATGATGACAATATCGTCCGCAAAGCCAAGGAGCATATGATAACGTGTGATAATTGTACCGCAGCTCCGTACACCGGCTCCCGTGATAGCGCCTTCGCGCGCTATGTTAAACAGCAAGTTAGAAAGAGCTTCTGCAAGTTGTACTCCCAGAATTTATCTTTGATTTGACGCATGGTAAACATTTGATCCGTTGTTGATCGACCCTTTCAAAAACCAGCTTGGTACTCGCCGACAAAGGACGATGAGGGACCACGAGGAAGCTCCTAGACGAGGAGACAGGACCTGGACGAGAGGCAGAACCTCAACGAGGGAGTGTCAGGTATCAGATATCAGAAGGCCGGCTCGAAAGGCACGTTCTCCAGTTGGGAGATTTGTGCCATTGCCATATTTGAGCCTATTTCATCATCTACCCGATGGGAGAGGAAAGGGAAGGGAAAGATGGGAGGAAATAGGAGTGGGGTCCCTTGAAGAGGGAAGATCGCATAAGCGAAATGAGAGCATGTAGCTCCACACCACAATGGGTTCGAACAGCGCCCTAAAAAGGGCACTGCAAAACGCATGTGCGTAAAGAGAGCCTATAGCTCATTACCACAGCGGGTTAAGAATAACAGAATGTCCTGAAGATTCAGGCTTCTGAATTCAGTTTCACTTAATAAGTGTTTACCAAGTAATTGAAATCGCATTTGCGTAAAAACTGGACAGTTACATATCAGATGATACGAAGTTCCATAATCGGAATCACAACAATCACACACAAATGATTCAGCACGCTGAATATTTGCCATGTGATAGTTGAGTCGGCAGTGGCCTGTCAACGCCCTGATCAAGAGATTGCAATTCTGCTTTGAAAGATTTGTTAAATATTTCGCCACCCTTGGAGATGGCTCAGTAATGTACAATTTTGTTTGACGACATGACTCCAAACTATTCCAATATTGCTTGTGCTGAGTTGCCGCCCAAGAGTTAATCTGAAGTTTCACCCAGCACTTCGAAATTGGAACAACCGGCTCAGGGCCAATGAAGTCATGCGATGCTCCATCGCGAGCTAGCTCATTAGCCAATTCATTTCCAGCGATGGAAGAATGGCCAGGTACCCATACAAAGTTTACAGAGCTGACTGAATTCAGTTCCTCAATTTGAGTTCGACATGCGATAACAAGCTTCGACCTTGAGTTGGCCGAAGCGAGAGCTTTTATAGCAGCTTGACTATCTGAACAGAAGTATATGACTTTACCCATTACGCGCTGTTGAAGTGCTGATTGCACTCCACACATAAGGGCAAATATTTCCGCCTGAAAAACGGTGCAGTTTCTACCAAGTGAGTAAAACTGATTCAGCCTTAGCTCACGAGAATATACTCCTGCACCAGCTCTACCTTCAAGAAGGGAGCCATCAGTGTAACATATTACATTGTTTGATATACATCTTTCCAAATAGCCAGACGTCCACTCTTTCCGTGAAGGGAATTGTGTGGTAAATGTCCTGTAAGGAAAGTGACAAGCAATTGTGAGATCACTTGGAGCAAGGAAAATTTTGTCCCAATTCACCAAAAGTGGAAACAACAAAGTGTGTGTGTGTAGATCTACGATTCACTGGATTTTTCTCCAGTAGATTCAGTACCCATAAACGGTAAGATCAAGAAAGTGCTTCTTGTTTAAGATATATGTGTAGTGGTGCAACGTCGAAAAGGGCCTCGAGCGCTGCTGTGGGAGTTGTAGAGAACGCACCAGACATCGCCGTCAAGCACATCCTTTGGAGATGGCCCAATTTTGATTGGATTGTTCTCACTTCGCCCTTTTGCCACCACACAAGACACGAAGAACTGTTGTGTTAATCCATTTGATATATTTGGGTTTGAGGCCCCAAGTTTTACCAAAGGTTCGCCGGCATTGACCGAAGGCCATGCAAGCTTTTTTGACTCTGAAATCAATGTGAGGTGTCCATGGAAATTTGGAATCTGAAATGACTCCGACATACTTTACTTGATCAGTCACATTAATCTCAGTGCCAAAAAGACGTAAAGGTCGAATTCCATCGCGGTTTCGTCTTTTCGTAAACAGAACAATTGATGTTTTATTCGGGTTAACCGAAAGGCCATATTGGCGACACCAACTCTCGACTACCTGAAGAGCACTTTTCATCCGGTCAAATAGGGTGCTTGTGCACATACCAACTATCAGAGCTAGATAGTCGTCGGCAAATCCATATGTTGGAAAACCGCAATTGTTGAGATGCCTCAATAGCGTATCTGCTACGAAATTCCACAAAAGTGGTGACAAGACTCCCTTTTGGGGGCATCCGCAAACACTCAATTTTCGAATCGCTGCTTGACGCAATGTCGAGAAGAGATGTCGGTTTTTGAGCATTTGATGAATCCAATTGGTAATCATTGTAGGTAGCCCATGGTTTCGTGCGGTTTCTAATATGGCATCGAAAGACACGTCAAAGGCACCCTCAATATCCAAGAAAACACCCAAGCAGGATTGCTTCTGAGCGAATGCTTTCTTGATATCGTATACAACTTTGTGTAAAAGAGTCACAGTGGACTTTCCAGATTGGTAAGCATGTTGATTCACATGAAGAGGCATGTTTGCCAAATAAACATCACGGATGTGATGATCGATAGTGCGTTCCAGACATTTCAGAAGAAAAGAGGTCAGACTGATTGGTCTAAAACTCTTCGCTTCTTCATACGACGCACGTCCTCCTTTTGTGATAAACTTTACAGTAATATCACGCCAGGACCTGGCAATGTACCCGGTAGCAAAACTGCTTACAAGTAGCTTTTTCAAAACATGTTTGATAAACTTAAATCCCTTTTGGAGCAGAACAGGATAAATCCCATCCGCTCCTGGAGATTTGAAAGGAGCAAAACTATTAAGTGCCCATTGAATCGATTCAGTAGTTTCGATACTGCGAGCCGAGGCCAGAGACTCGTAACTACATGAAATGACATTTGGTTCATCCGTAGATGCTATTTTCATACATTCGGGGAAGTGTGTATTGAATAAACATTCTAAAACTTCTTCATCGGAAGAAGTAAAGTCACCATTAGGTGAGCAAATTTCGTTCACTTGGAAATCCCTAGATTTTGCAAGGATTTTGTTCAACCGACTGACTTCACTCAAACTGGAAACATTTGTACAATTGTTTTTCCAGCCGGATCGTTCAGCAGAAGGTAGAGCCTTCTTGTAAACCTTGCGAGCCGACTTGAACGACTCTGATCCAGCTGAACGGGTCTGTTTCAACTCCTCCTACATTGTTTCCTGAGTCTAGTCAGATCGGAATTCCACCATGGGGTCCCTCTTGTAGTCTTTACAGACCGCAGAGGACATGCTTCTTCAAAAGCTTCCATAATGTAGGATGTTGTAGTATCAACGGCATCATCCAGATCACTTGGATTTTCAATGGACGGAGAATATCCATGAAATTTGGCCGCAACCAATTCAATATAGAGTTCCCAGTTTGTTGAGCGTGGATTCCTAAAACGCAAAGTCTGCGCAGTTACATTTGAATGTTCAAAGAAGATGTACTGATGATCAGATAATGATTCCTCATCTGATATATGCCAATTCGTCAACTCGTGACTGATTCTATTCGAGCAGAGCGTTATGTCTAACACTTCTTCTCTATTAGAAACCATGAAGGTTGGGCGATTGCCTATGTTAAGTAATCCAAGGTCTGTACTACTGAAGCTGGAGCCTCTCAAATTGATATCTGAGCTGCCCCAGATGATGTGATGAGCATTGGCATCACTGCCCACAATCAGCGGAAGGCTTTTTGTTACGCAGTGTACGACAACTCGTTTGAAGTCATCCGTTGGGGATGATTCATCATGTGGTAAATATACCGAACAATAGACGTATTTCCTGTTGAGGTCACCAACAGAAACATCGATTGTGACAGCACATACATCTCTGGTAGTTAACTCAGAAATGAGTGTAGCAACGATTGCTTTATTAACGAGCACGCATGCGCGGGGCATGGAGCGCGAGTTTGCCATTTCAAGTTTGCTGAAAGTAGCAAAAACTGGATCCACAAGGTTACCTAGATAGTAGTTCCCTCTACGAAAGTAGGGTTCTTGAACTAGCGCCACTTGAATTTTGCATGAATCTGCAAAGATTGATCGTTGCTGTTCTTTTATGCTGAAGATTGATCTGAGCTAACCTAACCGTAGCCACTATCCAAACTAGGCAGGATTAAGCTTTTTGCAATCTCAGCACGAAAAAGACCAGCAACGAAAAAACCAGATCGGCATCTATTTAAAGTCGCCAAAGGCGAAAGAGCACAGAGTACACTGTGTAAAACGTATAATGCGAATCCATGTAGGTGATAATTTAAATTAAATGTCAATATATTGATAATCCCACCCTTATTAAGCCTCAGGATAGAGACTGAAGAAGGGAGGCCGATTATCTCGAAGAAACACAAGGTCACCTGCACCATTGCTCCGGGTAGCACAGGAAGGACTCAATACTGTGGAGGGCGCCCTGGTACCCCACAGGCTCCGTTAGCGGTTAGGTTTTATTTAGTAGAGCATGGGAGGTAGCTTGGACTCGACCACATCGAGGCTTTCGAGGTGTGGATGATTAATTGACGAGATCGGAGACACTAGAAGAGACTATTGTATTGTCTTTCTTTATGATTTGCAATTGGTTGTGAACATGCTAGCCTCGCTAGGATCTGCGTGGTCTTAGCAGACTAGCTCTCAACAGGCCAAGGAACATGTTCTTAATGCATCTACATGTATCGTTTTGGACGAGGATTGTCCGCATAAGCCACGTTGCGCAGCACGGGATCCTCAGACAATATGGATTGTCCGCAACGCAGGACGGGATCTATCGGGAACACAGGCGATACAGGACACTGGATGGTAACGGACTGGTCAAAAGAGCTCGTGTAATAGGATCGAAGTCAGGAGGAGCTCGGAAAAGGTCGGAGCATGTACGAAGTTCGGAATGAGAAGGAGTTTCTTGACAGGTGGAGACAATAGGGAGTTGAAGACCCTCAGGAGAAGTGTTTGAATAGAAACAGTGCCGCATCTCAGGTAGAAGAATCGTCGGTTGAGAAGCATGTGTCGTCGTAGGTAAAAGTATGTAAGATTCGTTGAGAGAGGTGTGATATTTGAGTATGAAGTTGAATTTTAATATCAGGATGTCCGCATATTATCCAAACAATAACATTTGGGAATGATTATCTCTCATCAATAACAATAAAACAATCAATTCCCATGATCCTTTTCTAATACAGGGGATAGGAAAAATGATTGAGATAGGCAAAATCTTGCCTAAATTCAAATGCCTATAGCTTTATGAAAAATTGATGAAATTGGATGCATCCTGAAGCAGTCGACGGCAAATTTGGTCTAGTTTTAGGAACTTGCTTGGCCATGCATATTGGCCACTGGACACCGGAGATGTTCCGGATTTTCCGATGTCCAAATGTCATTTTTTCTGTCGCTTGAATTTTTGTGCGGTGTAAAGTTGGATAGATGTTGTTATGTTGAATGCCGCCGGACGCATTAAGATTCATTGGAAACATTTCTGAAGTATGACCATTTCCGTAAAACTGGTTCCGGAAAACGTGGTCAGTCATGTATGTATTTTAACCATGTAAATATTATCCGGAGCTATATCCAACTTTCAAATTTATGTTTCCAGAAGCATATTCAGAACCACTAGATGACCAGACCACTCTATAGTAGGTTCCAGATGCCCTGGGGGAAATGGTCAATTAGGAACATGTCTGAAACCATATCAATAAGGGCATCAAACTTAATGATTTTCAAAGTTTATGCTTTCCGAAGCATTTCTGGCACCACCGGCTGCATTGACCACTCTTTAGTAGGTTCAAGGAGCCCCAGGGGATGTGGCCAATTCAAAACATGTCCATTCACCTGTTGAGAATCACCTTCTACCATGAACAGTAGGATCCATGTAACTTGTAGGATGTGGAGCATTTTCAGAACCACAAGATGTAATAACCACTCTATAGTAGATTTCAGGGACTCCCAGAGATGTGGCCAATTCGGAACCTGACTACATCCCCCAGGGCACATGGAACCTACTATAAAATGGTCATAGAGTTGCTTTGTAAATGCTTATTGTCGCATCACCTTCAAGTATCTCGATGTGCATACTAATATTGATATGTTTGGTATGCATGGCCAAGCAAGTTCCTGAAACTAGATCAAAATTGCCATCGACTGCTTTCGGATGCATCCAATTTAATCCATTTTTTCATAAAGTTATAGGCAAAATTTTGCCTATCTCAATTATTTTGCCTATTCCCTGTACTTCTGTACGTTAACAAAATTTATAACTTTTAGTAATTTTAAAATATACGCCTATTTAAATATTTTGGAGTCATTTTCCCCGAGGGCCGCTAGTCAATCAAGAGATATTCTCTTCTAAAATTTTTCATGAGAAGAACCCAAATTTGATATTGATATTTACGACGCTCTACAGGTTATTATTTCTAAGATAAACAAGAACCTGTAGTTTGAAGGACATTTATTTTTTGTAGAAAAAGCTAAAAATTGTGGTCATTAAGACTTTAACACATTTGGTTAGGATTTCCAAATATTTGAAATCAGAAATGATTCAAACGTACTGCTTATGAAGATAATAACATATAATATATTTGTAGGTCAAGATTTTAAACCATGTAGGAATGCTGAATTTGTTCAGCTTGATTACATAGAGACATGTTTTCAAAGCTTGTACGGGTAATATGCGGACACCCTGTATGTTCCTGATTTGAATAAAGAGTTGCAGCTGTTGATTGAGGCAAATATAGCTATACATACAGCCATTTCATGAAAAACCGATCTAGTGGGTCACCGAACTCCGTGAAAATTTGCTATTTTGTTCCTTATCTGAAATAAGAATACACGTGTTTTTGGAACTTTTTGATTGGGGTGACCATTTCCGAAATAGGTGACCAGAAAATTCGCGATTTTACAAAATTGTTATTAAAAAAAATTATAACTTTTGAACCGTTCGACCAATTTTCAAACTTTTGAGACGGAATGAAAGCGAAAGACTTTCCCTTTTCGGGGAAAATATAAAATTTCACAAAAAAAAATGTGTTTTTACATGAACAAAAAAAAATAATTTCCGTTTTTTCGTGTTTTGAAGGTCTCGGGACCAAAGGGGCTATTGCTGTTCTCAATTTTTCTTGAAAGTTCAAAAACTTTTACGTTCACTGTCAAATTTTCAGCGATGTATGTTTTTTAATTTGTGAGATATATTTTTTTGAAAACAAAAAATCAGTCATTTTTCATCGGCACACACTGTAGATCTCAGCGCATTAGATTTTTCATTTTTAAAAATATCATAACTTTTGAACAGCTCAACCGATTTCCAATCTTTTTTTTATGGAATTACGTATCATGATTTGCACATTTCTAATATGACTGCGGACACTGCAACTTTACGTTCCCGCTATGGAAACATCATGGATAGCAATGGTGTTAGAAGGTCTGGTCCCTTGAGCAACATCGTATTTACCGATATACCGTCTACTTTTGCTGCAGCACTGGCTCCACCCGGTTTCTTTTCGTTAAGGTGAAGATGAATCGAAGCCCAACTTCAAATTTTTAAGAGCACAAATCTGGAAAACAGAACACCCGATTGAGCTTGAAACTTAATCGATTGGTCACCACCAGCTAGTGACCAATCGATTAAGTTTTCAGCTCAAACGGAGCTTTGGTTCTCCAAATTTGTGCTCTTGAAAATTTGAGGTTTGGCTTCGATTCATTTTCACCTTAACAACGACTCCAATTGCTAAATACCAATTGAGGCGCAAATCAAACCCATGGATTTCGTCAGCCGTAACTTCGTGTTTGTATTCCTTGTCTTTATCTGCTGCCGGACACCGTCGTACAGGTTAGTATTCCGTGGCATTTAAATCTTTTTCCCGCCATCGGTCAACTGTCTAGAATTTTGACGTAATCGTGTTTCCAAAGCAGCACGAGCAGAAGAAAATAACTACTGAATACCAAATTGAGGTATTCCATATCAGATAATTTCCAATACTTACAACCTGAATGAGGTATGAATGAGCTCTGCATAAGAGGTAAAATACCTCAAATAATACCTTCTGCATATTCTACAAATACCAAGCTGATAATAAGATGAGGTATTGTAATACCTAAATAATACTTGATGGATTTTCATATAAATTGAAATTTTTCAATAGTAGTTCAATACCTCCAGCAGTCCTCAATAGCTAACGAATTCCAAAATGAAGTATTTTTAACATTTTTTCAAATACCATTATAATACCAAAATAAGGTATTGATAACTAAACAATACCTAATTGTGGTATGATACCAAAATATGGTATGCATAAGTTATTGCGAGTTATTCTTTCCTCCTCGGGAGATCCGTTTCGTACTTCTCGGTGTTTGTCCGCCGTATTGTTGTCACTAGAATAGTACATGCTCGCTGCTCTTCAGACCCTTATCAATGAAACGACGAACGTACTAATGGAGATCCACAGCTGTCGGTTCAGCATGCATGTGAAGTTGCTTACGCATTGTATTTGAATATGGCTTCGGCAAACTTCTACACACTGTCCATCAGATCCTGGGTGTTGTTGCGATCGCCTTATTCAGCATGCCTTCTCGGAGTTTTAGATTAACTGAAAGATGACAATTGCTTTGCCCAATCAAAATTCCTGGTACAATAGACTTGACACTCTTGACAGGAAGATTACTGGGGTGATCATAACGCGCAGCGGGCTTTGTATAGTCTGTTGTCTGTTGCAATAAGCCTAGATTATCGATGGTATAAACTCTGATATCTTGTACCGTTTGTTTTCTTCAAGTTCGGAAATATCCGTACTGACAACCTCTGTACCAGTAGCTAATCGTCTTGTTAATGACTCCGGTCCATTCTATATGCAAAGTCTCTAAATCTCCACTAACTCCAATAGCGACTGCAATCGATCGCTTCGCAAGTGTTACAGAAAACCAGTCAGTCTACGTTCCAAATTGGTGGATATCGGTATTGCAGATTGAACATGTTTCCCTATTACTTAAGGCAACATCTTTTTCTTTCCGCTTACCATCGTTGGTACAGCATTTTCCGCTTATTCGTACGACCAGACTGTTCCGTGTTAACGCATGCATTTATGAACGTTGTTTTCCTTCTGTCGGCTTCGCTCCTCTCTTATTGTCTTCTGAGAAATTCTAACAAGTTGCGGCGGATTAGACATTCGCCATGTAATCTGAAGACACTTAAGATGAAACAGTTTGAAATCAACTTCTAAGATTGCACTAAAACTTCAAAAGCACACTTCGCTGCACAAAGCGGGAGATGGCACTGTTTTTCTCCATTGACAGATTCGTAGAACCGTTACATGTCATTCTGTTCCATGGCTTCTTGCGCCTGAGCAAATACTGCCTCTTCATTAGAGTTACTGTACACGTGTAGAAGCCTAATGTGCAGGAACAACATTGCTTGCAGGCGCATGGAAGCGCTGCTCATTGTGAGACCTTTTTGATGTGCCTTATTTTTTTTAGATGTAAGGTACCCCGGGGCAAGTGAGAATCCGGGGTAAGTGGGGCGTTTCGTCATAGCTCAACTAGGAAAAGTTTTTCATGGGGGTATTCTTCTAGAAAGTTGAAGATACAATGACAAGGAATGTATTTACTACTAAACATATTGTTATTTTCATTACCATGTGGTTCATCTAACAGTTGTCAGTTCAGCGCCATTTTCAACTTGCATGACAAATTGTGACAAGTTTCACGTCTTGCATTGACTCGCAAAAAATAAATGTGTTTTAAATCGAATTTCCATCAGTAAGCTATAATTTTTAGTATTATAACAAGCTGCTAACGATAAACCAGTATTTTGTCTTTATTTCATATGAAATTTTTTATGGTCTATCTTACCCCAAAATATAGTTGTACCTGGGGTAAGTGGAACCTATCAAAACAAAAACCAGAATCAAAACTTTTCGTACACGTTTCATACATTTTGCTAGAGATTAACGCTAAAACATTCAAACAAATGATGTTTATCAAAAAAGATCAACCACAAATTACGTAATTGCATAAGAGGGAGAAGAAAAGTGTTATTATTCTTTATTTTTTAATTAATTTCTCATTTTTGAAATACGACTTCAAAATTGAACAAACACACAGTTGAAATTTGAAATGCATCATGTGAACGATTACTTTTCTGTGTTATTTGAACTTTATTTGTTATTTCTACCAAAATAAGTAGTGATGGAAAACAATTCCATCCCATAAGGTGGTTTTCTGCCATGCATATAAGTAATAACAAAACATATTTATAATTTCGTCAATTATTAACTGTTTATGTGCTACATTTTAATTAACAACTTATGAATGACATATTTTGAACATGTTTAATTCCTCTTTACGCTCTTGTTGAGGAATTTTCAGTTAATATTAGATGTGAGGTGACATACTATTAAGTAAAGGGTTTCTTCCTAAAACGTAACATATTTTATGGTTGATCCCTTATGTACATCAAATATGTACTTGAAATTAAAAATCTATGACTTATCAATCCTATTATTGTAATGGTTGACTTACTGATATGGATTGACGCATGAAACTGGATGTGTCCCACTTGCCCCGCTTAGCGAGGTAACTGCGTCCATTGACTCATTCTAAAACTTTCTTCCAAGGTTTCCACAATTTCGAAATTATTCGATTAGTTTCATGCACACACCAGCAAATATGTTACCATAACGTGATTGTGTTGTTGGATTTGAAAAATATTGACATTTGAAAATTTTATTGAACAATTTGTTTGAACTATCGTTTTTTTCGTTCCCACTTGCCCCGCGGTACCTTATCTCAATGCGGTCTTATGTGCTCCGTCACATGTACTGTTTAACATTCAGCACAATACCGTGCTGCATCAATATCCGTACACTTGAGCTGTCACAAATGTTAAAGCCGCATTTTCAAAATGTTTCTTTGTGAATTTTATGAAATATTTTTATGCAACAAACAGTTTAATGATAGATCTTAGTGAGAATGATGAATTCTACGATGAACATTATTATTATGTCATTAAAATGGTTAAAATACAGAAGCTTGTCTTGTCCTTAAATCCGGACACCAGCAGGTCTTGTTTATAAATCCGGACACTTTTGAATCAAAATCCGGACAGCTCTATTTTAACGTAGAATTTTCAAATTAAACCATGCTATGGCCAACAGAGTTTAAAATGCTTTCAATAACTTAAGCAATGGGAACGCAATATAATAATTTTAACATTTAAATGTAAGTGAAGTTTGTAGTTTGATTACCTGATCTGAAATGCCTGTGGTTTGAACTGCAACAATCACTGATCCATTCATTTTTTCTGCCTAAAACGATGCACTGCATTGTTCTTGTTATTCATTTTACATGTTTAAAACATGTCAAAAGCTTCCTTCTTTATATATATTGGTAAATATGTTCCTATACTATCAAACTACACGATTTTTTTTTGTCCGGATTTATATACATTTGTTTCGAATGACGGACAGCTCGTTTTCACTGTTTTAAATATACGTTTATACCATTTTTATGAAATGTGAACTTTTCAACTATCACTTTGTAAACTTTTTTCAAGAAACACTACACGAATAGATTAATTTGAATGCATCAAAGTTTGCTAAATGTTGTGGGTGCGTTCGTTGACGCAATCTCAAAAATCACCTGTACCGCGAAGAAAGGGCACTCAACTGAAGCAACTTTTTCGTTTTTGTTGTTATTTATTATTTGGCAATGGTAACTAGATTATAAATAAATGTTAAATGATCAGCAATGTTTATGGAAGAAGCTAAGAATTGGAACTAACATATTAACATTTAATTTAGCTCTAAATTAATGAATATTACAAGAGTGTGTGTGTGTGCGTGTGTGTGTGTATTCCATCTAACACCCACTGTCCGGCAGTGATATTATGGAAAAAATCTATCTGCAATGCTACTTTGCTTTTGCAGATAGCTTTAGTCCAGGAGTTAGAAGGTGATAGCTCTATTGCAGATCCAGTGACCCATTTCAGAATGGCTGGAGAGACACGTCCATTCAGAAGTCACCTTCACTTACAATAAGCTCCGCATGTGTGCATTACCGTTATCAAATGGATAATGATAATACAAACACACTTCCAAATTCTAAAATATGCTTTTTAGAATTGGCTCGTATTTAGTTTATCAAAGCAGCAATCATAATCAGAACATTCTCACCGAATTCATCCAAGTCAGCCGTGACACCGTCATCACCATGGCAACCTCTTTCCAAGCGCCTCATTGCTCTTTTTTCATCTATGGCATGCAAGTATTCAGCTAACGTAAAACAACACGGTTCATTTTCTCAACATTGTGATGGAAAGCATACGCAAATCTCATTTCACAAAACAACTTTTTCTTCAATATATATCTGGTGGCATAGTACCACCAGACAATTATAATACTCGCTGACTGAAATGAAATATCACTGAGTCGTAAAACCCGTTACAACACACACAACAACACAGCCACACCCACGCGATTACAGAAGCTTCATATTTCACTTGTGGGCTATAATTTAAATTGTGTATCACCAGCCAAACTACAGAAAAAATCACTTCACATATAACATCTTTCTTCGAATTATCTTCCGGGTGGCATAGCACCAACAGCCGTTTAAGCACTTCACCAGCGGAATTGAATATTACGGGGAACCGATATACACGCGACAGCAAAAAACAAAAGCAGCCATCCGCGCGCACAGCCTGCTGCGATCCATCTTTTGGTAGAACTGAAGAAGTTTAATCTCTAAATTAATGAATATTACAAGAGTGTCCGGATATTGGTACCGTCCGGATTTTGATTCACCACGGTAATTGAATTGAGGACAAAATTTTTCAACGAGGATCGAAATTGTAACTCTCGCATCGCAAGTCTTCTGTCGTATCATGTAGACCATCTAGTCACCTGCATGATGAGGTGAAACTAGTTGTAGAGGCTCTTCATTACTTCTGTTTCACAACTTGGCTCTCGATGGCGTGCCGTAGCGCCGCATGAAACGAGTCTCGCCGGGAGCACATCACCTAGCGCGCGCTTTCAGAATTTCCGTGAAAGTCCGACTAGCGCAGCACTCTAGGATTCCGATGAGCAGAAAACGGTTTAGTCGGAGACTCGTCAGCATATTTATGTATTACTTGAAAAACTCTACTCTTGCTTCTTTTCCTTCCATCGATGGGTCCGTTTATCGGCTGCGGCTGCCCTTGCTTCCTTGTACCGCTCTCTGCTCTGACGAGTACCAGAGACCAACATCTGGCTTCTAGCCATGTACATCTCGTCCGTCATTCTCTGACACTCCTCATCGAACCAAATGTTCCTTGGTATTCGTTAAACAGTACCTACCATTACTCGCGCTACAATGCTCACCGCTCGGTGGACTGTCCCCCACAGATAGCTGAGATTGATTTCGCTAATTCGCTCGTCAAGATTCTGACGGTAGTCCGTTACTACACCATCAGGCGTTGTATATTGAAACGCAACGATTGCCGGTTTCTAGAACTTTAAATTTTGCTTACAACGGGATAGTAGTCTGAGTCGATATTAGGATTCCTGAAAGTTCTAACATCGATGACGTCGGAAAAATGTCAGCTGTCTAGAATAACATGGTCGATTTGGCTGCAAAGTTCGCCATTAAGGTGCCAGTAGGTGCTACTGATGACCATTTCCATGGTGGCAGCAATGTTCACTTAAAGTAGGTAGTTGTCGTTAGTAACGGAGTGAAGGCTCTCCGTTCCTATGATAGGGTGGAAGTTCGCTGTTTCCAACCTGAAATTTGAATCGCCGATGACAATTTTTACGTCGTGTATTGGGCATTCTCCATAGGTCTTGTCTAGACATTCGAGAAACGCATCTTTCACGTCATCTGGTTTGTCGTTTGTTGGAGCATAGACATAGACGGAGCATTACAGACCAGTTGGAAATGCTAATGGTCACGGTATTATTGATAGCCAATTTTGCATTGGCCAGTTATTAATCAGAGATCACCTAGCGTCTGTACCTGATAGTTGGGTTGTACAAGGATTCGATACAGTTTCTCTTAAGTACATTTCACCAGAATTTCGTCCAGGAATAATTACTGAATATTTCTTCGAAACTTTTACTCAAAAAACTAATCCACCAATTTCTTAAGAAAATTCTGCTAGAGCCAGTGATGGAAAGTGGCGATCATTTCTTCTGAACTGGAACAAAAACAACACCAAACGCTCCCGAGCGTCAGAGCGCTGGTTTACTCACATCTGTCGTGCTCCCGAGTAACCGAAGCTAAAAGTGATTCGCGAACGTGTTCAGAGCAGTACTCACACCTAAACAGTTCCCGAGTCTGTGATGTTTGTTATGCGTTGGTATACACTCAACGCATAACAAACATCACAGACTCGGGACAGTGAACTGCTTCGTGATGCGAACTTTTCCAGCACTGGCTGGAGCTACTCTAGATTTTTAACAATAATCCCTTCAAGAATTTCTCACATTTTTGTTTTTTTTCTAATAATATTCCTAGCAGTAATTCCTGGGATCCGTAATTGACTGCTAAACTAGAAACTTGCGACGATCGAAGCGCCACCATACTTCATATTACGGACGGCATTTGAACTATGTTGGAGGTGATGATTTCGCGGTTTGGAACAAAACATCACCTCCTAACACTAGCAATTTTGCGGTGGGATTCTGCCGTTCGATCACGAATTAGATATCACAATTTTTGACGGCTCTAGAAACGCTGCAGCTGCATACCTAGATGCTGCTACATATTTGGGAGCAAGCCTTGATAGATCGGGAGTCGCCAAGAGTATCCATTAGAGTGGTTCAAAAAATCGTTTTTGCTCCACACCGCTCATTCGATTCTAGATCAAATTCTGAGTGTCCTCCCAAAATTTGAGCTCATTTGGATGAAAATTGAGACTGCACAAGCCCTTCAAAGTTTATATGGGAATTACTATGGGAAAAGCAAGCAATTCATTCAATCGGTCATAGTGTTTTCCCATGTGCTCCTTCGCGCCAAGTGCAGCAATGTTGCCTGTTCAGAAGTTAAATGAGCACTGCCGAAGAATTTGTGACTGGATATACATCAATAACTAATTACTGAGGCGTCCGATTTAAAAACGGTCTTCGGCAAAGTTGTAGCTGATGAATGTATCTCACAGTATCAACGTAGCTCTAATCCCCAAGAGCACATGGGAAAACACTATGACCGATTGAATGAATTGCTTGCTTTTCCCATAGTAATTCCCATATAAACTTTAAAGGACTTGTGCAGTCTCAGTTTTCATCCAAATGAGCTCAAGTTTTGGGAGGACACTATCCATAGATATTCGTATGAACGAAGAATTTACTATTGATTGCCAACTACCCGTTTCGTTTCCTCATCGCACGAAGACAAACAATCAAGTCTTATCAATAATTGGCGAATAACCCATTTCACAAGGAAAGAATAAATTGAGTCGCTTGAAATACTATCTCTATCGAATCGACGTAAAGTTATCATGACACCAGAGAGATCGCCAGAGGCAGTCGAAACAATTGGATCTTCCATCATTTCCTCTGCCGCTGAAGTGATGACCTATCTGTTTGATTCAATAAATCAACCCCAACGGAAATAGGCCCTCACTCGCGTAAATCTCCTCTCAATCGAAACGTTTTCATACGTCCGCTCTTTTTTACGACCACGACCAAAGAACTGACCCATCGGTCAGGAAACGCGTAAGCCAGATAACGTTCCATTACTTTCATTTCCTAACAAGCATGGCAGCCAGAGTAGGTTACCGAGAAAATAAATCTTTTTTTCTTGATAGACCGGCGGCCCTCAGTGACAGGGGGAATGGCGGCGAGATGGCCTGCGTCTATTTTCATAGACCCACTTCCCATATAGATATAGACCAGTATATTTAGTGCTTTGCAGCCCAAGCGGGTCAATGAAAAGATAAATCGAATTGCGCTATTACGGAAGGCCAATAAATCTAATTGTCTCGAGGATTTGAAAACGAGACTTCCTTCGTTTTAAACGAGCCTCCCGAGATTGCGTGTCCTGTAGATGTAGGATTAGCCCGTTCGTGAGGAAGTGGTGTTGGGGTGCAGCCGGAAACGAAAGGGGAACCGGAAGTGCTGCTTTCGACTCGCAATATAAATACTGCTTGGCAGTGTGTAGATACCGACAAATGTTTGCAGTGCACGGTGGTTTCGTGTGTTTTACGAAGCGGTCACAAATCAGAACTTCAGAAAACAATAAACAGAATACAAAAATCACTTGATTTTTGCATATATTCTCATAACTATTTTATGGATTTTTGGCCTACGAGCGGCACCACTGTGCAGCGTTGCCCATTCCAATCGACTTAAATGATAAACGTGCAAAGTTCATTTGTTTCTCGGAACGTCAACCGCCACATAATGGACGAATGAATAGGTTGGTATGTGCATAAGTTGCCAGTATGTTTGTAGGTGCTTAACATTCGCTCAGCTTTGTGTGTACCGGAGCAGAAGCGACCACTGCTCAAGTCGTTTTCCATGTCAGAAGGAAATTGTACCTCACCGCTACAATAAAGCGTTTGAAGTGGCCCTCTAGCAAATTTCTGTCGTCTTACGTTCGGAGCACAGGCGGATGAGCCCCAAGGCGATACGGTTTTGCCAAGGAAAAGACATGCTCTTTCTTGCACCGGCAGACCCATTCGATGGCAGGTAATTGAATTTAAAGGCTCCCCTCAATTGTTGTGCGGTTAGCCTTCTGTGCACAAGGATTTGGCAAGATCATAAACGGAACGTAAGCTGCAGAATATGAATAGATGAGATAGATACATGTTAATTTAATTCATCTTGCTTCGTTTAGAATCTATTAGGGTCATTATTAAGTGACATAGAAGTTTACAGAAGTATTTTTGTTATTCGTGTATAGAATTCCATTTGAATAGATTTCATTCTACATCTAGTTTTTTAGTGAATAATAATCAATTTAACTCATTGCACAGAGAATTGTTGGGGTATGGTAATTTACGAAACTCTTTTTTTTTTAGGTTCACGAAAATGGCTTTCTAGACAACCTATAAAATAGCAATAGCAACAAATTCTTGGACAAACCTGCCACGAACTCCGGAAAAGTCGAGAATCTACCAGCGTAATCAGAAAACCTTTGAAAAGTTGACATGATGAGAATCAAAATCAGCGTAAATAACCAGTTAGCTACAAAGGTGACTAGAATCGATTAGGACCAAATCAATCGTAGAAAAGATATTAGAAGAAAAAAACAAGCAGGGCTATCAGGATATTGCATTAAGTAATACCCTGAAGATTTAATTTATTTGGCTAACATCTAAACAGATAACACTTAATCAACAGTTTCACACCACAATATTCGGTTCGTGGCCGCATCTCTCCATCCTCGGCTCTGCCCCACGCTCGCCAAATCGATACGCACTTGATCCGCCCACCTTGCTCGCTGCGCTCCACGCCTTCTTGTACCGACGGGATCCAAAGCGAACACCATCTTTGCAAGGTTGCTGTCCGGCATTCTTGCAACATGCCCTGCCCATCGAATCCTTCCAGCTTTGGCCACCTTCTGGATACTGGGTCCGCCGTAGAGCTGGACGAGCTCGTGGTTCATCCTTCGCCACCACACACCGTTTTCCGGCACACCGTTAAGATCGTCCTAAGCACCCGACGTTCGAAGACTCCGAGTACTTGCGAGTCCTCCTCTAGCATTGTCCACGTTTCTTGCCCGTAGAGAACTACCGGCCTTAAGAGCGTTTTGTACATAGTACATTTGGTGCGGGTGTGAATCTTTTTTGACCGCAGCTTCTTGTGGAGGCCATAGTAGGCCCGACTTCTACTGATGATGCGCCTCCGTATTTCACGGCTAACGTTATTGTCAGCCGTCAGCAAGGATTCAAAGTAGACGAACTCGTCGACCACAGTATCCGACAGTATCCCCGTCTATCGTATCACTGCTACCTAGGCGAGTCCTGTCGCGCTCGTCTCCACCAGCTAGCATGTACTTTGTCTTGGTCGCATTAACCACCAGTCCAAATGTTGCTGTCTCGTGTTTCATGCGGGTATACAGGTGCTACCTTTTCAAATGTTCGGCCGACAATGTCCATATCATCCGCGAAGCAAACAAAATGGCTGGATCTCGTAAAAATCGTACCCCGGCTGTTTAGCCCGGCTCTCCGCATAACACCTTCTAGTGCAATATTGAACAACAGGCACGGAAATTCATCACCTTGTCGTTGTCCTCGGCGTGATCCAAAAGAACTGAAGTGTTCGCCTGAAACCTTCACACAATTGTACACACCTTCCATCGTCGTTATTATCAGTCTCGTGAGCTTCCCAGGAAAGCTGTGCTCATCCATGATTTTACATAGCTGTATGCGGTCGATACTATCGTATGCCGCTTTGAAATCGATGAAAAGGTGATGCGTTGGGACCTGGTATTCACGACATTTTTGGAGGAGTTGCCGTACAGTACAGATCTGGTCCGTTGTCGATCGGCCGTCAACGAAGCCGGCTTGATAACTTCCCACTAACTCGTTTACTATAGGTAACATACAACGGAAGATTATCTGGGATAATACTTTGTAGGCGGCAAATAGAACGGTGATGACTCGAAAGTTCTCACAATCTAACTTGTCGCCTTTCAAGTAGATAGGGCATATTACCCCTTCCTACCACTTCTCCGGTAGCTGCTCAGTATCCCAGATTGTGCCTATCAGCAGACAAATGGCCAGCCTCTCCGGGCCCAACTTTATGAGTTTAGCTCCGATACCATCCTTTCCGGCGGTTTTATAGTTCTTGAGCTGGTGAATGGCATCCTTAACCTCCCTCAAAGTGGGGACTTGTTGGTTTCCATCGCCCGCAGTACTGCCGAAGGTATTTCCTCCGTTGTTCCGCCCTTTATTGCTTGTGTTCTCAGCGCCATTCAGGTGTTCGTCAAAATATTGTTTCCACCTTTCGATCACCTCACGCTCGTCCGTCAAAATGCTCCCATCCTTATTCCTGCACATCTCGGCTCGCGGTACAAAGCCGTTGCGGGATGCATTGAGCTTCTGATAGAACTTACGTGTGTCTTGAGACCAGCACAGCTGTACCATCTCCTCGCACACCGTCTCCTCCAGGCGGCGTTTTTTCTCCCGAAAGAGGTGGTTCTGCTGTTGCCGATCCGTCTATATCGTTCCACGATCTATTGGGTCTCTTGCTGCAGCATGACCGCCCGCGCAGCATTCTTCTCCTCCAGAATCTGCCTACATTCCTCGTCGAACCAGTCTTTCCGTTGTCTCTGTCCCACGTACTCGACGTTGCTCTCAGCTGCATTATTGATGGCTGCTTTTACTGTTCTCCAGCAGTCCTCAAGAGAGACTTCATCCAGCTCACCCTCTTCCGGTAATGCAGCCTGATATCCTGAAGAGCACTCATCAAATAAAATTCTCCCGTTGGAATTACATTGCGAACCATTCCATGAGCAATTTTTTGCATTAAAGTCACCAATGACATTTTTTTAACTTATTGCAAATCAATTTTATCAAGTCAGTTTGTAACAAATAAATTTGCTGCAAATGTAACTGCTCAGACTTTGCGTTTTAGGAATCTCCGATCAACAAACTGGGAACTCTATATTGAATTGGCTGCGACCAAATTTCATAGATATTCTCCGTCCATTGGAAATCCAAGTGATCTGGATGATGCGGTTGATACTACAACATCCTACATTATGGAAGCTTTTGAAGAAGCATGTCCTCTGCGGTCTGTAAAGACTACAAGAGGGACCCCATGGTGGAATTCCGATCTGACTAGACTCAGGAAACAATGTAGAAGGAGTTGGAACAGACGCCGTTCAGCTGGATCAGAGTCGTTCAAGTCGGCTCGCAAGGCTTACAAGAAGGCTCTTCGTTCTGCTGAACGATCCGGCTGGAAAAACCTTTGTACAAATGTTTCCAGTTTGAGTGAAGTCAGTCGGTTGAACAAAATTCTTGCCAAATCTAAGGATTTCCAAGTGAACGAAATTCGCTTACCTAATGGTGACTTTACTTCTTCCGATGAAGAAGTTTTAGAATGTTTATTCAATACACACTTCCCCGGATGTGTGGACATAGCATCTACGGATGAACCAAATGTCTTTTCATGTAGTTACGAGTCTCTGGCCTCGGCTCGCAGTATCGTAACTACTGAATCGATTCAATGGGCACTTAATAGTTTTGCTCCTTTCAAATCTCCAGGAGCGGATGGGATTTATCCTGTTCTGCTCCAAAAGGGATTTGAGTTTATCAAACATGTTTTGAAAAAGCTACTTGTAAGCAGTTTTGCTACCGGGTACATTCCCAGATCCTGGCGTGATATTACTGTAAAGTTTATCCCGAAAGGAGGACGTGCGTCGTATGAAGAAGCGAAGAGTTTTAGACCAATCAGTCTGACCTCTTTTCTTCTGAAATGTCTGGAACGCATTATCGATCATCACATCCGTGATGTTTATTTGGCAAACATGCCTCTTCATGTGAATCAACATGCTTACCAATCTGGAAAGTCCACTGTGACACTTTTACACAAAGTTGTATACGATATCGAGAAAGCATTCGCTTAGAAGCAATCCTGCTTGGGTGTTTTCTTGGATATTGAGGGTGCCTTTGATAACGTGTCTTTCGATGCCATATTGGAAGCCGCACGAAACCATGGGCTACCTACAATGATTACCAATTGGATTCATCAAATGCTCAAAAACCGACATCTCTTCTCGACATTGCGTCAAGCAGCGATTCTATAATTGAGTGTTTGCGGATGCCCCCAAGGGGGAGTCTTGTCACCACTTTTGTGGAATCTCGTAGCAGATACGCTATTGAGGCAACTCAATAATAGCGGTTTTCCAACATATGGATTTGCCGACGACTATCTAGCTTTGATAGTTGGTATGTGCATAAGCACCCTATTCGACCTGATGCAAAGTGCTCTTCAGGTAGTCGAGAGTTGGTGTCGCCAATATGGCCTTTCGGTTAACCCGAATAAAACATCTATTGTTCTTTATACGGAAAGACGAAACCGCGATAGAATTCGACCTTTACGTCTTTTTGGCACTGAGATTAATGTGACTGATCAAGTAAAGTATGTCGGAGTCATTCTTGATTCCAAACTTTCATGGACAGCTCACATTGATTTCAGAGTCAAAAAAAGCTTGTATGGCCTTCGGTCAATGCCGGCGAACCTTTGGTAAAACTTGGGGCCTCAAACCCAAATATATCAAATGGATTTACACAACAGTTGTTCGACCAATATTGGCATATGGATGTCTTGTGTGGTGGCAAAAGGGCGAAGTGAGAACAATCCAATCAAAATTGGGCCATCTCCAAAGGATGTGCTTGACGGCGATGTCTGGTGCGTTCTCTACAACTCCCACAGCAGCGCTCGAGGCCCTTTTCGACGTTGCGCCACTACACATATATCTTAAACAAGAAGCACTTTCTTGCTCTTACCGTTTATGGGTACTGGATCTACTGGAGAAAAATCCAGTTAATCGTAGATCTACACACACTTCGTTGTTTCCACTTTTGGTGAATTGGGACAAAATTGTCTTTGCTCCAAGTGATCTCACAATTGCTTGTAACTTTCCTTACAGGACATTTACCACACAATTCCCTTCACGGGAAGAGTGGACGTCTGGCTATTTGGAAAGAAGTATATCAAACAATATAGTATGTTACACTGATGGCTCCCTTCTTGAAGGTAGAGCTGGTGCAGGAGTATATTCTCGTGAGCTAAGGCTGAATCAGTTTTACTCACTTGGTAGAAACTGCACCGTTTTTCAGGCGGAAATATTTGCTCTTATGTGTGGAGTGCAATCAGCACTTCAACAGCGCGTAATGGGTAAAGTCATATACTTCTGTTCAGATAGTCAGGCTGCTATAAAAGCTCTCGCTTCGGCCAACTCAAGGTCGAAGCTTGTTATCGCATGTCGAACTCAAATTGAGGAACTGAATTCAGTCAACTTTGTAAACCTTGTATGGGTACCTGGCCATTCTTCCATCGCTGGAAATGAATTGGCTGATGAGCTAGCTCGCGATGGAGCATCGCATGACTTCATTGGCCCTGAGCCGGTTGTTCCAATTTCGAAGTGCTGGGTGAAGCTTCAGATAAACTCTTGGGCGGCAACTCAGCACAAGCAATATTGGAATAGTTTGGAGTCGTGTCGTCAAACAAAATTGTACATTACTGAGCCATCTCCAAAGGTGGCGAAGTATTTAACAAATCTGTCAAAGCAGAATTGCAGTCTCTTGGTCAGAGCGTTGACAGGCCACTGCCGACTCAACTATCACATGGCAAATATTCAGCGTGCTGACTCATTTGTGTGTGATAGTTGTGACTCCGATTATGGAACTTCGTATCACCTGATATGTAACTGTCCAGTTTTTGCGCAAATGCGATTCCAATTACTTGATAAACACTTATTAAGTGAAACTGAATACAGAAGCCTAAATCTTCAGGACATTCTGTTATTCTTAACCCGCTGTGGTAATGAGCTATAGACATGCGTTTTGCAGTGCCCTTTTTAGGGCGCTGTTCGAACCCATTGTGGTATGGAGCTACATGCTCTCATTTCGCTTATGCGATCTTCCCTCTTCAAGGGACCCCACTCCTATTTCCTCCCATCTTTCCCTTCCCTTTCCTCTCCAATCGGGTAGATGATGAAATAGGCTCAAATATGACGATGGCACAAATCTCCCAACTGGTGGGGAACGTGCCTTTGGAGCCGGCCTTCTGATACCTGATACCAGGTCATGGGTAGTAGTTGCGGTCTTCTACGGGAGCGGGCTGGTGTCTGGCGAGGTGGATGGGTTATTCTTAGATCCAGTCATTGGACCAACCGTCGAGTGGGCCACTCGTTGCTCTCGGCAGGGGTGACCCATTTCGCATGGAGAAGTTTCGCATAAGGACGTTTCGCATACGGACGTTTGGCATACGAACATGTAGCATTTTAAAAAAGGCATATAATTATTTTTATGCCAAATGTCCATTACGTCAAATGTCCATATGCGAAACGTCATTATGCGAATCGTCTTTATGCGAAATCCCACCCCCGCTCTCGGCTGTGACGGGGCTTACCTACGACGACGGTTTCGCTCACCGCATTCTTCTCCGTGGAAGTTCTGCGAACAATTGACGCAGCGTTGCGCTCCAGGGCAAAGAACACAAGTGTGTCCGTAACTGGTGTTTGTTCGGCAAGCCTCGTAGGATAAATTTACAACTCGTGCTGTAAAAATCATCATTCTGCGACTTGTTCCGTAAACTAAATGCCCGAAAAAGCAATTATGAAGCTAAAAGTAGAACGAAAAATAAGTAGTACTACGGGCCAACTTGAATGACGACTATCCTGGATGGTTCACAACAGTTGTGTTACTATAGTGGTAATTTGATCCATAAGCTCTATCAGATCTTCATGGTCTATACGACACGTCATGGTTGAATAGTTGGTTCAGAGACGAATGTTTGTTTTGCTGAAAACTCTTGTCGTGCTCATTGGTCTTCTTGGAAAACATTTATTGTGTGAACAAATCTAATCACGCCAACCGTGTAGATATCTTTTCCAAATAATTTGCTCAGTCAACCATTCCAGCAATACTTGAAAACAGCTCGGAACGTGTCCCCCTCGCTCTGCCAATCGTTACGGCTACAGTCTTTGTTGACGTCTAGTCAAATATATCCCTTCTTCTGGTCCCCAAGTCCTGCTTTAGTCGAATCTGTACGGTAATGGTAATCGAATCGGATAAGCCAGTTTGTTGACAGACAAGAGTACGCTAATGTCGGCTGGCAGCTCGCAAATATCGCATCCGTCGCTAGGGCTGGTTGCTGAAATGATAGCGAACTGAGATTGTAAACACAACAGATAGCTCCTACGCTACTTTCCCAAAAACGTAGAATGTAAAGCTTTTATTCCGACTGGCGTTGTAAAGGCAGCGGAGAAACGCTGATATTTTGAAGGGTTTGTTGTTTGCTGATTTGTTTCGCGATGTGTGCGAGATAACAGCTTCCATCCTAAAAGGAGCTTTCCTCTTGGACCAGGTACATACTGCAAACAGGTAGAACATCAAATAGAATTTCTCCAACTTTTAGCCCTGTCTGTAGGGTGGCTGACTGAGGACGCCACGAGTGAAGCACATCCAGTGATTGTTAGCCTTTTGCAGATATTATTTGTCGGAATCGGTGCTTCTGTTGATCCTGTTTGTTGGCGGGTCGTTAAGAGCTATCTTCTGTTTGCGTATTTAAAACCAGATGATTGAAGCTTATTGCATCAGTAGCATAGGATGAATGATACATTATAGTTCCATCGAAGAAAAAACAGGGACATTGGAGCAGAATAACACACAATGCAATAAAATTAAACATAAAAACTACCGTTTTAGATTATGCCTTTAATAAGTTTATTGGTTTGGCACAAATCAGAGCTCCAATGATTCATCATCTACTCATTGGCGTTACGTCCTCACTGGGACAGAGGATACTTCTCAGATTTGAGAGCACATCCACAGTTTAACTGAGAGCTTTCTGTGCCAAAGTTGCCATTTTTTCATTCGTTTATCGTCCGCAAACACGATGCTACTTTGCTTAATAACCGCGTCTTTGAACAACCCTCTGACACTTATTGGAAAATGACTGAAATTTAATAAAATGAGCATACACATAATTTTAGATTATTTGTATGTAGTTCGTTATCCTAATTTCAGCCAATTCGGACTACCTGAAGCTAAAATACAGAATGTTTCAAACAGAAAAACTGCTTTTGAAGTTTCGATGATGACGATGATCACGATGACGGAGCGTTGATCGTCAAAGGTGGTACTCAAAGTGTCAACATTCTTTGATTTAATCATAGTAACATGTTTTCGAAATCAAAATAACAGTTCTTGGCAACACACATGCGTGTTGTTTTTCATTGAAACAATTTGTTTTTCGTATGCCCTGAAGATCTCCAGGCAAAGTATAGTCTCGTTAATAGCTGTCGTTCCGCAGTTGATTTATTTTTATGTTTTCGGATTACACAAATGCATAATCGAATTGCTTCTTAGATTTACACACGGTATATACAACAATGTAGGCTATTCCCACGGGTAAACAACGATTTTCCATCAAAACATGTGTCATCATTCCTATCGTCAAGCATGAGACCTTGAGGATAGTAAAGGAGAGCAGGCCTTGCTTTCTTTTGCACTCGTTCGAGTTTGCGATAGGAATGACGTCACTGCCAAATGTTATTTTTCGGAGTATAATACCTTGCTTTTTTTTACCGTGGATTTACATAGATTGGATGCTTTAGCCAATGGCAAGACGGATGGCGACTATATTTTTGCTCCCGGTACTTTTCAACCTGCTGCAACTTGACTCTGTATGGTGAAACTTTGGAGACATGTACGAGGAAAACGTAAGGATCAAATAGGACAATTGCAGTTGTTTAAACTGTTCATTATTCAGTAGCTTCTCATTCCCATAGCTTCTGTCTTCTTACATCAGTCAAAATTCTTAAATTGTTTCAGTAATATAAGATAAAGCAAATAAACGTTGTTTTATTTCAGTGAAAAATTGAGTACAAATCATTATATATATTACGCATACGTGTATCCGAGCGAATTCTGAGTGTCCATTTCCGATTCGTTCTGCCGTTAGAAACGTTAAACAAACTAGCACCGACTCGCTTTGTGAGTTTTTGTCCATCTTTTTTGTTTCATCGATTAGGGTAACGGTCGTATTTTGGACCCCCTAAGGAAGTTATTTTGTTTTTTTTGTTCCAATTAATTATTTGCACAGCGTAACTAAGTCAAAGAACATGCCAAAATGTGGAGTAAAACTTCCTCTACGAGATAAAAATGCCCATACGGTCATGTAGGATCCAAAAAACGTCGAAAATAATTGAATTGTAAAGCACTGTTTTTCATTTTTTTGGACACACCAATACATTTTGGACCCTCAAAGTATATATTTTGGACCTTCGGCATTTTTAATCGTTCGGCGATGAAGTCCACGACACTGGTTGTATAATACACTTGCACATAGTTTAAACAATCGATTGACAATAGAAAACCGAAGCAATTCTACGCTCTTGGTTCAGAAATTTGAAAAAAGTTTTTGTTTACATTTGAAAAATTTCTGACGGCTTGATGTTCCGTGTGTAACGTGTTGCAACGGTTGCATGTACGAACTAATTAAATTAAATTAATTTCAGATAAAATAAACACTTTTTCTATGTACAAACGTTTGATGCAAGTGCGGAATAGTCCTATCTTTCCAAATGGCTTGCGAATTGAGTAGGTCTTTCGATTTAAACTGGAAAATTTGCAGGAAAATGGCCCAGGTGGTCCAAAATATATTGGTTACCCTAGGATTTGGTTTCACTAGCATCCCGCATTTCACTTTCCTTTTCACTTCAGGATACGAAAAGAAATACAAAACAAAACAATCGTTTTGACACTTTGAGTACCGGTAGATTGCGCCACTAAAAAATCAAGGCTACTGTGGTTCATTCATTCCCATCACAACCATCGTCTGGAAGGAACAGCCTAGAGGCGCTGTTCTAAATCAAATATTTCTATTAGTTTAACAATAGAAATATTAGTAGTAGAACGCTAATGTCGCTGTTCTCACAAAAATTAATTAGTTTATTATCGCCTTTAACTGTATCTTTTCATTGTTTGTTCAATGCCATGTTGTAGTGGACGATTTTAAAATTTATTTGACACTTTGAGGACCGGTACTCAAGCTGTCAGCGCGTGGCAAACTAGATGTTGGTAACACGAACAGTAGCGACATTAGCATTCTTAGGTTAATGCTTCTACTGGTTTAACCCATTAACGCCCAAGGTATTTCACAATTGGAATTAAGCTCCGTATTTATTATTCATAATTGTATTTCCATAAATTAATCCTTGTTTAACTGAAAAATATTATCTATGGTGAGGGTCCAAGAAATTTCTTGAATGTGTATCGCCGATATGTACTTGTTTCATAAGATTATTTTCGAAATTTATAAAATATATGTCACGATAGTCAACCCATTACAATGTGAAGAAGTTGACAAAAAACAGCATGTTAGGGGTCGTCCATAAATTACGTCATACATTTAGCGGAAATGATGGGGTTTAAAGACACGTATCGTTCCATATAAAAAAATGAAGTACATATCAAAAGCGTGATATAGGAGGATGCGGGTGGACTAAATATGGCTAAATTGTTCTGGAAGTTATCAATGGACGAAATCGAAATATAAAAAATTAAAAAAGACTCGATAGATACAAACTTGGATACATCAACGCTGAGCAGAATCTAACGACTAAGGCAATGTGGAACTCGCGAGGGGGATCGATCCTATTCTACGGCTTCTAGGGCAATATTATGCACGTTACTTCCGGGAACCTTGAAGCACGCGTAGCATTCGAAGCATGTGAGGCATGCGGCAAGGCTGGTAGCAAAAAGTGGTACCGAAAAAAGTTATTTTAGTGACCACATTTGAGAAATAAGTGACTAAAAAGTGACTTTCAGTTCTCAAGAAAGTGACTAAAAAGTGACTTTCGGCTCTCGAAAAAGTTACTAGAAGTGATTTGACAATCAAACCGTAATCAGTTTTATTTCAATTCTAATATACCGTTTTTCGATCAATATCCAATATTATAGGGATTATTCAATATGATCTTCTGCAGGTAGTAAGTCTAGTTGAGTACATATTTGTAAAATTTTATTGTACAGTTAACTCTCCCTTACTCGATATTCCGCCGTATCTCGATATCGAGTTACAATTTTTTCAAGCAGAAAAGTTAATATTTATTAAATATTTTTCAATCTTTCAAAAATATTGTGTCTTTTATATCACCAAAGTATTTTATTTTGTAAATTTGAAAAATATTTGGAACATTTGAATTTTTTGTCATTTCACATTTACTTAGAGTTTGGATGGCTCTAACACTTCTACCTAATAAGGTAAATATTTTATGTAACTAGATCAAAATCACCGAAAATGTTATACTTGGACATTCATCAATATTTCAAATGAAAAATGATGATGGAAAAACAAATGGTTGATATAAGCCTGAGTGACATTGAAATTTTCAATCAGTAAGTTTAATGGGAGGTACTTTTGGCCGAATGGACATTTAGCATAAAGACGATAGGCTTAATAGGCTATTCTTTTGAGTTATGCTGTCAAAGTAGTTAATAGCACTAAGCTTCTAATATTGCAATCAAAATTACTTGAACACTTTCATATTTCACTTGACATTGGGGGTTATAGTTGGTCAAATATAACTCTGTGGGTTTCAAAAAAGAAGATCTAACGACTAACATTTTTTTGAAGAAAGCATGCATGATTTCATGAATGATTCAACGAAAGCGCTAAATTCGCGGTAAATGAATCGTCGAAAAACACGAGGTCTTTTTAACGTCGTTTTTTGAAATAACGCGGTTTTTTTACGCGGACGACCGACGTGAAAAAAACCTTAGGGTATCCGGCTTTTTTTGAAGGTATGACTTGCAAATAAAGTCTGTCCTAAGAAGTTTTTATTCTCAAATAGAACATGAAACAATTGAATACCATACATATTTATACCATGATGGTTTGGTTAATAAAACGAATTTTGAAGAAAACGAGAATAATTAGGATGCATATTCTCAAACGTAATGTTCGACAATGGAAGATACTGTCCATTAATGCATGTCGGTCCCATGTTTACTTGATTTCCTATTCACATGGGACAATTATGCGTTTATGGGCAGGATAAATATCTAATTATCCACCACAAGGTAAGGACATTTCTTTTAAATGAGATTTCACGAGATAGGGAGCCGTATTCTTTTCTTGGGAATTTTGACTCACTTAGGGCTCTCCACCTTCGCTTAAGCCGTAAACCCCGTTTACCCATATGATTAAACTAGGTTTAAAGCCTAAGCGGGAGTGAAGAAATCGGCCTTTAGGCAGTGGAATTTTTTGAATGCTACTGAGCTTATATTTGGCAACATTATGCGTCGTATTGACGTGCTTCTTATTGCAAAGTCCCAGACAATTCGACCGAGAAACCCACCCCCATGGCAAAGTGAATCATGAAAGTGCCCAAATAGCTCTGTACCCTATTCAAAAAAGGGAATACTAAACATTTGAACCTTTAGTTTAATAACAATGAAGTTACACCATACTAATAATAGCTGAGATACTATTACAAATTATGTGGAACTCTATGAAAGATTTACTCCTTTTTTTCTATCTTTATTAAAGAGATTTTTAGCCCTGGGCTAGTTCATCTCGGGAAATTTTTAGTGACTATCTCGGGGGTAGGATTCGATCCCAGGTCCTCGGCGTGAGAGAGATTAACCTTTTTTTCCAAGCTTTTTTTATCTTTATTAACGAGATTTTTAGCCCTGGGCTAGTTCATCTCGGGACCAACGGCTTTACTTCCCTTTTGAAGGAAGTTGTCACTGAAATTTTTAGTGACTATCTCGGGGATGGAATTCGATCCCAGGTCCTCGGCGTGAGAGGCGTGTGTTCTAACCACTACACCAGGTCCCTTTTTTTTCAATCTTTTTTCACATGAAAACCATGAACCAATATTTTGATAATGACATGAAGTTGTTCTGACCTAACTTAAAACTTAGCCTTAATTAAAAAAAGGCCGATTCATTATTTTTTCCAGTAAATTTAGCTCAAAATAGTTGAAAAAAGTGACTTTTTGACGAAAAAAGTGACTTTAGTTGAAATGGCTTCAAAAAAGAGACTTTAAAGTGACTGACCTCAAAAAAGTGACCAAGTCACTAAAAAGTGACTCGCTACCAGCCTTGCCCGGCGGCATGCGAGCATCTACGAAGAACCACGGGAGTACCTCTCGGTGATCAACCGACCGGATGCACTCGTTGGAAGGTGGAGCCGATTACGCAGTACCGCACTCCATTGCACAGCATTTGGTCGTGTTGGCCATGATTGGGTCGATCGTTTTTGGAATCTGAATGCTGCTGCAACAATTTAGACAGACGGAGCAGTTCACAACGTGGTCGGAGCTTTAGGTCACTATTTTATAAGTCGAGTCGACCAAAAACTACTCGACTGCAGTCACTGTCGACCAAAAATTTAGCTCGACTCGGCTCTGTCACTCGAGCTTATCGACAGTTGTCACTCTCTAAGACAAGACGTGACAAGTCAAAGTACAAAAATGAAACCAATTACCTGTCAAAAAAGACCACTTCCCATCGGTCGTTTTGGCAAAGGCCTACTTTCACATCGTTGAATTGGATTGCAACAGGGCACTTTGTTGCTAGCCCGACCGTGTTGCTAGTTCATAGATTAGAGTTTTTATCAAAAGTTTGTAGATTTTTCATGAAACTTTTTCGTTTCAAATCTATTTATATTTGTTGTTAAGCTTAAAACATGTGCTCCTAGAGTGATAAATTGAATTAAAAATACCTTATTGAGACAAATGTAATGGAAATTGTGTCCATTCTCGCTAAAAATACCGTCGGTTTTGAAAACTAATCTAATTTTTTTAAATATAGCATCCTCTATTGCACTAAATCAATGAAGCGTGCAGAAAACAATCAAATTTTGATCCTTGATATTTGTATTTGTTCACAAGATTTGCATAAAAAGGATACTGGTAACACTGCACTGGCTTTTGTATCGTCAAGGTTAAAAACTGAAAAACAACGGGGTAGTCTTAGTTGAGCTGTCATGTCTTGTCCTAGGTCACTCTATGGGACTGGATTACCTGGGAGGGAGGCACAAATACTACACACGTAATACGACACAACACTTTTCCAAATTGCAAGATAATTCTCGCTCACCAACGACAATCAAGGCAGGCTTGCGAAGAATCGCTAGTTTTCTTTTGTTGTGCACCTTCGATCTTTATGGACAAACTTGCGAAAAGGGCCATTGTTTTATGTGCATCTAATTTCAATTTTTATTAGAAAAGAATAAATAGATGCGTGTTTCAATACTTTACATTCGATCAAATTAAAAGGTGCTATCGTGGCATTGCTTTTGGGTGTGCAGGAATTGATTTTCAACCGATTGTTGCCAACTTTGTTAAAATGCAAAAATATGTTTTGATCAATTATGCGCTTTTCTCATGTTTGTCCATTCTTTAAGATCTGGGCTCACAGTGACAGTTCGTGACAACAGAATCTCGGCTCACTATGACGTACATAAATTTTGTATCGGTTTCTCCCTCCCAGTGGATTACTATGGGAGTCGTCGGGTGACATCTGAAATATACATGCTTACTTTGATCGACAAAAACTACAGACGAGTCACATGGATCCAATCCATTTATAAAATAGACCCCTTATGTTACAGTTACGACGAATGTTACAATGATATTCTGCTATTATATCTTCCGATTCATCTCAAGAGTGGAAGAATACTGACGGACATCGACCGCCCTGAACATCAACCTAATGCGCAATTTCCACCTCCAACTCTGTATTGTCGTAGTCCTTATGTTCTACTGGCGGAATAAGACCTACGACCACTGCTGGAAAACTTCAGTGGGCCAGAAAATCTACCGCCTCAAAGTAATCGACTTTGTTGTCTCCGTCATATTCCTTGACTTTCTTCAGGCATCTCGCTACGTTAAGTATCGTTACTACAGTCGCTTCATCTCCTTACCCGAGTTCTGCATCACCAACAACAGTCTCTGTCTGGTCTACAATCAAACTCTGCTTTTGTTTGGTCTGCTCTTCTCACCTCTGCTTCGCGTCGTTGTGGCCGCAAAGCTATTCCCCTCATTCTACATAAAAAACTTAGTCTGATCTAGTTCTGCAAACCCCAGGGCAAATAATGGCGATCTAGTCGAACCCAAATCCTATTCCTGGTCTTGGCCTTTATATCCCTCTTCGGGGTAATCATCACCTATGGTAACATCAACACCTAGATTCCCGTTAGCGCAGAGTGTGGCCCCTTCCGAGGAAAACGTCACTAAACCGGCCATCATCGGCGGTCGGTAAGATTACGCGCGGCACAGAGTGGAACTTCAATCGGGACCTGTTGAATGGGAGGAAGCGCAGACGGATTTCACGCCAACTCGACACGCGATTGGCAACACCCCTTCAGAATTCAATAAAACTTTCTGGATGTCTAAAGTACGTGAAACTAAGATACTTTGCAAATTTTGTTTTTTCAAAATCGATCTAGACTAACATTTGGTAAGGGTCAAAGTTTTTTTTTACTTTTTTTTATAAACCCGTATTTCTAGCACCGATTTTTTTAAGTCCAAAATGAATTTTTTATTTTACTTTTATTTCGCTTCAAATAGGCTAGTATGATCATATTTCCAAGTGGTAAATGAGTTTTAATCACAAAATAGATTATATTTGTTTTATTGGGAGTAGTTAAAAGAAATAAAGCGGAATTACACTGTTCGACAAAAAAAAATTTTTTGGATGGATCAGGGACGCATTTATATGGGTCTTGAAGTGCAAGAAAAGTATAGAAAGAGGCCGTTTTCAAATGATTTGCAGCACCCCTGGATTATTTTTTGATAAAGCTTGAAAATTTGGCATTTTTAATCACAAAAAGTGTAATAAGCAAAATATCAATATGTTTTTAAATTCAATTATACAACCATTGAATTTATCAAATCAATATTTTTTAACACTGGATGACTTCAGGGAAACGTGCACCATTTCAGAAGAATATAAGCATCTATTTTGTATATGAATTTGGAATGTTAACGATCATCAAGCAAGTACGTGAGCATGTGCACCATATAAATACTACTTTTTTCTATTCTACACATCTGGTTCGTTATATAATAATTATTATAGGTTCAAGAAGAAGCTTGATTAGGATTTGATTCTTTGCTCCATTAGATAAAGCAATGAGCAATGGAATTCAGTAACATTTGATTTCAACAAGGATACGACAACTACGGAAAATTTATGAGTGTTGTATTTATATGGGCTGGTTGGTCTAATAAACTCTCAACAGAAATACAAAATTGATATAGGTTGTACACTGGCATGTAAGTGGTCTTACAAGCGCTAGCTGGTTTATCAGGGGACGATGACTGTAAAAAAAATGTGATAACATTGTTATTTGCGATTTCTAAATATTTCGATAGGTTCTCATTAAAAATAGTTTACCTATCGTGAGATTAATTTTGCGCTCTTTATGAGGGATTCCACGGAGGCATGCAAGTCGATTCTGATCGACCATTTCAAAAATATCTGAAACTTTGCACAGTTTTTCAGTTCCATCTAAATCGTCATTTTCCGATATCAAATCTTCAAGTTGAGTCACGACTAACTTTTCAAAAGGGTGTATGTGAAAATGGTTCAAAAATATTCAAAAAGCTGCACAGCAAAAACGGTTCGTTCGATTGTTAGACAACTAAAGAAACAAAGTTAGACAACTAAATAAAGATTCCAAAAAAAATACACACAGTAAAAAAAAAATTTTTGCATTAAAAAACATCATTTTTGTCACAAAAACTCAAATATCTCAAAACCCTATCGGAATACCAAC